>NW_019392751.1:90000-690000 GCF_000648675.2 Cimex lectularius | reverse complement strand
CGACGAACAACTCTTGTTAATAACCGTAATGTTCTAATTTTCAAGGGAGGTATCGATTTCAGGAGTGGGATTTGCGGAGTCGAATTACCAACAGCCGCCGGGCAATGCTGTAACGTCTCCGGCAAAGTGTTCCCCATTAACTAAGAAAGTAATGTACTGGAACTAAGCTTTTCCTTAGCGGTTGCTTTTGCCCTTTCAATCAGCCCGGACATTTAAAAACAAAATAAAAAGGGGATTCTACCATCTGATGCGCTCGGCATAAAGATCTCCATCTCCATTAGGCCCGTCTTGGGATGTTTAGCAGGCCGGATTGAGTTGATCCGTCTAAATAAATCTAACCCCGTGGGTCAAACTTTGTTTCAAGTTCCTATAAATCAAAGCATCAAGGCCGGTTTAACTTTAAAATAAAAATGTTTTTTTATTCGCTAGTCTTTAAATCACGGTTGTATAAAATAAATTAAAACATACTAAAACTTTAAACAACGTTTGTTTTCTCAGAATTTCTTTATTAGCGTGCAGGTCAAGATGGTCCTAGCAGATAGCCAAGTGATACGTCAAGATTAAGTGGAGTTTTACTTTTCCATCAAGTGTATAACAATAATGGGCTATTATGACCGATGAAAAGTAAACGAATAAAAAATATATGCTCAAAGGTGGAAATAATAAATAAATATTTAAATTTTTATTAGTCCAAGATTGCACGAATGGAGGTATATGATTTGTTGATTGATTTTATAAGAAAATGATTTATGTGGTTAGCTGAAAAGAAAAAGAGATTAGGATCGAACTCGATATAGATATAGATAAAGAGAAAGAGAAAGAGAGAGAGAGAGAGAGAGAGAGAGAGAGAGAGAGAGAGAGATGTACAAAAATAGATAGATTTAAAGGTTTAAAAAAGATATAAAGTAAGCGGAGGAAGGGAGGTATGTAAAAGAGACAAATATTTAGATAAAAGAAAGAATGAGAAAAAGAGAACGATAAAGAGATAGGCAGGGAAAGAGACAACGAGGGAGAGATGGAGGAAATAAAAAAGGGAAAGGAGAGAGAATCAGAAGTCTAATATCACTCACTTGCTCGCTCCCTACGATCATTTCTCTTTTGAAGGAAACTATTAGGAATTCATTTGGCATCGCTTCTGCCATATTGCTTTGAAGCTTATGTTCAATGTAGCAAAATGTTTACCTTTAACTACAAAAACCCTTGCATAAATAATTGTTACAAAAAATAAGAATAAAAAAAGAGAATACATACTTGAACGTTAGAGTAACGAGAAGCACTGACCTGAAACAAATAAGGATTCGTGTCAGAAAGAATTATTATATGATATGGAATGTGTTGCGTTAAACAAATAAAAAATTCGGCAGATTGCAAGATCGTGGTAAAAAAACATTTACGGGTGTTTTTCACTAGAACTCAATCCAATTGTATCACCCTATCCTAGTTCTTTTGAGAGAGACAAAGACATTTCTAAAAGAAACTAATGGGTAGGTACTAGGAGAAAACTGTATCGACATTTGACTTTTGAAAATCCGGAACGAAATGTGTTACTGTGTTTTTTTAGTTATAGAAATATTTTGTAAAGGTTATATAATAAAACGTACACCTAAGGTGAAAAACAGCTACGATTTTACAGAAGTCCTTGAATAAATAAAGATTATATGGATCGTATATCGTGAATAATTATTACGGAAGAAGTGCATAATAAAAGGTGAATACATCAAGAAAAGGCCTACCTGAATATGCTAATGATGCAATACAAACCGTCTAAAGGAAAAGCGGAAATTTATGTTATTTTTTAATTTAAAGTAACGTTCGTTAAATTCTTACTCAATCGACATAACTGTTTTGACAAAATAACGGTTTTGAACTATACAAAAACTACTACTTCCATCCGAAGAAGAAAATATCACAGAAACTCATATACAATTATAATCTGTGGTCTCTTTAATACAAGCATTTTTTCAAACACTTTTACAAGGATTTTAAATTAAATATGAAGAATCGATAATTTAAATAAATAAATTATTTATTAATATTTAATTAATATTAGTAAATTATTTATTAATATTTAAATAAAATTAATAAATTCTTAGATAGATTTAAAGGAGTTTAATTTAGTTACATAAGAAATAGAATAGTAAAATAACTTCACAATAAAAAAATATATCGCTTTAAAAATAGTATGTTAAATAGTCGTTAAATTAAATGATTGTGGATGTATTGAGTGGAACAAAGGCCGAAACGCATCTGATCGACATACCCAGGTTGACAGGCAGGCCAGGATTATCAAGTTAACGACTCGCTGCAGTTAAATAGTTACAAAACACAATATGGTTAAAACGACAAATGTGAGTCAATGTTGTTTTCTCAATTTGGGTATTAATCGCCTTCCTTGGACATAATTTCAAAATTTAGGATTCTTATTCCAATCAAAGTTGAGGTTAGAAATTGTAGTGGCAATTAATTTAGGTGAACCATGTAAATCGACTATTACACTTTCATAATATGTATGCTAATACAAATTTACTTATTAGTATTGCAAGAAATAATGTTTTTTGACGAAGGTATTTGAACTACAAGGTCATTTTTACGCCCTCGGAGTGTCGGTGTTTTTGAAAAAAAAAAACAAAAAAAAAACATTTGTAAATATTTCGGGTTCGAATGCAGTGCCACTGGAAATTCGAACTCAGGACCTTTAACTTTCAGTAATGAGGGCAGTGCCAATGCTTAAACCGCTGCGGCTACCCCCTCCCCTAAACAGAAAAAATATTAATAGTCAAATACTATTATTATTATTTTTTATATATATATAAAAGTATATTTAGAAAAGAAAAGAAAATAATACTTTTTTTTACAAAATAATACTTGTAATGGCATGAACTAGTCGTCTGCCAGTTGTCCCTTACATATTTACACTTAAATAAAACTTAAATTAACATACAAATTATAAACTATCTCTGCAATTCAGTGCATCTATAATATATCTATACAAACTAAGCCAATCTTTCCCATTTAAAAGGTCTATATACTCACGGAATGTCAAACGACATCTGTGGAACCAAATTAATCTAACGTTTTCCAAAGTTGGACAAACTGCCAAAAAATGAAATAAATCTTCCACCGTTTTTAGTTTACAGATATGACATGCTTGGTCCCTTTCCTCCAACCAAGGCTTAAAATTTAAATATAATAATTGACCTCTAGCGCGAAAAACAACCTTCAACAAATTCCAGTTGTATTCCTTGTAAAAGTAATTGTTGTCTCCACGATAGAAATTCAATTCCTTGTATATTAAATGGTAAGTAGAACATTGCCCTTTTCTTAAACATTCTTCTTTATGATGAGTTTCTACTGCCTGCAATAATTGTACTGCCCAAATTTTGAAATCTTTCGCAACAGTAAAATTTATACGAGAACTACAGTTCAATCCGGAAGACAACACTTCCAATTCTTTAAACAAAAAAAAATTTTTTTTATTATCTCCTGTGCAAGGAGGTAGGCAAACGATCTTGTTTCAAACCCAAAACCCGCTGTATAATTTAAATGACTTCTCAACGTATACACAAACAAAGTTCTAAAGCCTATTCCCATTCCATTAATTATATGGCATATTATCTATTCCAAATAAAGAAAATAATTTGGTGAATAATAGGGAACGCCAAACAACGTCTTAATAAAAAAAACAAAGAAGTTTTTCTACCAGTTCATACTGATGGTAGCCCGATACTTGTGACGCATAACACATCACCGCCCTAGAGACGGAATTAAAAACTTTAAATTTACTTTTTAGAGGAACATCTCCTCTATTGAGGATACCGTTCCAGGTTATATTCAATCATTGTTTAGCAACCCTATGTTTATTGGCCAAATGCATATTGGAAGGAAAGTAGAGGAGTCAACGTTACACCTAAATATTTGCACTCTTTTACTACCTCTATTCTTTCATTGTCTAAAAACCATCGTTCATTCTTTGATGGTCTACCGCCATTTCTAAACACCACAATCTTAGTTTTATTCAAATTTACTGGCAAATTCCACATTCGGCAGTATTCTCCCAACCTGTTTAACATCTTTCGAAGTTGAACCGGTTCAGTACTCATCAAAATTACATCATCTGCATACATTAAACAGTTTACATTTGATGCTCCGACAAACAGACCGCCACCCAAAAACTCGGGTAAATCGTTAATAAACAGCGAGAACAGAAGAGGGGAAAGCAGACAGCCCTGCCTTACACCTACTCTAGTTTCAAAGGTACTTGTGACCTGTCCCCTACACCACACAGCACTCTCTGTCCCACTGTACAACGACTTTAATACCTCGATAAACTTACTGGAGATCCCATAATTATACAGTTTATAGAAAATGGCCATTCTGCTTGGCGAATCGAACGCCGACTTAAAAACAACAAAGCAGCAATAAACTTTTCTACGTTTTACAGATAATTTCTATTTTATAATGTTAGTTAAACTAAAAATATTATCCACTGCGGAATATTTTTTCCGAAATCCTGCCTGACTCTCTACCAAGATATTATTTAAATTACACCATTCTTCTAATCTATTTAGTAGTACCCCGTAAATATCTTAGAAACAGTGTCAGTAAAGGATATTCCTCTATAATTACTGACAGTATTCACTTCACCTTGCTTAATAAAGGAAAAATGAAAGATTTTTTGAATAATGATGGTACTAAACCTTTTTTCAAAAATTAAATTAAAATTATCCAATAGTTTTTCTAGGAAGTTACGTGGGCTATTTTTAAAAATTCATACGGAATTCTGTCTAAACTCGAAATCTTATGTTTAGCTTTGACTAATACAATTTGAAGTTCACTGAACGATATTTTTGCGTCCAGTTTCACATCAACTATATAAGGAAGTGCGAACATAATACTTTTAATTCCGTTATGGGATTGAGAAGAAGAGAAAAGTGTTTTACCCATTCTCGCGCCTCTATAACAGAACTGCACAAAAATTTCCTTCTGACAAGTTGGCTCACCAAATTCCAAAAGCCCCCAGAATATTTACCCAATTTAAAATTGTTACAAATATTACTATAATACTGTCTTTTTTTAATTCCACAAATAATTTTATATTTTATATTAGCCTTCACATATAATTTTCTATTGTAATCCGTACTTTACCTTCTAAAGATATTTAACCATTTAAACGAACATTTACGTAACATTTCGCCCTCCCTATCGAACCATATCTCTTTATTCTGCGTACCAGCATTTTTTACTTCATAACATTTATATATACATATTACCATTATATGCCGACATTTTTATCAAATTTAGTAGTACAGATAAATCGTTTTCTGGTAGACCAAATAGTCACTCCAGTTTTTCTGTTTCGGCTTCTAATTTCCCCATAAATTTCTTTTCATCCACCTTAGACCAAATTAATTTTAGCAACAGAGGCATGGTGAAGTTTTTAATTTGTTCTGTATTTATCTCATTTAGTTTACTTTTTTGGGCCAGCATAGATTTTGTCATGTCTTCGTAAATAAAGCAACCAGTATTTTTCAGACGTCGGGTATTCTTAAGTATGTATCTAATATCCTCCTGGCGCAAAAATTCAATTAGAATAGCATTGTGTTCTCTGTTATTTTTCAATGGGAAGGCTCTTGTGGCGATATCTACTCGACTCCCTAATACGTTTACGCAGAAGGTTTTCACAGTCGTAACGCAATATGATTTTTCAGCCAATGCCGGTTTACGAAAAATAGGAGGAATATGAAAATATTCCACAGGACTAAATTCGGAACCTTATAAAATTGATGCCACGTCGATTGCAAGCGGCGTTCAATGCAAGAGGAGGAAATACTCCTCCGTACTATATTGAATATTTTCTTCGTTGTCTCAATAATGTCATTTTTGTTTTTGTTTTACTCATTTTAATTTGTGTGGTGATTATTTGACTTTTTTATAGTCGGAGGATCGTACTTCAGTGAGTCATGAATAAATAAAAAAAACTTTATCTTCTAATCAAAATATATTCTAATAATAAATTATAAAAAAAAGATCAATGCTTAATTACAAATTGTAAAAAAAATAAATGCCCAATCACAAATTATAAAAAGATTAACGCTTACAATAAGAATATAAAAAATACAAATAGGAAAAATTAACCAAAATTCTTGTGCATGCACAAACAGAAACACTTACTGTGTCTGTTGTGTACAATGTACCTTTACCTAAATTAAAATTAAAAACAAACTGATAACACTTTAGAATCAATTTTAAAACGTAATACGGGCCACGTTTTTCTTCTCACCTTTTTCTCAACAAGAATAAGCCGGTCAGCCCTCCTCTCTCCTATCTCCTCTCACACACTAGGTCTATGTTTTCTATTAGTCTCAATGGTGGGGAGAAATAGCGCGCTTTATGAAATCAACGTTATATTTGTAATGATTTTTTTTAAAAGATATATCTCATATTTTCCTCAAAAATATACAGTAAACAACAAAAAATAAAAATTATAGCAAATGCAAGTATTTACTAGAAAACTTCTTTTTTTATTAAATAAAACGAGGGTGGCCACCTTTTTGTCACCTTTGCCACTCAGAGTAGGTTTGTTTGGTCACGAGTGGGATTAATATGGATACGCCAGTATGACTGCATGCCGCAGCCGTTCTTTTGTTAAACATAAAAATACATAAAAAATACATAGGGTAGATAAACTGCACCAGTTTTTCCATATTGAAATTGCTTTATCAAATAGGCCGAGACCAGAAGCGGAAGAAAATACTGTGCAAACGCCCCCCTCAGCATTAAAAAGGTAATGTACAATTTCTGAAAGGGAAGCCATAAAAACGTGAGCTAAAGGGGAGGAATATAGGCTGTTACGCCGGGTGTTTGCATAAGAGGCTCGGCTCTATTATGGGACTTGAGGGGCTCACGACGGTTTCTTGTTTCTATCGGATCTCTGAAATGTGAACAAACATAGAACAAGGCTAGCCGTGGCCCACCACCTGGGCGACGATCCGTGCTGGTCCATACCGGGGATCAGATGTGAAAATCACGAGTTTACATTAATCTCTCAGTGCCGTCTTATCGCGTCGGACATAGAGACATGGACCCTCTGACCTCAAAAAACTAATCTCGTTACTCGTTTAGACGGAAATGGGGGGAAAAACGTGACACCTTTCAGCCTAGCTGAGGGCGAAAAAATATTTGTCAAACTTCCAAACTTTTCGTTGGTCCGATAAGTTTGCCCGTCACATCCCCAGTTTATTCAAAAGAACAACAGTACGTAACATCGGCCAAATAACTCTCCTGTAATCTTTTCCAAAACTCTTCGGAAGGAGTAGCCGATATGCGTTAGAGCATTACTTACTTGTTACATAACATTACTTTAAATCAAAATTAGATTTCTCATTTCTATGTAATTATATCTCTTGTTACACTCCCTAACTTTTAATTCAATTATTTACATAAACCAATCCTGAATCACTGACTGGACTAATCGGGGTACAAAAGTGACGGTAGCTAAGGACTTCATTAGATGGAGAGTATTACATGATTTTTACGTTCTTGTAGTTCAGACGTTACTGGATGGTAATCCTCGATCTGCTTGATTTTCACTTGTCAATATCTATATGAGTGTAAAGCTGGGCACATGTGTCACCCACCATTCCTGGGTGGTGAACTTAACAGACAAATAAAGTATTTGTTGCCCGGAGACAGATAAAGATTTCTGTCTTATCGAATTTCCTCAAAAAGAAACATCACAACTGTTTTCTTGTTCTTCACAATTGATGAAAAGCTGTTGTTCAAAAAGCTATCTCATTTTCTTTAATTATTAGAAAAAAGAAATTTAAAAAAAAATAGAAAAATAAAGGCACGAAAATCTAAAGAAGACCAAGTGACTTAAGTTACTCTTATCTAGACCTCAGATAAGACAAGAATACAAGTGATCCTTGGAGTATTGGGAATGCGATCATCACATTACCAATACAAAGAACATTAACGTTTGTGACCGATACTTCTACACACAATGTCTACAAATGAAAGAAAAATGCATTGGCTTTAACTATGGATGGGTCCTGATAGGTCAAGAGAATTGTGTATAATTTCCAACAGCGACCTGTTGTCTATTTCAAGAATCCGGCTAACAATTATCTTGAATCGACACGCGATTCTGCCATCATGAGCTAATATTTTACTTTAATACTCGGTCACGGAAGAGCAAGTTTGGACGTACACTCCCACAATGATCGGTTTAAAAGGGGCAGTGAAAGGTTTAGTTGTGTGCATAATTATTGTATGTGTGTAATAAGATTGGTAAATAACGAGTAATTAAAGCAATTAAATCGGGAAAAGCATTTCATATCGGAAAGCAAGAACAGACTATCTGCCAGGTCATGTTTGGGTCTGATATATTGCAGTTACTAAAAACTTTGAGAAAAATAGCAGGGAATTATAAAGCAATAAGAGAGAAAAAAGACCTAAATCCATTTTTGCAAAAATCCAGGTTTATTTTGTCTCATCGTTTGTGTAAATAAATATAAATGGTAATATTAATTTATTTTTATGCTTTGCATAAATTTCTTAACAATCTGCGTTCGATATTTTAAAATATTTACGACAATTAAACATAAATAAAATTTAATAACATTCAGTTTTGATTAAATTATGTTTTTGTTTTTTTTTTAATTCACGAACGATTACCTTACATAGGAGAATTATGACAACCAAAATTATTGCTCCTAAAAAAATCATTAATTATTGAACCACAAATTGATAAACAGTGTCAAAGGTTACCTTTGTTAAACCAAATAGTGCAAGGTTAATAAAACCATATGATTAAAAACGATTTTTCAAACCTTAGTTTCGTTTATTTTAATTATCACACAGTTTTCTTTTTTCAACTGGCAGAGATTAAGACTGGCATTAGAGCCACGAGGAAACCAATGTTTCCATTCAATGTTATAAAGATATCTATATATGGTTCAAGACACACAAATTTTGAGTCTTGTTAATTAAAGACACCCTGACCCCGGCTAAGGCGAACTACAAACCTACTATTCCCAAATGGATTCAAGGTAAAAGCCTCTTGGGGAACATTTGAAGCTTAAAAGACGTAATTATCTTAAACAATTTCAAACCAAGAACTTAGTAAACATTTTTTGGGGAACTAGCATACTCACACACAATATTTAAATAAATGCTTGTTTAAATAAATTAATTTTATTTATTTGTGACTTAAGCTTTAATTAATCACCAAACGAATTTTAAATATTCATTTGACATGCTTGGCGCGTAATAATTGAAATATTACTTTTAAGCAAAGGTTTAGCAAAAAAAATTAATTAACTATCTAGATTACACTCACACTTATATATGCAATTGAAAAAACAACTTCAAAGCCAACGCCCTTCGCCTTTTCAAGTCTTCAGCCACGATTAAGGAATGTCTTACATTTTACTTGGCTCGGAAACTTCAATTATAAAGTTCCTCGTTTGGTATAAGACCAGACGTGGTCGAATGTACAAAGGCGAATTTGTTCGTCAGATAATAGCGAGAGAAACTAACCGGCTCTACAAGCATCCTCTGATAGTGGGAGTACTGTCATATAATCAATACACTTCAATTCGAACGGTGAGCCATTTGACGAATAACATAATTCTAGAAAGTAATTGGGAAAAATGTGAAATCCTGTCATAACAATTTTCGCCGACTGTTACAGTTATCCATCTTTGTCAGACGTCGGTTTATTAGTTAATACTTAGCCTGGGGAAGGTCAAAAAGTGAGAACTGGCGGACAGTGAGCTTTTAATCAACCAGTTTTATTCATTTTTACGATAAATTTTTATCATAACCATAAAGAATGCTTCACTTATTTTGGAGATTAGGTGATGAACAACCGATACTTTTTAGACTTATATTTATTGAAGACACAAAACTGTTGTAACATAATATGACTGATGTTGAACCGGCACACGGGCACTACTGGATCTGTCTTCACTCGCGGTTTTTTTTGTTTGAGTTATTCAGACGCGTTTCAGCATTACGCCATCTTCAGTGAGAAACTGTCTGTCATTTTGTCTGAGTAAGGTTTACATAGTGTTGCGTCCGTCGCTTGTCGCTGGGAGCGTTGCGTTAGGGGGCGTGGTCTTCGTGCTCGTTGGTAGGTCTCAGTGGCGGTTATTTCCGTTGTCAGTTATTATTTGTGCGTTGTTGGTTTTTTGTTTTTTCCTAGTGTTGGTTACGATGTTTTGTTCTTCCGAACGTTTTCGTTTTTTGTTATGAAGTGTTTTTAATGGTGTAAAGGTGGTGTGTGAATTTGAGTTTATAAGTGTTCCGTCTTTAAGTGTTATTTGTTTGTATATCTCGAGGTTCTCCAGTATGTTTAGTTTTCTTCCTTTTTGTGCGCTGTGTATTAATGTCATGCTTGTTTCTATTGTGTTTGGTTCGTGGTTGTAGTGTATTAAGTGTATGGCGTAATTTGATTTTCCATCATTATCTCTGAAGGATATAAGATGTTCTTTGAATCGATCTCTTAATTTCCTTCCAGTCTGTCCAATGTAAGTGTATCCGCATTGACATGTGATGCTATAAACACCGTTGCTGTCTAGCGGGTTAGTTGTGTCTATGTTTCATTTTAGTACTTTACCTGTGTTATTATTGGTCCTTAGTGCTATTTTCAGTCCGAGTTTGTTGAACAGATTTGTTAGTTTGTAGGTTTCTTTTCCTGTGTATATGAATGTTGTCCATTTGTTGTTGATTTGTGTTTCGTTTTTTCGTTGTTTTGTTTCTTAGAAGTTTCTGTATGGTGTTTGTTTTGTATTCGTTTTTATTGCAATGTATTTAGATACGTCGACGACATACTAACGATAACAGATAACTCCGCCCCAGAAAACACACTCACAGACCTCAACACAATACATAAAAACATTACGTTCACCATACAAACCGAAAACAACAACAGCATCAACTTCTTTGACCTAACACTCACCAGAGCCAATAACAAAATCGACTTCAAAATATACAGAAAACCGACTGCAACATAGAACATAATAAATGCACAATCCAACCTACATCACACCCGACCGCATCTCACGATATCTGAATTATTATGCTTTCACTTTGGTGGAATTATGAGTACTTCGAGCTGGTTCCAGATGGCAGGACTATTGACCCAGACCTTTACTGTGAACAACTCGAAAGAGTATCCATGGGGTTTTAAAAAAGAAGTACCCTGCTTTCCTTAATCGGGATGAAGCGATAGCAGATAGCAAGACAACGCTGCTGCTCATCGTTCAGGTTTAGCCAAAGAAAAAATTTCAGAAATGAAGGTTGTTAGCCCCACTCTCCTTACACCCCTGACGTCGTATAATCGGACTATGAACTATCAATTTTCCGATGGTACATGCCCAAAAGTTGGTGTTCAAATTAAAAAATATAATCTGTCTAGTTTAAAACAGTTATTTATCAACCTTGGTAGTAATTAAGTACGTACGTCAAGTAATTCTTTGCCTGCAATAAAACATTACAATACATACCGGTTGACAGTGAAATATACGTTGTGTAAATGAGAGTATTTATCAGGCTATGGCCTGACTCGTTTACAGTAAAAAAAACTGTCGGGCACTAGTCGTAACGATACGTTCAATGGTACATCAGGTTAGTATAAATTCTACTTTCAAGTGAACGGGTTATCTTCTCATTTATCGGAATGATAAAAATCTGACAATACTGGGAATAAGACTAGGGAATTTATCTTAAATTCTCTTTTACAAGTTAAATATTTAATCTGGCACTGAACGAATTATACATAAAGCAAAAGTTTTAAATGTACAGTGAAAGTTTTATAAATAAATGTGCAAAAAAAGAAAACTAAAAAGAAGAGAAAAACATTTCAATTTTAAAAGGAGAAAGTTCATTAATGGAAATGGGAACGAGCTTCCCTTGGGGGGAAAAAGGGGTGGTAGGAAGAAGGATTTTGTTCTATAGGAAGGAAACTCAGCCGAGCAGCTCCTCCCCGGCGAAGGAAGTAAACAAAATCATTACCACGATGACGAGAACATTTGGAGGTTGCTTGCCATGTTTCCTGGTAATAATAACATCTGCATCCTGCAAAAAAAAATGCTGCTGAACTAAATAACAACAGGAGGGACTGCTTGCTATGTCTATTCGCTCACCCTTGGAATTTTATATACTTCTCCCAACGGTTAAACAAATAGCTCGTTTTGAAGCGGAGGAAAACGAAAATGAAACGCTAGTGTATATGGGATAACAGCTGATCAAGCGGAATGGAATCATAGTGTAAGCCTTGATAAACCATTAACCCCTGATTTATCCGGTAATAATCATTTTTCGTTGTTCGGTAGAACAAACATTTACAAAAACCAAACAACAAATCATAAGAGGAAAGCTTTTCATACGAACATAATAGTAGTCAGAAATGATTATAAACAACCCACAAACTGCTAAATCAGGATCAAACATTAAGGGCTAAGTAGGCACAGAAATTTGTTTCAACGAAATTCAAATTTGTTATTGGCCCATACATGTCTAGCGGTCACAAATGACCATATTAATTATTTCAATTAATTTATCTAAGGTCATGGTTGAGTTGAAAAAGTTAGTGTCACGAGCGAGATTCAGACCCACGACCTTCGGCTCAATACCCAGCTGCTCTAACTATTTGAGCTATCGTGAGGGTGTTGTTGTAAGTATGCTGGTGCAAGTAAGTGAATGTAAGTAAACGGGAATTTGAAAAAACAAGGAAACTCTATAACTGAAAATTGTACGGGAAAAAATATCTCACGATGCTTTAGCAATAAACATTTTAAACAGTAAACGCTCGCATTTATGACGCTATTGGTATTTTTGCATTTGCATTTTGCTATTTTTTATTAATTACAAATTAATTAAAATTGACTACCGCATATAACTTAAAATATACATAATAGCTAAAAACGATCATTTTATTAAAATTAATAAATCTAACTTTACATTAGTTCACAATTATTAATTACTAGACATTTGACATTTATTTTTATGCTCGCCCATGTGCGATAGACCTCTTTAAAAAAATTGTTAAGAAGAAATCGATAAATTCTAAGGGTTATTTGGATTAGAATTACAATTTTGACTCACTTTTTCCTACATTGTTAAATACATTGGAAGGATCACTTAATAATATTGTGTAATATTGGTACAGTAAAAGTTTTCACTTAGGTTGCAAGGCAACAATAGCATCCCTAGACTATGACAAATGTGGCTCGTTTTAATTTTCAACTATAATCAGACAGTTCGTGTGGCGACTTGGGCAAAAGTGTTTTCTGGGGCAAAATTAACGAGTTCGGAATCGATTTACAGGATAGGAACAAGAATATCACGTTACTCTCCAGTAATTGGGTAAGGAAGGCAAAAAGAAAGCGGCCAAGATTGTAATCGAACCAAGAAACGAAAAACGATACCTTAAATATATTACATCCCCGAAGAGGGTGAATTTGGATTAGTAACGAGATACTACCATGATGTTAATCTTCCCTAATTCGCTGTTTGCCTTTAAAACACGTTGGTTAAAATTAAGTTTGCTGATTTTTCATCTTCGATATTCATTATCCTTGTTCGATTATTATCAGCGTTTTGGCACTTTAAAGAGTTTCAGTTTTTCTACGGATTCTAACAGGGAGAAAGATCAGGCGATTATACTCGTTACCACCTTTTTTTTCTTTCTTTCTTTTTTTTACCTCGACGACCTGGGCAAACATATTTACGGTTTACGGCAAACATTTCAACGGATATTTTTATAATCCCTTATCAAATTGCAAGCCAGCGTTCCAGTAATTAATTCAATACATTTCGAACTACTTACTAATGTCTTTAAAATATATTACAAATATACATACATTTTAGTTAAATGTATTCCATAAATAAGAAGATTATATTGTTATTGAACAGTAGTACTACCATTAGGTATTTATATGGTGCATGCAAATTTGTATGTATATTTAACGGGGTTTTTTATTATCGTTTATTTAGTTTATCTTTACTATATTTTATTTGTTTAGCAACCTAGACCCTCAGACAGAAGACGAAATTCCAAATCAAATAAAATACTTTTATCTTTTCTTTCTTAATATTTATAGTTTATTTGAATAAAGTAATGAATGAATGAATAAAAGCTTCATTTACACAAAGTATTTAAATTAACTTTACATTACTAAAAAGCTAAGTTGACAATGGCCTTAGCCGTATGTCGAGTTGATTTTTGAATCTTGAATGAATCCCTATTTTTGTATCTTGATTTTAAAAATTAAAGTGGTAAACCAGGTATATTCGGTACCGCAGGACGTGAGTAAGGTACACCACAAGCTTCCTCCAGTTATCCCTTCCGTTAAGGATTGCAATGACTTTTCTACATCCAGCTTCAGTTTCCCAAAGTTTGGCGGAACTCTCTCAGAACGCGGCACACTCCTATGATGTGGAGAGTGTCCTCTGGGACGTTGAGGTTACATAAGGAGCAAATGATGGCGCGGTCCTGTCTCCATGGTTGGCAGTTCAACTGAAGCAATTCACTCCTCACCCTGAAGACCAGGGACACTTCACAGGCTGTCATATTAAAGCACTCCATGTAGTTTCGCCCTAAGTCAAAATCCAGTCTTGCGTACAAGTTGTGATGTAAGCTGTTTCTCGCACGGGTTACCAGGTCTTGAAGAAAGTAATATTAGTATTATAAAACAAATAACTGAAATCTAAGCTCAAAGAATAGTAGTTTTATCCTCTCATAAAATACAACAATAATTTCTTCCGGGGCATGAGCTTCAACTGCGCCCATGTATCCCTCCTCGTACATGGTGTCCATCGATAACTCTCCATCCCTTTTACTTTCCCCGCAACCATCTGGTGACAGTGACACACCTATTAGAGTAATCAGATAGATTAAAAGCGAATCGAGAAAGGTGTGACCTACCAACAAACCAGCGAGATATGTCGGGCCATTGTCGGAATATGCAGTACCATGTCGGTCTGCCTCATGTTAGCCGTTAAAATAGGGATGTATATCGGTACTGCCAAATAAGTATGAAAGTTGTGTTCTAATTTAGGGAAATTATCAGTGTCTAAAGGGGCTCCTCACGAACAGTGTGTATCCCAGGCGACTAGAGTGTAGATATGTAGTAGCAGAAATTGTTTATAAGATAAGGGTTATAAGGAACGACCGGTTATATCGTACGAAATCTCCGGTCCCTTGAAATGTCATAAGGAAAAAAACAGGGAACCGTATAGAACTAACTATCACGCAAAAGTAACCCTAGCTGCCCAGGAGAGATTCATCCCCCTTATTTAACTCTAAATGTCTTTACAAAATCTGTAAATAAATTTTAAAAAATCACCACATTTGTCTCTTGAAAAATTCGAAATAATTTCATGGATCGAATCAGGAGATTGTGCAAGCAGTCTCGCTAATGAAATGGGGACATCTCGTTCCACAATATCGGGAATTTTGGAAAATAAAGAGAAAATAATCAAACAATTTAATAAGTAGCATAAAGTTTAGAAAATGCTGGACAAAAAAAAAACAGATTATATCCTACAATGATGCTGTAGTCAAATAACTCCATTGACATTTGTACATACATATGTACGTATATGTATCAATGTTGTAAAAACATTTATGTAAATAAATCACATTAGCAGGTTAGTATGTACTGTGTACTTACTGATAAACATGGATAAATTATATAATTACTAAATATACAATTACTTGTTAATGAAGAGTGCTCTGCTAAAAATGTACATTCCTATCAATTGGCTGAAATGTTCGGATATAAATGAACTGGCCAATATAAGCGATATATTGCTTTTAGTGAATACCGCTTATAACGTACAAAATTTTATGGCCCCCAGAAGTTAGTTATAAACGACTTATGCTGTATATTGATACAGGCATATCCAGGCATAAATATTTACGTCCGGCAATAAGAAGAAGAAATTTTTTAATAGGAAAGGATAATACTATGAGTACAGAACAATGTGGAGGACAACAAATGGAGATTACCCCATCCCGAAAATGCGAGAAAGTTAATATGCGAGGTGCCGGTAATGGCCTTACATGATGACCTGCTGAGAAAAAATTTTATGTAAAATCGATAAATTCGCACATTGCTTTGCTTAAATATTTTGTGCCACTTCAACGGTTTTCGATACTAATCTACATTTAATACACAATTGATCTAAAATGTAATTTAATTTATTTATTGTCAAACCTTAAACAAGACAGTGAAGTTTTTACAATACACGAACACTGAGGACTACAAAACACTTACAACTGAGAATTTTTTATCCCAACTACTTTAAGAAAGAACAGCCGCAAAAGTGTTGCTTTTTACTGTAGTTTAAAATAAAATATATATAATTCCAAAAATTAATAATAAACGAATTCTGATTTGGGAAGCAAAAATATCGAATTTTCAAAGGTACAGTTTGTGTACAATTACACGTCAATGACGGTGCTAAAAATTCATCTTTTTTTCATACATATAATAGTATTTGACGAAGCATCAGACTTTGCTAAAATGTATGAACGTATGCACTTAAACTTTGTAAACGTTCAAACTATTGATCACCTGTCACGAACACTGAACATTCATTACTCACAGTCCAGAAAATAGTTTATGCTGAGGAGCGGTTTAATATAACGTTGTTTATCAGTTTTAGTTTCCTTTGAACATTGACAGAAGAGGCGCGTTTTTCAAGACGTAATGGGCAGAAAAGCGGGCTGGGAAGAAGGCGAAAGTAATGTAAGGGTTAACGAGGAGTCAGCAGTTTTTCGGATCGAATTCTCCTCTTCTGTCGTTTAGAGGTGCGATTGCAAAAGTCATTCGTTTCCTCCCAGGAGGACGTTTTGGGCGAGGTAATTACTTGACTGTGCCCATGAAACGAGCGGGGAATTGCCGGCTGACATCGCCAAAGGCCTTCGGTTCCCACCCCAGTGCAAAGGGTGCGTACGCCCTTAGCAGCACCCCTTTGTTGAGGGCTTAATTATAAAGCAGACCTCCGGGGCAAGATGCCCTTCGCCCCCTTTCACCAGGGGGATTGGCTTCGGAGGGAAATGGAAAAAATAGGTAAGAACCGTTCTATTTATATAGTTACAAAAGAAAAACCAACGACCTCTAAATAAATAAGAGAACACAAACCTACATTGAAAATTAAACTTATTAATATCCGGTCGAAACGCCATCTAAAAAAGGTGAATAGGTTACATTTACATACATACAAACATAAGCTGACCAGTCAGGTGAAAACCAAAAAAAAGACATAAAAAACAACAAATTACTAAACAAATCGCAATTAAAAGGGTGAGGGGTAATCCAATTATGCAATCGCCTCACACACGCCTATGAAGGTATAGGCCTATCTTGTTGGCAAAAAAAAAGAAAGAAAACTGAAATTATACCCAGATTATACTTGTGAGTGCATAATGCGAACAAGCAGACGAATTGCAAGCTGAAATAGATTGGTCAGGATGATCGGGTATGAAATGTAGGTATGTATTCTTTCAAATAACTTTCAATTAATGTATTATTTCAATTAATTAATTCTTTTATTTAAGATCTTGCTTGAAATAAAAAAATCAGTGTCACGAGCGGGATTCGAACCGACGACCTTCGGCTAAATACGCCGCTGCACTACCACTTGAGCTATCGTGACTTCGATCCTCTCGGACACCAACTCTCCATCTCAACCTACAACCATCGAATTTTCCCTCTTTTTGCCATTTCCAAGTAGGTATGTATGTTCAACAACATTTCGGCCTAACAAAAACAACGATACACAACCTAAACTGTCAGAAAAGTTCAGCTTACAAAAGCTTGACGCCATGTATAACTTTTCCACTAGTGTAATTTCACTTAATTTTAAATAAAACTATTCTACAAAGGACTGAACAGGATATACTTATTTATGGATTTTTAGTTTGAGGTTTAAAAGATTATAAACTTGTCCGCTCAAGCAGTCCAAGTTAATGAGCTTCCACCTGGTTTTGTCATCCTGGGGCCACCTTTTTTTAACCTAAGAGCGGTAACTCGTCTGTAAAACGTTGATTTCATAGCCTGCCTTTTTATTTATAGGAGAGTGATTTTGTTAAGCCCAGGAAACGGCGTAGGACAGATGAATTTGATCTAATTTGCATTAATTAAGGTTTTCCGGTTGTTTTCGGAGGTCCGGCCTACTCGAAGAATAATAGGGTTACAACAATGAAATTACATCTTTTTTAGCGGAAGACATACCATTATTAAAAGGGAACAATGGGGGATAAAAGGTTAAAAAGAAAAGCACTTGTACCGCGGCGCATTAAAATTTCGAGTATAAAAATACACTCTTTAAAAACAAAACCAAAAAAATAAACTTATTTGAATAATCCTTTATTACATCTTTAATGTCAGGTTATTTAAAAAATATTGAAGTGAATTCTCCGGCACTCACCGAACCATAACGCCAAACCCCACGCCGCAAATATGATACTTTAAAAGTTTAATGGGCCGCGGGAGTCGAGGAAAATTGAAAATCGCTTTTCTCACCTGCACCCCCGGGGCCACGAATTCGTGTAATTTTCCATAAAACTAAGTTTTACCGAATTGGACTGTACATTGAACGATTAACGCAAATTAAAAAGCGCGATGTCGCATTACACTTATCATCAAGTGTTAAGGCATGGATGAACAAGGAAGCGAAGAAAAATGAAATTAGATTTTCCGTTTAAACATAGATAATGATCGAAAATGACTGAAGCAACAAAAGGTTTTAATACAAGGATGACAATCTGCTTCGTAGTTCAAGATTGATGTTGGAGATTCACCTAGCTGACAACGATGACACAATAATAATACAATAATGATGAACCTTAAGAACAAAAATAATCTCCACAATAAACCTTCTTTTATTTAAGCGTTCTATCGCTTTGTTGACCTCATCCATCGTGAATATGTTCGACAAATGTTTGTAATGACGCGGTGATCTCTTTCTTTATTTTGAAAAAGCGTTGGATCGAGTTTGGCGGCTTGTTGGCGAATATGAAGAATATAATACCATGTAATTAATAACGGACGATACCAATTATACCTTTATTATCAAACGTTCTCTGAGTAATGGCTCCCTCTACACTATGGGCCATGACAAGCCAATACATTGGTCATCAAACTGGGCACCACGGGCTTGGCTTCACACATTGGGCCAACCCTTGGCTCGATTCGTTCGGCCTCAATGACCTATAATTGCTTACTTTTCTTACGCCGTGATGGATATCGATGTCGAGGAAATCGTTGCTGCATGTTTGTGTTTGGCTAGGGTGTATAATTGCTATTTACATGTTATTGACAGAAACCTAGATGGAAACAACAACCAAACGCCGCAAAGTTGTCCCTGGAACCGACAGCTATCTACTGCGCATATTGTTCGAGTATATTGACCTCCTATGATGTGTTAAATGAGACTGGTCCCAAAGTTAATGTTCCCCAACACTATTCCCAACAGTCGGCAATATGGGTTATACAGGCCATCCTCATCTATACAGTGGCCCGACTGTGTTGAGCTGTAGTGAAGAAGGTCCATATACCAGGGATATAAGCAATCGGTTCAATATCTGTCTGTGAGGTATTGGGAACATTTAATACATTTTTTACACATGGCAAACCAGCCGTCTTTTATTTATCCAATAAACCTAATGCTTGCCGTCTATTCAAAAGAAACGTCACCACAGGGACAGAAAACCAGGCGCGTTCACTAACGCGTAGTAAGGTACTATATAATCAGCTTAGCGGATTTGTTCAAATTAGTCAAACTTCAAGTCAGAAAAAATAAAAGCAAAAATGAATTGAAAACAACTGTGAGAAAATCTTTCCGAGCAGCAAAAGATCAAAAACTGTGGGTTTCACTTTTTTCCCAACTACAATGATACAGTGCACATAAAAATTTTGTAATACACACAAACACACACATATACAGGTTTCATGTAAATTAAGGTCTTTATCCCCTTTAATTGTTACTTCGGTTATTCTGAACTAAAGGGTGAGTTAAAATTTCAAGGATACAGCAAAGAAAACAATTTTATTACCACATTGCATTTTTCACCTCTTCTTCCAAACATGCTGAGCTGATGAATAAAAAGAAAATTGCAATTATTACTTGTTTATAAAGCTCAAGTTTCAAACCGTTAAACAAATAACACTTGCATATAGCAAACAATTTACTCAGATTAAACATATATATGTATTAAATTGTTGGATTCGTGAGGAGCGGTCAAACCGACCGCTCGACTGCTCCTCCCGAATCCAGCAAATTATTAAACAACCGGTCATTAAAAAAACACATATATAATGTACATGTATTTTTAAGTTGACGGAATATTATTGTGGTAAAACAATAAATATACTCTTTCTCAACGGGAATAAAAAAAGGATATTAAAGGTTAAATACTGTCGGAAAGGACGAATTCGGTTGTAAAAATAACACAACAAATAAATTGGGGAAGCATTCGCCGCAGAACGTCCTAGAGAGAGTTCAAGCATGAAAACGGAATTTTTATCACTGTGAACTTTCCGAGCTGGAGCACAAAACGACTCTAATATAAAAAGATAAATATTTCCCTCACTGAGTATTCTGTGCATGCGAGTGTGTGTGTGAATGTGTGTGTGTGTGTACACATGTTTACAACTGCAATGATATAGAGCAAGTAAAAATTATGTAATTCCCACAAAATAAAAGCATTTCAACGAAAAAATTAACAAATTAAATTGGCATATGCATGTCACTATATTGTTTGCAGGACGTCTTGTACATCTATGTACTTTTCAACATTAAAAATATGGTCTACTAATGCAAATGCAAGGACACATAGTAAGGCAGGTGATCAATGTACAACAACAAAAATGAAAATATGGTTGATGATAACAAGTAAAGGAATGTTTTCAAGAGATGACCATATATATAATTTTTTTTAATTTTTGTTCAGTCACATTTGAATTTTGTTTTGTTAGTTTCAATTTTTACAAAAAAAAAATTCTTTTTGCTAAATTGGCACCGTAATGTGGTTCAAGCGATTCACCAGCTTCAGGATGTTCGAGGTGTCCACATTTCTGAACGCACTGATTTTTGCCCCGTAGGACTAGAATCGACCAGAGCACACAGAATTGCACGGCTCGCATTTGCTCGAGAACATAGCCATTGATCTATGGACGATTGGTCTGATTTTTACATATGAGTGTAGATTTTCTCTAAGATCTCCAGATGGGCGTGAGTGTGGAGCAGGCGAAATGAAAGGTACGAAGTCTGTCATTTTTTCCCAGAGCCAACCTTTTCAACGTAGCTTAATGATGATGTTGGCGGGAATTTCAATGGAGAGTCGCACACAAGTGGAGGGTCTTTGAAGGCCACTCACTATGGGGATGAAACTTTGGAACATCATGCGTTGCCTATCTTCGATAAAATGTACGATAAGGCTCGTCCACATGTCGCTCGCATAGTACAAACGTAACAGCATAACATCATGGTCTTAGCTTGGCCAGTCCGTTCTCCAGACTTGAACCTCATCCAACATTTATGGGATAACCTCAAAAGTTGAATAAGAGCACTTCCTGATACCCTCCACGATCTTGAAAGAACTCTTCTTAAAGAATGGGCCAAGCTCAAGCAAAGATACATTTCCAGACTGGTATAAAGTATGCCGAAGGCGTCTTCGAGATGTAATTAAGGCAAAATAACGCAATTATTAAACGTTAAAAAACGTGAAACTTTGATTAATATATAAAATTATATACAAATGAAGTTAGAAATGGGTGGAATTCTTTGACTGTCAGTTTATAGATTTATTTATCGAGATGTACATATTACATATCAAGAATAATGAAAGTATAAAAAATTACAAAAATGTACAAGCAATACGATATTTTCTCACGGTAGTGAAATTTCAATAACCAAGTGGGGGGGAGTATTAAAAAGACACCTCATATTTTAAAAGCTGACTCATTACGCTACGTTAAACTGGTCGGAGTGAATTATGCAAGCTGACATAAGAGCTTCCGAGAAATAAAACCACTGGGCGGAATCGCTGGAATTCCGCGACTCCGCGGGGTGAATCAGTGAGCCTACCGCACCTCTCGGAAAGCGGTTCACCGGATGAAATAAACCTGTCTGACGACAAACAGGCCGAAGGCTACTTTTGTAATTGGAATTGTCCTTAACCGGTGGAAATGTGTCGCAAATAAATTCTCAAGTATACTAAACGTACGAAGACAAGCGAGATAAATCTACGCGAAGATCGGAGAGCAAATTAATCGAAAATTTCTCGAAGTTGCATCGTTATTTGTAGATTTTTCAAATAGATTTTAAACTAGACCCAAAATAAAATTGTTAGACCTTACATAAAAAGAATAATTAATTGTGATAATTAACATGGCCAATTAGACCACTAAACATAAATGGATTGTACATAATATTGTCCTGCAGACGCTTTTTTTTTGATACTTTATTATTGCAATTATAATCATAAAGTAGTACGCAATTTTATAAAAAATCATTCGTGTTAATAACTTTTATTAAAAAATTAATCCATGTTTGTTTAGTGGTCATAATTGACCATTTTAATTATTCCAGTTAATTATTCTTTTCATCCAAGGTTTTTTGTTGAGATGATTTATTAGAAAGGTAATCGGCTTTTTATCGCCGTATACACAGGGTGTTCGGGTACCCTTGTTACAAACTTTGCCAGTAGATTCGACATTCAAAATGGAACCAAAAAGTCTTAATTAACTATGGTCTGAATCTCAACATTTTCGAAGTTATTCCCCTCTGTCAAATTTTTTTAAGATTTAACGGCCTTGCTTCACATAAACGATGATAAATCCAAAAATTAAAAAGTTCTGGAACTGTCCGTTAATACCATTGAAAACTACGTTAAATTTCCACTAAGATATGATCGATCCTAAACTTGTAAACGATGGTGAAGTAAGTGTTTTAGTAGCCAGAACTTTGAAAAAAATTTTTTTTCAAAATTGAAAAATTTACTATGGTAATTCTGACCTACTATTTCCAAACCTGGAGACCTGCAAATTTCAGAAAACGCACTCCATTTAATATCCTTTTTAGTGGTGTAATTGCGTTTTTAATTTCTTTTTTCAAAGATTTTTTGACCACTTATTTTGCACATAATTTTACAGTAAACATCCGTGGCTAAGAATATCCGATACCTGATGCCTTCAGGAGATTACATGAACAAGATATTTATATTTGTAAGTAAAACCTCCAAAACTAACCCAGGCATCGAAATGGAAAAGCCCTTCACCGCCAATGAAGTTTATTTGTTGTTGTAACGAAGGATGTAGGAGAAGAATTGTGTACCACAGTTCAGTAGTAATGCCTATTAAAGTTAAAAGTTCAAGTTTAATAATAATAAATTTATTAATTTGATCCAGTTTTACAAAAGTAGAAGAATGGCTTTTTATTTTAATATATAAGAAGATATCAAATGGGAAAAGAAACAGCTTCTAAAGTGTGAATGAACGGGTGGGACTGGAAATCTCGAAAAATTGACTTCTCGCCGATAATATTCTACCATATTCAATTGTTCACTTAGTTATCACGGATGTGGTCAAATAAATTTTTTTTTTTAAATTTTAAATCTTCGCCAAGCTTTCGGAACTTTATTGTACCTTCTTCAGGGCTCTATAAAAGGATATATTATACATTTTTAATTTAGGCCAATTTAACATACATGACACACATTTTTGTACTGATTTTTAGACAGCAGTAAATACACTTCAATTGTTTTATCTTCATGCTAACACTGAAAAAAAATTTCTCACTTTATTTTTTTTCTTCACCTTTTCAAACTACAAACCGTCTAGACTATTTTCATATAATATCACAGACAGTAGAACTAAAAATGCAATTAAAAACAACAATAACTAGAGTGAGGTTTTTCTCAGGTACGGTTTATATCCTGTACAGAAAGCTAGGCGAAGATTTAACATTAAAAATATTTTATTTGACCACATCCCTGATAACTAAGTGAACATTATCTGCATAAGCTAGTCCATAAATCTACAAAACAAACATGTTCAATTGTGTCATATAGACAAACTTTAAAACTTAAAAAAAATTTTTTTTGTAAACACTAAAATTGAGCTAAAAATTAGAAATAAAACAGTGGCAATAATATGTTCTATTTGTTACTTGTTTTCAAGATCCATACACGTCATATTTTAAGCAGAAGAAGACAATCGATAGACAATAAATACCATTTTGCCATGGGCGTGGTTTGTAGGGCAATGCACGCTACGATTTACGGTGCTAATGTTGCCATGTAATGAATAAATATCAATTTTAGTTCAAAATTCCCTTTGAGACCATTAACAAAGCAAGTAGCTATGACATACATATTTGGCCAGAACTTGGTCAATGTTGATACTAGGCGTAGAATTTGTACATGCAGCAAAGTATAATTTTCATTAATATTGCATCAATGTAATCAACAATTCTCTGAATTAATTACATTCAATGGAGTCACTAGTAATTACGATTATAAAAAAGTGGAAGTGACAACAATTTAATTATATTATTACATTAACACTATTTACACTTTAAAAGAAGTGTGACTGACTTCATAAATCTTGCCGAACGATAAAATTAGATTTCTGCAACAAAGCAGCTTGAAAAACTTTTAAACGTTGCCTGCAACTTTAGGTATGTGCTCAAACTTTTCCATTTGCTGTTTTACATTTCACAGCATGATTTATAGCAATATACTGCGTGAATACAGACAAGACGATGTCTAGTCAGTTTGAATGTTGTATTTCAATATGCGATTTTTCACATTTAATATATACTGTGGCCCTTCCGGGCCGACTACTTCTCATCGCAGTAGCGTGGATTTCCAATTTCACCAGATCGGCGACCGAACTGGATTGCCAACATAAACGGGGGCATTATGTATAAGAAACGATCCGTCGAGTTGATGATTTAGGTCAGGAATTTGCATAAATGAATGGCGTGTAAGAAAAAACGTTCTAGGTCAGCTGGGCCAACAATTTTATATAACAATAATGACGTTTGTCTAACAAATCTGTGATGGACATAGTAGGTGTGAGTGTCTGTATGTAAGAGGTAGAAAAGAAACTTGTTGATTTATATATTTACAATGCAATGTTTAGAAAACAACAGTAAAAACGGATACGTATGTAAAAAATTTATTGCGTTGTCATTATGCATCTGATTCATTAAATCATTATAAAGATCCAGATAATATTCTTAACAATTTTAATATAGTTTTTGTGATTTTGTGTGTAAACCTATTATTTGAAATATGAAAGGATCCAATTAAAAATTATCTATTTTATTTGAGAGCTGGAGATTGAAATTAACTAGTTTATCTTATAATAACAGAAAGGAAAGTTGCAAAGTTAGAATTCGGAATTGAAATCAATAACAAAGGACTATAGAGTTGAAAGTAATTTGACCAAAAGACCTTTATTTATTTGATGTAGTTCTGGTGATTGATCCATTTCTCCGTTTCGTTCGATAATCCAAGAAGGAAAATTTGTTAAATGTGCAAAGAATTTTGATTTGTTTTTATATTTGTGTTTATTGTATGAATTATTATGGCCATATACTAATAGGCATCTACGGAATCGTTGGGTTTCATATTCGGCCATTATTTTGCCAGAAGCGCAATATTCTCAAGATCCATCTGCTCGGTATATTCGATTGAAGTAAAATCTGCCTTTAAAGATACATGGGTCAGAGGGGAATGGGAATCGGCAATCTTAGTTGTACATCTCCGGGATCGTTCAACCGCAAAAGAATAATATTCAAATACAGTTATCTGAGGATGTTCCTCGTTCTGCCTGTGATTTACAACGTCGTAGCGTCGGGGAAATGGCCGGACGTTTTCCGCTTTGGAAGCTTGAGGAAATCGAAGTTCAGGAGGATAAAACGTTAACAATTATGACGTTTATCGCTTAGGGAAAACCTTAGGTTTACATATAGATACAAAGGGAAAGGTTTGGCGGGTTCTAAGCGTCATGGAAAGGCCGAAACGACGAGTTCAGTATGCATGTCTGTTCTTGTTAGATGCTTAGAAACAATTGAAAGGTTGTACTTGTACGTGGTAGGTCCCGGGTGAATTCTTGGAATGGCCTGGGACCCGATTAGCAGGAATAGCTTTCCTCAATATATCACCATGCTGATGGCCTCTCCGTTCCAATTAATCGAAAGTCATTACCACAGATTTGGACTACAAACTTTAACTAATAATAAACTAAATTTCATCTTCTCAGAGTAATCTAACAAAGCTTTTACGTATATATTCGTAGACCTTTGCAATAGTTCCGTAACGATTCTTGCAAATCGTCAGCAAGAGCAGGTGGTAATAAATTAGCAGTAGTCTCTCATTGGCGACAAAGGTAAAAATCAAGTCAAAGCGTTTTTTATCCTTAAGCCAAGGACAGAAAAAGATTCTGATGTATCTAAATTTGAATAGACATGAATAATGAAGGCAATATCAACGACATCCAAGGTAATTCCAAACTGATGATGTTCATATGTACGAAATTGCGCATTAAATAAATCATTAATCTATTATTATATCTTCACTGATTCCAGCATAGTTAAAAATTTCGACAAATCTACGATCAAGAAAGATTTTTAGATGAATAGTTTCTTCAAATATCTCCTGAAGGTATTGCACTTTCCAATTCGTTCGTCAATAAATTGAAATGTCGGCTGAAATATAGATAAAGGTATAGTTCATTTATATTTAAAAAAAGAATTTAGTTAGCCACTCTTTAAAATTGTTGAACAAAACTGTTTTTACGCACAAGGGCTTTTATCAAGTAAAACTTTTACATTAATTACAATACACAAAGACTGAAAAAACTGAAATTAACGTGATAATTCTAAAACTATCCTGACAGCATATTACCAAGTAGAAAACGGGATTTTCATCAGTTTGACATGTACAGATAGTTTACTGGACGATGTAATTAAATTTTCTCACATTACGGTGATAATTATAATGGAGTATATTTGAAAAGGGCCAATTAATATTTTATCAATGTTTGTTTAGCCTGCGTAATACTGCAATATATTCAAACTTCGCAAATGAAGAGAGTCGGGATATTCAAAATAAAAAGACGTTTTGAATTTATTAAAGCCGGTTGAGAAGTTGGAGGAGTTGGCGCTGAAACGCTCCTGACACATTTTCATCAACCGCTGTCAACAGTTTATCTCCAAAAGCAGGGCGTCGAAAACAATTCCGCTTTTTAAATTTTTATCAATCTCAATTTTTCAGATCGACCGTCGGTTTAACCGAGATCGTTTACTTCTCCGGCCAATAACGTTTTAGCATTTATCAGCAGGCATACCCTGCCGATACACGTTTTTTGCGAAGACCCTTTTACACCCTTTTAAGTGACACAAGCACATTTGTGAGCTTTGTTAGACTATGCCACTGAATATGATTAATAAGTGATTCTCGTGATTAATTGACGGTCAGATGCTGGCCATTACGGCCAATCGATAAGCGGCGGTCGTACGGCCCGTTACGATTTTGACACAGCATCCCCTATCTCATTAAAACCGGAGGGCTTTTTACAAGTCCACCCATCTCAGCTGAAGATGCTACTACTTACCTTTCAATCCGAGATGGCTTTCAATTAACAGCTGCAGTATAGAAGGGTTTAATAGAGTTTATTGTTTCCGTTTAATTAACAGATATCTAGCCTTCAGATGTATATTTTAAGAACATTAACCTTTCTTACTTAATACTCTGTTTTAACACAAATTAATGTTATCTTTTAAAATTATCTTTATTTTTAATCCGTATGCGGTTATAATTGACCATATTAATTATTTCAACCAATTTTTGTTTTTATCTAAGGTCTTGGTTGAGATGAAAAAGCTAGCGTCACGAGCGGGATTCGAACCCTCGACCTTCGGTTCAATACGCCAACTTATTTTTAACAAAATTAACAGAAACGACCAAACTACAGGTTCATCACGCAGCGGACCTCAAGAGAAAGTATCACTCACATTAAATTAGCCTGTTGGTAATTGTAAATATAATCCAATGAAAACCTTAACAGCACAGAGATAGCTTGATTATTGTGAAAGTGAATCCCTTCGAACCAATCATGATTTTTAAACATTTTATTTCAATGTATTTTCAATAAAAATTCGTGATATTTCAAGAAAAGATTAATAAAAACACATAATCACTTTTTGTTTTTTTTTGTTTTTTTTCGAAGTACCATAGTGACACGAAATCGCGTACGAACTATAGCGACGGATGTGAAATGAGGGTTGCAATTAACGGTTGTTTTATTCATGTTTTTCTTTCACTTCCCTTCCGCACAGACGTTAGCAAAACACACGGCTCCCGCCACGAGTTCTAGTCATCGCCAACTTTTTTGCGACTATTCTTATCCATTCTTGCTTTTTTTCACATCTACCCAGATGGAACTGTTTGTGTGAAAAGAAGGGATCAGGTTGAAGAATTCAATAGTGGGCTATGCCACTCGTTACTACCCGAGATATCCGTTGTATCCTCTTGTACAGACATCGGGGCATATCTGGCGGATTAATGGTTCGTGGCCTAGTTTTCAGCCTCACTTTTACATCTGGTCTCAGCCGTTAAATTCTAATTAAACATAACGCTTAATTTTTGTTTCTCCTTTCATGAATAGTAATTATGAGAGTCAGTATAGGAAAAACAGCTGTCAACTCGCACGAACGGGCGAGTAGCAATAACATGGATAAAACCTTACTCTACCGTGAACGATAAAACCTTATGACAAAAAATTTCAATGATTGATAAACCGATTACACTACAATCTGTTAATCCGGAACGTATTAATTACCTACCTATACCTAAACATACCTGATAGCAAAACATAGAAACACGATTTTTCCTAGTAATATTGTTACTATATTCCAATACACTTGTATAATTACCATCCACAAGCCAATTGTGCACCATTATATATATATATACTTCAAAATAAGTAATGTCTTGGCAAATTACAGCAATAATAAAATCAATGAGAAAAAATATAAATTCCTGTCATCATTTCTAAAATACAACAACTATCATTGTGGCATGTCACGTTGTATTACTCAAAACTTATCATATGCCATGATTAAAGCTTTTATTTTATAATTTATCTAGAATAGACTGTATTAATCGAATACCACATCGTAACTACACATGAAGTTCTAGTAAATTTCATATGAATAAAATTATGAAAGTGTACATAAAAATTTGCGATCAAAATTAAGCCCCTTTTTCTCTATTATCCTTTAATAATGCAAGAAAATACCCGTGTAACAACTAGGTGGCTAACACTGTAGAAAATTAAATGTTTTCAAAATGTATTAAGTTTTGTATTTAATAAGTATTACACAGACTGTTTATTTAAAATAATTACACTCTTAATTAATGAAAATGTTTTGTGAAGTCATTTTTTTTTTTTTTGGCTGGGGCTTACGACATCTAGGTCATGTTCTTAATATGTTTGTGATTAAAGAGTCAGAATGATATCAGTGATTGCATTCTGTACCCAATATAATGATTAATATATTATATATTAAATATTTTTAAAAATTCATGTTGTATAAATTATAGTTCGATTATTAAATTAGTAATAAAACCATTTATTTAAATAATATATAAGAATATTATTTGTATAATGAATGCTTCATAAAAATTAAACTATTTTGGCCCCGCTTTTTTGGGCATTCCTGGTTCATCAGTACTAGTTAGTCATAGATGCTGGGTCTGTCGTATTCACTTTAATAATCGTACAAAATTAAGTCTGTAGTGTTTACTGCAAATGCCAATAAAGTGATTTCCGCACTAAAACTCGACAAACACGGTCTTAACATTTGAATCCATATGGGCCGATTAAATAAATAGCCGTGTGAAAATTGCCATTGTAAATACCACTTGAAAATGAAATTACTTTAAGAATGCCAGCAAGGGGCCACACCGAATAGCAATCTCGATCCGGCCCAAACCGCAAACGGAGCAATGAATCTACTGAACCTGACCCATCGCCCACCGCAAATTGTGCGAATGGCTTTTGCCCTTCCTATTACCAGATTGCACCTTCTGGAAACAGCAGTTCACTTCCATAATGAAAATTTATGCCACATGCATGTGAAGTATTATTGTAGATAACAATGAAACCTACGCCAGCGGCCAGCCATCAAACTAAAGGTTTTGTTAGCTAAATTAAGTTAAGAATACATAAGAAAAGCCATTACAAATTTTTCACAAAATTAAAATAAATTGCGACGCCAATCTTCTGACTGTATCATAAAAAACAAATAATGTTCACTTGGTTATCAGGAAAGTGGTCAAATAAAGTATTTTTAATTTTAAATATTCGCCTTGCTTTCGGAACTTTATTGTACCTTCTTCAGGGCTATATAAAGGATATATTATAGACTTTTAATTATGGCCAATAAATATAGGTAAGACCATGACACACATTTTTGTAATTACTGATTGTCAGTCAGAAGTAAATAAACTTGAATTGTTTTATTTTCATGTTAACAGTTTTTTTTTTAAACTTTGAAGGTGTTCAAGTCAAGACAAAAGAACCTCACCTGTGTCGAAGACTAATAAAAGAATTGATGTATTATATCTTCAAAGACGATAATGCGTGTAATTTGCAATCGGACATAAATGGGTTAAGTTCAAAACCCCTTCAAAATCCAACGTATATAAACACAAAATAGCAAAATCTCACTGGCACTCTCGACATGACACGCAAGAATGGCACAATTACACAGAAGACAAACACTTTGAGTGAGTAGAAATACTTTGATTGAATATATTATTAAAATATATATATATATATATATATATATATATATATATTGCATTGTATAAATTCACTTTTCCACATCCAAAATGTAATTGTAATATATAAACAATGTTTGTAAATCCCAGGCCCTGAAGATGATCTCAATAATGATCGAAACGTTGGCACGATAAAGGAAATGTTTTTCTGAAACCTACATCACACCAGACCGCATCTCACGATTTCTAAACTACATAAATAAAGTAATTTATGTAGTTAAAGATACCTAAACTAGTACATTACAAAGAGGTTTATAGGTAATTTAGTATGATCCATGTATGCAAAGGAGAGGGAAAATGGGAAAATTTTTCAAAAGCACCCTCCCCGTACCTGCGAAAAACCTCACTCTAGTCATTGGTGTTTTTAATTGTATTTTTATTTCTGCTGTCTGTGATATTATATAAAACTAGTCTAGTCATTTCATAGTTGAAAAGGTGAAGATAAAAAAAGTGAGGAAAAAACTTTCAGTGTTAGTATGAAAATAAAACAATTCAAGTGTATTTACTTCTGTCTAAAAATGAGCACAAAAATGTGTGTCATGTTCTTACATGTATGTTAAATTGGCCCAAATTAAAAATGTATAATATATCGTTTTATAGAGCCCTGAAGAAGGTACAATAAAGTTCCGAAAGCTAGGCGAAGATTTAAAAATAAAAATATTTTATTTGACCACATCCCTGATAACCAAGTGAACATTGTATTGGGTTGTCCGGAAAATAATGCAGGATTTTGGTATTAAACAAAAAAAAAGAAACTAGTTACTTTAAAGCAATGTTCTTTAATCAAAATAATTTCCCATNGTAATCCTGTAAACGTAAACAGAATATTTTATATAGATTTTTTTTAATGAAAACTTAAAATCCTGCATTATTTTCCGGACAACCCAATAAAAAGCAAAGGAAAATTGAAACTTTGAACTTCTAAAGAAATGCATATATAAGTTACAAGTTTATCAAAGAATAAAAATGATGTTTGATGTTTCTTTTCGTAGATGTTATGACAAATTAAATTTGAATTAGAAGAGCACTGCGCAATATTCAGATGCTTGTGATGGAAAGAATTCAAACTTTCAAAGTAGGTTTGAAGGTATCAACGGGTTGAGAAATGGCCGGAGGAGTTTCGCGAAGGCTGATTAAACTATGGCCCCATTTCAGGAGCGGTTCGTGAGCGCATATGCCGATAGGCTTTAAAATTAATACACGTAAAAGACGATCCGTGGTAATAGGAATAGTCATTGTTTCGTCACCACCATTTATCCAGGGTGTTACACAACCTCCTGGAAATAAAATCCGTGCTCGCCAAGGCGTTTTAAAACTTTTGAAAAAATAAATAATTCGTTTAGAGGGGATATGAACGATAGGATTAGGCAGATTTATAATACGAACAAACAACACGTATTACGGCCAGGATGAAACACGGCGAAAGGAAATCTACCTGAAAAAAGCACGGTGTTCATCTTATAACAATTGCCCGGTCAATCAACCATCCCTCCGAACTGCAAAAATCCGGAAATAGGTATATTCCAAGCAGACATAACTTACCTCCGAACATTGATTTTATAAAGTGCTCACTTTTATTCCAGTGTTTCTTATTCGTGCCTCATACATATTTTAATGTTGACAGCAATTCCATTGAAATTGATCATCTCTGGTCCACCTTTCCTTGCACCAGTTTCGAATAAATTTATAACTGCGTACGATTCCTATACCAGTGAATGCATGTCTGTTTTTATTGGCAGAAAAAAGTTAATAATATACATACAATACAACTGATTTTAGAACGCAGTATTTCATTTTATTTCAACACCTAGAAAAATTATAGCAAAGATCTTCAATATATATTTTTCCAGACGATAATTTATTATTCAATTGATCTAATTTCACTTGTTTCTATATTGTTATCAACTATAGACTTATAACTATTGTACAACTGTGGACAGCCAAATCTTAAGATGTATTTAAATCGGACCGAAATTAGACAATATTGACAAGAGAAATTCCTACAAAACAAGTAGCCAGTGAGCGAAGGTATCTCGTTTAAACGTTTAAACAGATTGTTTTTTAATTATCTCGTTTTATTTAAAGTTTATTCTTTATGGGATGCATAAATAATTCCCCTCACCGAGGAGAACTCGTGTTGTACCATGATACTGCATACAAATGAAGTACTCAGGATAGTAATGTGATACGTATATTGAAGTAATATTTGCAAACTTAGAAATTTATGTAAAACAAAATGATTGTATTTCCAACTCAAATTAGGTGGGTTAAGGAGTAAAGTGTAATCCGATAGGAGCAGCTCTGTTTGTTAAGAGATTTTTTCAGCTCTAAGTTACACCAGAATAAGCAAGCGTAGACTATTTTAATTAAAATCTTTAAAGGTTCGTATCTAATTATTTTTTCTCATAATCAACTTGCGCGGTGTCCGTCGCTGTAAAGCCATCGCTGAAGTCCAGCTCCTTATTCTCAGCTTCATCTTTTTGTTCTCTTAATCTGTCACTGTAAGCTGACGAGCTAGATACTGTGCAGAAGTGCTTCGCTAACTCGTCAGCGACCGCAGCTGGTTCAGTGATCACGTCCCCCTGTACGGACCTGATCGTCGGCACCGACCGGGGATTAACTCTTTCAGATATTGCTTTCACTCTGTTCCATACTTTCTTGGAGGAGGCGAGTGCAGCCAAGCCGCCAACGTTCTCCTCCATGATTTCTCTTTTCCTTCGTGTCAGGGTACACCTTTCTCTGGCTCTTGCTCTTTTAAACTGGATCAGGTTAGCCTCCGTCGGATGTCTGTTGAAATGTCGGAGGGCAGCCCTTTTTACCCAAACTGCCTTTTTGCAGTCCGTGTTCCACCATATATATTATGCAGGGTGGGCGACAAGATCCGGGGGGTTAAATGCCTGGGTACACTCGTACGCCATCCCTAAAAGGTCTGTTCACGTGTCCTGCAAAAACCTCTTGGACTTGTTCACAACCTCAAGATTTTGGACCATTTTATCTCGGGGAGTGATTTGGTGATGTCCTCTCCTGCAAAGATTTCAAATCTAGACCTAGCATACCTATCTGCAAGGTAGTGCCTTGCCGTTTCTTCTTTTATTTCGCAGAAGCGGCAAAAGGGATCTGGTAGGATACCCATTACGAAGTCTTCTCAGTGGGCAGTCGCCCGTCAGAATACCTATCAGCCTCCTAATTCCCTTCCTTGAGATAGAGAATAGCCATTTCGATTCTGCTGGTTTGATCGCCTTAACAAATTCTTTCGATTGCCTGTGTCCGGGGTTCCACCATGGCAAGGGAGGCTTCTTCATTAACCCCCCTTTCTTTGGGATGCCTTGCATCTCGATTGATCTCCTTTTCAAATTGTATGAGATCCTTCACTATGTCTCTTGTCAATGGGGGCATCGATATCGCAGAAGCATAATCATCCCAGTTCGCCTTATTTAAGTTCCATTTTTGGCTGTCCTGTATTCCGCTTTCCTGCACAACCCTTTAATGACTATGGGGAAATGATCACTCAGGTAAAGGTCATCGAGGACTTCCCACTCCACCCTTCCTACCAGTGAGGATGAAACAAAACTCAAGTCGATCACTGACGTACTTCCGTTGAATGGGTTCATGTGCGAGGGAATCCCATTGTTGGGTAGGGTTGGGTCAATGTCTTCAAGAAGACCCCCAGTACTCTACCTCTACTGTTGGTCCTTTCTCTCTCCCACCGCTAGGTCTTTCTATATGCAAGTCTGTTCCTTGGCCCTGGATAGAGCTTTACAGATCATTAATCTTCATCGCCTAGCGGTCGAGGCTCACTTCCCCGCCGGAACTTAGCAACGCCAGAGTGGCGTTCCCAGGATGGGCCACGCGGAGGCGTCCGGCAATGGTGTGGGGAAGGGCCAGTCGGAAGCTATTATCTTTGTTCGGCAAATATTTGTTTATGCTTGCCAACCTTTCTTCCTCATGACGTCCGTCCAAAATGTGACCGTCGATTTGAAGCCGGCTGGTGTGCTTAATGCTTTTTGTAAACTGTCCATGTCAGCTGCCAGCGTATTGGTTTCTAGCATCCACCTTTCGCGGGTTACTTCATACTGGGGGCATGTTAGTATGACATGTTCTGCAGTTTCGTGATTGCCGCACTGGCAGAATGGGTCTGTCCTTAGGTTAAAGGAATGCAGTTTGTGGGCGAAATCTCCGTGGCCTGACAACAACTGCGAGATGAAATGGTCTACTTTTATATGGTTCATCTCCAGTCTCCTTTAAATGCTGGGTAGTAGTCTGTAGGTGTACCTCCCTTTAATGCTGGTATTCCACCTTTGCTGCCACTCTTCAATCATCCATGCCTTTCTTTCACTAACTGTGCTAACGGGCAAACACGGGGTGTAGCCATTCTGTAATTCCCACGCCGCACACGTAGCTCGTGCTAGAAGGTCGAGGGGTGGTCAGCCAGCCATCACCAGCAAGGCGTCCGTAGATACCGTTCTATATGCTTGTGTGACCGCCAGCAGAGCAGCCTTCTGAGCGCTAACTAGTTTGGCCCACTCAGGCGCCCTCAGCCTTCCAATCCAGGCAGGTGCGAGTGAGTGTGAGAATGACTAGTTTTAGGGAACGTAAGGACGCCAAAACGACCAAAGAAGTCGATGGATCCCGACTAGGTCCCAACCTCGGAGTCGCTCAGGCACCAAGGTGGGTGACTCCCCCTAATCTATCAGGGAGAGACCAGAGGCCAATTGCCCTTTGACTCCCTATGGTGCTTAAAGCCGGTTCCAATGCATCACAGGAGAGAAGCCTGTAAACATTTTTTCATCTGATAAATAAAAATGAGAATTCTGGGCTAGCCGGAGAAAATTAAACCAAATGTTCGACGGTACAGTTTATAAAAATCGTGATACAATTTTTGTTTCTTTTAATTCTGTCGCCAATGTTAAGATTGGTAAATATGTGGAGTATTATCATAAATCCATTATATTTCGTGGTCTGATTTACCAAATAACTTCTTTCAATTAATTAATCTTTATGTAAGGTATTGGTTGAAATGAAAAAGTTAGTGTCACGAGAGGGGATTCGAACCCACGACCTTCGGCAGTGGGTCGAAGTCACGATAGCTCAAGGGGTAGAGCAGCGGCGTATTTAGCCGAAGGTCGTGGGTTCGAATCCCGCTCGTGGCACTAACGTTTTTCATTTCAACCAATACCTTACATAAAGATTAATTAATTCAAATAAATTATCATAAATCTTATAAACAAGTCAACTATACTTACAAACACATTACAAATATACATAAGGGGGGGGATACATTGATTGTAACGGAGAATATGCTCGTACATTGGAATTAAAGAGTTACGGGATTAATCAAAATACATCCCAATGGAGGGTTCTGTGATAGTTATGATATATAGTCTTTCAAGACAAGAAAGTTTACCAGTTTGTGTTTCCTGTTTCGCAGAAAATAACATCATCTTGGCCCAACTTCTGTAAGAACTTTGTTTTTGATATTTTCCCTGAGAGGTAGGAGATAACTATGAATGTAAGTGTTGTTTTGTTGTTCATATTATATTTAAAAACTTTTATTTATATCTGTTGAAAAAAGATGTTCCAATTTAGTCGGTAAAGAGACTATATTCAGATATGCCTTGATTTGCTAAAGAACCATTTTTGTTAATTGTTAAAGCATACTATCTAGGAATTACCACAAAACTGTTAGTTACATCTGCTGCACTGAGTGTAGTATAAAAAAAATTTCTATCATTCATACTAAATTCTAACGACTAAAACAATATTCTTGGAGTAAATATTTACTTAATTATAGCAATAGTACATTTTCTAATTTCTGGCCCAAATAAATTTCTCAATAGCCCCTCTTGTGATGAAAAAAAAAGTTAATCAAACTAAGATTTTGTACGTTTGTTTATTCATTATCTGATACATTCGGATGTACTTTTCCATCGTCCTGAAATTCGCGTTGACCTTTAACGATCGTTTTAAATATGCCAAACGGCCAGAATGTTATTACAAAATACAGCACGTGACCGTTTAATAAAGTACCCGTTTTGCTTTAATCAAAGCAACGATCGAACCCTGCATTGCTGATACCGTCATTATAAATAAATAATCTTTTTTAACCAGACAGGAAATTACTTTGTCATAAAAAAAACTAGACGAAACAAAGCTTCCGTGCCTTAATTGCTAGATTGAAATGTTTGGATAAAGCCGAACTGGTCCGTCAGAACTTGGTGCAAATTGGTTTGCACCGATGCTTGCTCAAATATTGAAAGCCTTTTATTTCCGAATATTCAATCAACTGTAAATGAACAAGTTTGAACACGAAAAAACTACGTAAACTAAGCGGTTTATTATTAATGGGAATATGAATTACGCAGGGTTAATCCTTGAAGCGTCACGTTTTTATACAGAACCAAAAAAAGTATAATTACTTATTTATTATTTTTGATATATATGTAAAAGTTATTTTTATAATAAATATAATTTACTACATTTGACTGAATGAATTTGAACGAACAAATCTACACACTTTGGTTCCGAGATGGTGTCGAAACATTTCTGCGTGCTTAAAATAGTAAGAAATAGTAAAAGCTATAATTGAGAAGTGGGCTGAACGTGACAAAACGTGAAAAGAGTCCTAAACGGGTTCTTATTAATATGTGAGTTATGAGACTTGGAAAAGCTGTGCTACAATATTGGATATATGATGTTACTTTCCGCCATAAAAACCGAGGTAGTAAACACTTTTATGTCCGGAGATGAGTCAGTATTCAATCATCTAGTATTTTAACTTGTACTAAATTTAAATTACGATTTGTACGTGTTCGTAGGCAATCGTTCAAACAAAATCAATAACCAATTTATTGTTTATCTAAGAAGATCAATGATTTGTGGTATTCGTATGTAACTTCATTATAAATGGATATTTCACTGCAGAATGCAAACAACAAACATGAAGGAAATATGTGGAAATGTGAGAACACCTATCTTAAAAAAGCGAATTAAATTTAATATACTTATAATTCATTATGTATAATACAACAAATTTCTATACATGTGACTCACAACCATGAACTTCTTGGGTCTTATCTTGCGGACAAATTCTTTTGAATTAAGCAAAAGGAGGATTAACCCGTTTGGAGAAAGCAACGCTGAATCCATTCTTAAACTGAATTATTACGAATTCAAAAACGAACCCCAATGTGGAAGGTCATGAATGGAAGGAAACTCGTCCCAACAACTTTTAAAACTACGTCGAACTATGTAAAATATGTTGGAAGACATATCGTCAAGAAAAAGCGGGAAGGTTATGCTCCAATTCCAGAAAATCTCAGCAAGACGCTTCTTGATTAGCCAAAGCCTATGTGGATCAAACACCATCCAGCTGTTTGACTGATCCGAATGACCAAAAATTTTGATTTACAATGGCGAAATGACAAGCATTATAGATGCATCCCGCACATTAAAAAAGAATATTTATCTTAATTTCAAAGCAGAAAAAGTCAAGAAAATTAGCTGCAAAGTCGATTTAGCTCGCCTACAGAATCACAAAGGACAGCAATGACCACTTGGCAACTTCGATACCTCTTAACGACTCCAGATCAACAATTTTAGTGCAGTTAAAAAGTTAATACTTTACTGTCCAAAAATATTGTTTATTAAGCGAGTTATGCATACCTAACATTGATTCACAATACGATATAAATAATGGAATGAGTAGTACATAAGTTAGTATTTGTTTTGAAATTTCCGTTCTCGACCATAAGGCCTAAATAGCAAATTCTGCTAAATTAATTGATCCGATAAGTACCAAAGTATATAAAGTACCAACAACTGTAGTGGGCTGATCGTGGCTGAATCAATTTGTTGTTTTAGCAAAACCTTACGCCTGCCTTTGATAACATAAGTTCTGAGAGGAAGGGTGTTGTTAATTTCTGGCCTTCACGGTTAGACTCCAACAAACTTGATCAATAGGAGGCGAAATTAATAATTGAAAACTAATTTCAGGACTATGTTGTCCTTTCTCACCAGGATAACCACTGCACGAATATCGATGAAATTTACAGAAAGGGCCGTTTTTTGTCGCGATTATTACCAAGCAAAGGGGGAAAAAAACACTCAATTGGCGTGTATAAGAAAGAGAGAACATTTTATTCAAGCAAGGCCTTTCATTCTCTATTCGGAATAGAGATTCGGCCAGTAAGCAAAAATTTATGAGGAGAAAAATTCATCCAGATTTATCCCCAGTTCGTTGAGGGGGTGTTTGGGGGGGGGGGGTTGTGGAAACGATGGAGGGGTGCTATCGAATTACCGAGATAATGGCAGGGTTAGGTTGTGTTCCACCCCTCCGTACAACTCCACCCAACGACCAAACAAACACCTAAAAACGTTTTATGACGTCATCCGGCCTTTTCCTAAACCAACCCGAGATCCAGCGGTTGTATTAAAAGCCAAATTGTGTGCCTCTTGGGATACAGTACCCCAAACCACAGCCCTTTCCTTTTACATGACCTAATCTGCCCATTCCAGTTTTAATATTTGAAGTTTAAACCTATTTTGGAAGAAAATTGAACGCGGGTTTAATTTAAGCTTGCTGAAATTGTTTTCTTTAAACTTACACATTTAATACAATTGCTGATTATATACTAAGCTATTCCAAAAAGATATTTAGCAGAACTTAAAAGATAAAATAAAACTATATTTAAGGTTCTATTTCCACCTACATTGCGAAGCACTTAACAGGAAAAAATATATAATCCCTTAAGCTCCAACTGTTTTATTTAATTTCATTTTTGTTTATCAGTTAGGCTAAAACTGGTTTGTCATAAAGTTCATCCTTCTTGTACGGTAACTGTTTAAATAAAAGAACAGTTTCTACAGACGGTTTTTGCCGTGCATATAACACCTTTTTTTATAGAATGCATTATAGTTTTAAAACAAATTAACAAAAAGTATGTACAATCATAAATTAACAGTTCAGCGTGTTGCTTTCGTAAAAGCTGAAGCATTAAGAGAATTGTGCATGCTATTTCTGAGAGATTAAATACTTCTAATAAAATATAACATCAACTGTTATAAACAAATTCAAGGAACTTAACAAAAAGTCCCAGATCATTAATGCAGAATACGAGGTGTAATAAGAAAAAATTAATGTCATACTAGAATTATACGACTATATTTTAGATACTAGTAGAACGAATACAGTTATTCCAGTATGCAATTAAGTAACCAAATTTGTCCTACTTTTTTGTTAGTAAGTTGAGTAGGTTAAACTATCATTCAGGTTTTCTCGGATCATACCTACTCCAATAATTAAAGATATGCCTCTTCATAATAAAAGAACCAAAATTATGGTTATGAGTTACGACCAAAGAATAGTGACGAGTGTCAATATAAAGAATATGTGTTATTGGGGGGGGGGGATTCGAACCCACCACCTTCGGCTCAGTACACTGCTGCTCTAACCAACAACTTGAGCTATCGTGACTTCGATTCCCTCGGACAACCTTTCGAATTTTCCCACTTTTTGCCATACTTTCAACATACACTAATTTTTCATCTCAATCAAAATTCTTCAATAAAAATATCTAATTGGAATAATAAGGTCAATTATGACCACTAAGCAAATATGGATTACTATAAAGAATATTTATTTAATAAAAATGGATAAATACAAATTTACTACCATAAATTGGTCATCAAAAAATAGGGCTGTAATATAAAACACGGCCCTAAATTTTATTACCTCGAACTTTTTATGGATACTTAAAAAATACATCATTATTTAAAAACAATTACAATAAGAAATTCTAGTCTTACATGGTAAAAACTTCCTCGACTTTTTATTTATTGTGTTTGATATCGTTTCTAAGCAGCCGATGTTAACGTAACAATTATATTTATTTATTAGTATTTTGAAAGAACTAAACAGATTTATTTGGTGGATCTACAGCGTAAAAATTGGTCTTTGGTGGTGAAACGCCCTATAAAACCTGAAAAATGGGACCGCGGTAACCGAGCGGTCAGCATGATAGAGGCTCGGCTCAAGACCCCCGGGGTAGTGGGTTCGATTCCTACCGTCGCTCCTGGCCCTTTCCCCCAATTCACGCAACCCAAAATCACCCCCCCCCCGTATCTACCCCCCCCCGTGCTAATATGCAAAGTCCATTAAGCCGTTGAAGGAAAAAAAAACACTGATAAGTCTGGATGAACGTTAAACTTAAACAATCGTGGCTAGGTTTCCGACATTTGAGATTTGCAATTAATTAATAACCGCATTGGATAATTATCAAGCAAAGAAAATTCAATTTTTTCCGTAATCTATCGCTACATATTTTTTCTCTCTTAACGATGAATTTACGGTAATGAACCACGTCGTTATAATTAGTCGATCCAGTCTGTTCGGATAAGAGCACATCTGATGCCGAGTAACGAGCTCAATGCCGTGGAATTGCATAGGTCACAAATCATAGTCAACAATTAGGACTCAAGAGATTTCGAATAATAATCACCTCGTAAAGTATAAAACATCATGGCATTGCATTATGAGGGTGATTAATGACTTTACATAAAAACTGTCAGTTGAAATAAAAATATTCTCAGTTATGACGTTAATGAAGATTTCACATTATTTACTAAATAGTATGTTCCACAAAGATTTAAACAAACTGATGATAAATGATGAAGAGCATCAGTTAATAAAAATATGATGTTTTATAAATTTTGCCAGATTTTAAAATATAAAAACCGTTAAACATTACTTTTTTCGCAACTACAGTCAGACTACGTAACTGTACAAACAGTATAATTTTTCACTGTACTACTGAATACAGAATTAGACTAATCATCACTCGACCATCAACACTTGCCATGGGTCAAATAGAAATTTATAACTTCTGTTCCACCTCTTCTACAAATTTTCATATTGACATGACAACTAAAGTGTATTATTGGAGTTTAAGAGGATCGGAAGGAGATCAACTGATACACTAGAGACTAGGGGCCTGAGTTTACAACAAATTTATAAAGAAATCCATGGTGAATTTCGCACTATTCATCCCAAGAGTAAACGTATGTGGATGAGAAGTTGATTAGAAAAATCATATTTTTTCATTTAACATAATTCAGTTGAGGTAATTTTAAGTACGAAATAAACTTACTTTCTAAAACATACAAGTTTTCTAATATTCCATTTATTATAATATAATCTTATAAAAATAAATACATTATTATTATGAAATGTATAGTACAACCAAATAATTCACGAAGAAGGAGGAAATTGTTCCGTTCCGTTTTCACATCGTATTCGCGTTTTTTTAAAGTGCATTGAACATAATGATTGATGTGTTAAATGGAATAGGTATTGAACCTCATTGTACAACAATTTGTATCACAATTTAATTTGTTCAAATGTGGCCATAGATATTCTCCACAAACTGCCGATGGTAACAGCACTACATTTTTAATGAGAAAATTCAGTACATTTTGATTCGACGAGTTTAGTCGAGGGCTATCGCAGGAAACTTTTGGGAGTACAATTTCCTGCAGCAGGACTTCGGTGGAGGGAGTTAAAAATTATTTCACTGATAAATCGTATACAATCTAAGGACTTTTTATAGACGCTCCCCCTTTGCAAAAGTTTGTAATTTACAACGGGGTCGTTGAGTCGGAACGAGAAGCATTACACCCTCGGGAGGTTTGTGCAATCTGAATTACGTTTGTTTAGTTTATACGTATCGCGTGAATAGCCGAAGTTGTTGTTAGAAGTCACTTCGGGGATTTCGATGTTAATTAGAGTCGGTTTGATTCGGTACGACCAGCACGAGATAAAGTATCAAAGTTGGCTATCTATATCTGTTGGTGGGACAGAATCGGTGGCCATTAACCAGCCAGGGGTGCATTCGTCTTATCAGCCGGGGATGGGTGGACTTTGTGTCACCGACGGTGAAGAGTGGGTCGGACTGGGGGTTTATATCTGTTTGCCGAGGGCAGATAGACGAATCTGTTGCGACAGCTGGCTTCATTTGAAGTCTGTGATAGCACAGGCTCTAGATAACGAAATTCTAATATTTGGAAATTTTACGATGGCTGGAACGTTAATAGGCATTCAATATATCACCGATCGTTATTAATAATGTGCTAAAAGGCTTTCAATTTGGTAAAATACTTGATTTGTTGCGTTGATAATGATGATGCAGGATACTAGGAAGAGGGACTTAGCTCTCCAGTATTTTGGCTTATTTTATCTTCCTAAGTTCCCTAATTCAGAGCAATCGACTCAATCCTTCTTCTCAGACGTAGTCAGTCATTCCGAAGTCAGTGGCCGAAGGCCATGGATTCAGATCCCGCTCGTGGCACTAGCTTTTTCATTTCAACCAAAACCTTACAAAAAAGATTAAATAATTGAAATAAGTCATTTGGCCAATAGAACACTAAATATAATGAATAAATAAAACTTTCATCCATCCTTAAATAGTTCCTCCAATCAGCGGGTTCAAGGGAAAGTTCTTTCATCACATTGATGTGGGTATTACGGCTTCTGTTCAGGAGCCACTTCTTACACCATTTCCTCTTCGATTTTTTGCTTTTAATATGTAAATAAACAGAAGAGTAGCACATGAGATCGTCATCCATTTTGAGAAGGTAATTACTGGTTGACGTTCGGAGCGACTGGCTGTGGATGCCCCCTCAATTTTCAGGCACTCCAAATGGAGCTGTACGGTTTGGCGCGGTTCCATTTGGAGTGATCGTGAATGGCCACCTTAAAGTTCTGAAACCTATTGACCGTGCGCGCTAGGACATCAAACGATTTTTCGATTAAGGGTAACAATAAAATCCGGTGAACATGACCGTTTACCCTATTGTAGAACAAAAAATAAATACTATAGCTACCACGAGCTTAACACCTCGTAACACCAACAACATAAGATCGACTCTAATAGTTAGGTTTTTAAATTTAGTTTGCATAAATTCGTTTCGGTGAACCCAGCAGACTCGGGCTTCCGGCCCGAAGTCGTTCGATTGTCACGAGTCGCTTGTAGAGCGTGAGATTCCCCTCCCTATTTCGGAATAATGGGCAGCAATGTAAATCCCACTTTTCCTGTATAAATGACCCGGGGCGCTTGCCGGGCCTGCTGCTATTCCGAAACACTTCCGGAGGCAAGTAATGAATATGACCTGGACTCGGTCCAACTCCAACTCAGCGGCAACTTTATAAATATTAATATACAAGGATGGGTATGTATGACCCTTTCTCTGCAACGTCGGCATTATTTTCATGCAAAGTTATAAGTGACGGCATATGATGGCGGTGTGTGGGAGGAGAAAGGGGTGCGCGTCTTGGAACCGTCAGTCTCTAAGTCTGCATTCGCCCCCTTCTCATATTTGTCTAATGATGATAGATGATATTCTGTCCCGTATATATTCCTTAGCTTATCCGCCGTCTCCACATCCAAAAAAGACTGTTATAAACACCCCCCACACCACATATTCCGAAAAACTTACTTTCGTCTCACCTTGAATGACTATAAATCCTCGAACTCAACAAGTGCTTACCTTAAAGAACGAAGATAAACAACAAACTGCCTACCTGTAAAAATACAAATATTATTTAATTAAATGAGTACTACATAAAGCCTAAAACAATTTTATATAATAAAATAGCTTTATCGTTTGGTCCGCAGAAATAAAAGGTTACGCACAATATTTAAGAAATTCACATAATATCGGGATTGGGTTAATTTTGTGAAAGGATTTTAACAATGCTATTTAAGTGTGGAACATACAAATGAAATTATTATTATAAGGGTTACTGTTATACAACTCATAGCAATTCAATATTGTGAATTGAAAATTAACGTTATGATTATTATACATAATGAACATGATTATTAATTATACATTTTTCTTTTCTTGCTTATTGGACGGCTTACATATTTATGCACTTTTCAACATATTGGTTTATTAATGCAAACGCACGGAAATATAAACTGCTCAAAAATGAATATGGATATTTGTAATTATCTTACGTAATCTTATTCTTTTAATTTTAATTAAATTCACCGATATATTGTTGTTTGCTGGATAAAACAAAATAGAAAATACAAACCATAAACAAACAAATATTAATCTTCGTTTTTAATAACGGATTTAGTTAGTTAAGACTAGTAAACAGGAAGATTACTCATTTTGTAAACAAACACATTTTCTCGTCTTTTTTCTATTTTAATCCAGTTGTATTCTTTTAACCATGAAAGACATAATCTTGAATCAGAAGGTCGCAATATTATTGTCAGAATGACTTATCGATGTCACCGGCAAGTGGATATCGCAGAGTCAGTTGTTTTTCAGAGCGTGGTCTCCCGGGCTTTAGCACGATTCCGAGAGACTGGAAGTACCAATAGGAAGGCTGGTAGTGTATTTCAGCGTATTCAACGCTTTGGAAGACAGAAATATTGTCATTGCTGCAAGGCCTTTCCATAGTACCTGCCAGATCTTATTAAGTACATGTGTTTTGTCAAGACCTTTATCAACACAAACGATTAGTAATCACATCATATGCCTCTTTGAGACGACCTGCACCAACAGCCCGCCACCAGCAACAGGAGAATATGGTGCAGCGTGCAGCTAGAAGAGAACGCCATTTGGAATGCTGTTGAGTTTCTGTTTGTATAGTGATAGCAGGTGCCGAAGAATCTACCGAGAACAGGGGTTGCGTACATTGCCCCATTTCGTGCTCCCATCAGTGCAGATTGGAGGAGGTGTAACGGTCTGTGCTGGGATTTACACTGGAGGACGAACTGGACGCCTGTACTTTACCGCAGGCTGTTATGTCTACGAAATTATCGAGGAATACATCCCTCAAACCAGGGATCTCGTTGGCAGGGATTTTCGATTGCGGGATTACAATACCAGACTTCATAGGGGTAGAGTGGTTCATCAATGTTTAGACAACTTGAGAATTTCCCATCTGCCCCTTCCTCCATTATCTCCAGAACTCAATCCTATTCAGTACATGTGACATGCGTTGCAGAGAAGGATTTTCGATCCCCATCCGTAGCCAGTTCACCTGCAGCAACTGAGTGCAGCATTGCAACAACTATGGAGTGAAATGCCTTATAAAATTAGTGACAACCTTATTAAAAGTATTCCTACAATGTGCACAGAGGTTTTAACGAACAGAGGACATAATGGACGGTATTAATTGTTTAAAAAAGTATTGTGCCTAATAAACAAAATTAAGGAATTAAAATCTTTTATTTTGTTATTTTCAAAATTCCTTAATTAAATTTTACTTCAGTAAAACAAAAACTTTCAAATAAATTTTAATGCAATTTATAATCAAAATAAAATAAGAATGTTAGGGAAAGTAAATAATACAAAATTGGCAATGGATATTTCATTTTTCATTCATTTTTGAGCAGTTTATTAAGAAGGTGATCAATGTTCGACTACGAAATGAAAATGTGGTTAAGAAATAAAGAAAAGTTTTCAAGAGATGACCCAAAAATTTGGCCCCTGTTACACAACGGAGACCTTTCAATTCACCTTCACATTTGGAACAAATTGGATGGAGACATGTCGAAGCAGTGACAAATGCAATTACTCCGAGCCGCTTATTAGTGGGGAATCGGATCAACGTTTTTCTTCCGTTCTTCATTTTTATCCAGTTGTAAAACAAGCTTGAGCTGCCATGACAACGTAGCCGGTGAAGAGGCCAATTTCACTTTCACTGGCAGACTATTATTTCCCGGCTGGTGGAACAGGACAAGCCGGCCTTGACCGACGCAATGGTTCTCCTTCTTCCTTCGACCGTACCAACAGCTCCATTGGACTACTTGCATATTTATGCTCTATTCAAAAGAAAAATCTAGTTTTGAAGAATGCCGCCTATATATTAGATGGCAAAAATGCAGTCGTTGTTTATTAGAGGTCCACTCTTTTGCATTCCAGAAATGAATCGATCAAGATGTTCACCAGCATTTCTATTCCCTCAGGAGACGAGACTTAATGGTTTTGTGGTTTTAGCTGGCCAACAGGAAGTATTTGTATTTTCTCTTCCTTATGCGACGATAAGTGTATTCTGTTTAATGTTCATGACTGGCAAAAACTTAACGAGATGTTTAAAACGCAAAACAGACAACGTCGAAACGGTAAACAGGAAAAAAAGGAAAGAAGGTGAGCTCTAGATTATTACATTTTAATATCGTTTACATTGATAAAAAAAGGAAAGGTATTCATTCACTATTAAAAAAACGGTTATACACTATAATACACTTTCCAAAAATAAAAATCTCGTCGTTAGTACTATGTCCCTGATAAATACTGGACCACTTATTTTCGATATTTACGAAGGCGTTTAGTCATCTTCGGAAGATGTTCACGCACGTTGTTAAGCATTTTCCACCGGTAAAAACTTTTTGTTTAAATTATTTGCGTGTAACAATATGAATCACTAGTTCCCCACAAAAGTAAATTTTTATCAAATGGTTGTATTACATGAAATAAATCTTTTGAACATTAACCATTGAGAGATGGTCATGATTGTTATAATTACATATTTGATGTGCTTCTATAAAAAAAATGAACACAAAAATCTTCTGAATCAACACTGCTTTTTTCAGTTGAAGCAGTTATAGGCTGACACTAACTACCATAAAACGCTGATATTAGAATACGCCTGATATAGTCACTAATGGTAAACAATTGCGTACAACCTTCCATCAGTTTGGATTCGGACTTGTGAACGTTTTAACATTATTCGGAACGATAAGAAATTTTGAACGTGCTGCGCATTGCACATTTTTTCATAAAGTTTTTAAAAACATTTGAAACTGATGACCTTTTTCTATGGTTTGGGCGGGATTTAGATCGTATGCAAGTTTGGATATAAGATGTTCATAATTGTGTGAAACTATAAAAGACTAATTTATCAACAATTTAAGAAACATTAGCGATGGTGGTAAATATTTTATGATTTTTCAACCTTACATAAATTTAGATCGAATATTTGTTTTGTTAAACAATCCAAAAGTTAATAAATTATATTAAAAAGGGCGTTGATAAATTCAGTAAGTTTCCTTTATAAATATTTTTCGCCTTCCATGAACAATGGAGAAATATCAGATCATTTTAACATTTCATTGTAATAAATTTAACTTAATTGGCCTCTATCAGGGAAACACTGTATCATATCCTGAAGATCGATGCCATGCTAAACTTCCATTAACTTATTAAAATGTGACTTAACTTATCAGGATCATTCACAATTAACTTTTCCCTGAGCGTACTTCCGTACGGATATTTTCAATTTGATTCTTTTTTGTGTGTAAAGGGTCAACGTGGTTTTAAAATTATACTTCTTCAATCTAGATGATTTATTTAAGGATTCATTCTTTTCTAACTAGAAGCACCTTTTGAAACCTTTAGAAAATGTTCCATATCCGTATATTATCTTAAGTACATATGTAACATTTTCTCAAAGTATTATCCAAGGGGTAAATAATATTTTATTGTCAACAACAACCAAGGTCGTTCTGCGGAGGTGTAAGAAAATTGAATGTATTAAGTTCTGCATAAAAGCCACACGCATGTTATCAAAGTAATTGAAAAATATCTAACAGTTTCATTTTGATTCGCCCTACGATGAATATTGATATATTACTTTGCATTAACAAACAAAAAAAAATCTGTATAATGCCTGACCACGGACTTTCAAAATACCTTCACAAAACTGAATCCCTCGATGGTGGGAAAAAAGGAAGGACAATATCACTTGAGTAGAACATATTGAACGACAGTGTTTGTTTAAACGTTTTATCTCTCGTGGAGAAAATAGGATTTTCCCTTCAAAAAACAAAGTGTCAGTGCTTTCGATTTATTGGAAGGTCCATAGATGAAAATCCACTGTCGCTTTTTGCTTTGCAGAAAACCCCGCAAGTTTTTATTGCTCCCCCAGTGAAAGAAATATACGTCATGCAAATGAAGGCTGGGTTTAAAACAAGTTTACGGACTAACTAATAAGTCGTGTGGGTTGAGTACACTTTTATCCCGAAAAAGGTTTTGGGGATTATTGATAAAAGAAATAGCGTTTTGGCTGTTCCACACGACCTATTCAAGCTCCTACTTGTTCGACCGTGTAACCATGAATCGACCAGTTAAATCCGATCTCATTCTTTACTTTCGCCACTCCGTTCAGTTGTACTGTTGACAAAAAACATTGGCGGGGAAAGACGGGAAAAAAAAAGATGGAAAGAATGAGAAATAGAGCGGTTACGAAGGTAAACAGGAGGGGGCGTAAAGAGAAGTAGAAATGATACAGATAGTTGTAGAGAAAGGAGAAAGATTGAGAAAAAAGAGAGTGATTGAAGAAAAGGGGAATAGAATGCGAAGAAGCAAAGTACTAGAAACAAATAGTGGTGGAAATGATATATTTATATATCGAGCTAGTGAGTGAGTGTGGGAGTGAGTGTGGGAGTGAGTGAGTGAGTGAGTGAGTGAGTGAGAGAGAGAGTGAGAGTGTGAGAGAGGGAAAAGAGAGAGAAAAAAGAGAGAGGAGAGGGAGAGAGAGTGAAAAGAGAGGAGAGAGAGGAGAGAGAGAGAAGGACAGAATTGAATTGAACATTTCATTTATAAAAGCTCGCAAAATTAGGTCTCATGGATCTTTCTTACATTTAACGAGCATTCATATACATGAATAAAGTTTACATAATTTAAAATACAAAACACATATAAACAAACTTTTTTTTTACTGTTTACATATATTTTTAAATATTATTGATGTTGTACAGAATTTGAACTTCATCGAAGAGAAAAACTTTTAGACATATATAATTTACATGATTTTAAACCATCAGGTAAATTATTAGTTTTATAGATTTAGGAAAGAATGATCTATAAAAATAGTGTGCACGATACAACGGCATATTAAATGCAATTTGGCAGCGGGTAATTTTTTTTTTTAAACTTTAAAATGAGAAACAATATCAAATAAGTATAGTGGTTTTTGTATTGTTAGTATGTCCTGAAAGATAGAGTAGATTAAAGATATAGCGAATATACATATTTATAGTAACATGAAGATTTTTACTCGAATGATTAGAAATTACTGCAAGACAATAATATATAGTTCCATGGATGTATTATTAATATTAAATAGCTTTTTAATTCATATACAATGGAATGTATTCTGCCACAAGCTTTATTATGTGTATTGCAGGTTAAATATTTATCTAATACTAAGCCGAAAATTGTTATTTCGTTGTTTAAAATGAATATACTATCCTCAATTTTAATAGCCACAATATTATCTTTGCTTAAATTTGTAAAACTGTGATGTTCTACTAAAATAACATTACTTTTTTTTAAATTAATTGATAAACCATGATCATTGCTCCATTTTTTAAGTTTTTATGTCGTTAGTTACTTTTAGCATGCTTTATTAAACAATTGTGATTTTACATATACATTCAGGTCATCAGCATACACACAAAAGAGGGATTTTATAATTTCGTAATTTATTCTATTTAAATAAAGGATAAACAATAAAGTCGATAGCGTAGACCCTTGAGGGACACCATGATTGGTAAATCCCATCAGAATAAATGTTTTTTGAAAGTTTTACACTCACGGATATTAGAAAGAGATCTAAACCAATTAACAACATTACAGGATACATTAATACATTTCAGCACTGAAATGAATGTAACAACATCAACACTGTCAAAGGTTACTATTGCCAAGGGAAACTAAAATAGCAATTTGTTTAGAGGAAGAGAGATAGAGAGAAAGAGTGAGAGGGTGGGAGAGAGAGAGAGAGAGAGAGAGAGAGAGAGAGAGAGAGAGAGAGAGAGAGAGAGAGAGAGAGAGAGAGAGACGTAAATAAGTATTAACTATTTATTCCCGTATTACACAAAGAATTCGACTTCAATTCTCTAAACAAAAACATTTGGGAAATCAAAATTGGAAACACTAAATTATCACGTGTTCGCCTGTTTACTTTTTTTAGGAGGTTATATCGTTGACACCATGTTAAAGTGACGAATATGGATTTCTCCACTTTTCACATTCGTCACTTTAACATGGTGTCAACGATATGAACCCTCGGGGTGTCGGTGTTTTTGAGAGAAAAAACATTTTTAAGTATGTCAGGTTCGAATGCAGGGCCAGTGGACTCAAACTCGGGACCTTTTCAGTGATGAGAGCCGTGTCAACACCTAAACCTTTGCAGCCTCAGTTTAACACTGGTTCGTGATAGCAGTTAGTTCATCAGTCAACATCGTGTTTAAGTCATACCTTCAACACTCATATAAATTTGACGCCTCAACTGTCTTAAAACTTTACCAACTCTGTCACAGTAAAAATAGATGACCAATGCTATGATAATAACAACGAGATAGATAATTCCCTATACTTAGGAGCACTTCAGAGTTACCGGTCAAATATAAAGAGGTTTCTAATAATTTTGATTCAATACTTCAGTACTGCAAGCCACTTTCCAAAAGGGAATGTTAATTCAAATATTAATAATTAAGCGTAAACAATAATCGGTGTAAGAGCTTTTTAAGAGAGCAAAATATATATGGGAGATGAAAAGATTTATCTAAAAGCCGGATAAAGTTGAGGGGTAATCATTCGAAAGAAGATATTTCCAGCGTAAGAATAATTACTCGGATCTACATTAATTCACTGTGAAGGGGAGAAAGGCCTAAGCCTGCTTTTTCCTTATATTGGGTTGCGAATCCAGTGGGCCAATCCGATTAAGGGGAAGCCTTTCTACGACGGAAGAACAAATTTTACTTTACATCCATCACATACAGATACTGCGCTTTCTACGAACTACTTTCATTGTATATTTTTAATTTAGTTTTTTAGTTGTTACTTAGCAATAAGTATTCTTTGGGTGGATTTTGCAGAGATTATCATTCCAGGTCCGTATGATCTCACTGTTTTCAATATTGAATGGACCCTGAACATGGGTTTCTACCTGAATATATCATCACCTCCTCCAAACACTGTTATAACTTTATCAAATCAAGGTATTCTTACTATATACATAACAGGGGTATTTAAGATCTTTGTGTTAAACCTGTTAACTCTGTTAAACGCTGTTAGATCGAGAACAAAAAAATAATTTTTTCAGATTTTTGTAATGTCTTGTTATCCAGAAATACCATTTTCATACAGTCGAGAGATGATCAATAAATTATAAAAAGAAATTTGAATTTAATACTTGTGGTTGGTGTTTCAATAATAAAGTTTGGCTGTAATAATTATATAAATATAGATAAAAATAATAATAACCATAATAATCACTACATAGTGACTTACCTAGTTTCTAACCTTAAAAAGAAATTGCTTTTAAAGTATTTAAAAATATTTTATTTACCAGATTACTAAGGTAAGTCATTGAAGACCCAAAATATGGGAATTACAAATACGGCCTACAGTACTAACAAACAATTTTGTGTTTTGTCTATGTTGAAGTGTTTCTAGTTTGTTTTATTTGCTTATTTAATTTTTAGTACATTACACCATTAAATGAATTCTGTTCCGTACAAGTACCACTGAGAAAGGAAATGTATGTACAATTACAAACAAGAGTGGAGAAACTACTCATTGGCAGTACTCTAGCTACTACTATGATGTTCATTTATGTAAGACCTGTGTTACTGTTACTGCTACTATCACTATCGCTTCATGGATAGGAGATAAGGATAGGAGGTCAGCGAGGAGGGTTTGAGCGAATCCGTCGCAATGGGAGTCCCTCCAGAAGTAGATTTGGATTTGTGGAGGTTGGTTTTATGGAGGCATCAGGGTTAGGCTCTCTGGACGCGGAGGATATTGGACTGGTTGGCTGATCCGTTCAGTTACAGACCTTAGGTCCACATCGGCTACACTAATATGTTATAAATCACCTTTTTAATTTTGAGGTTTTGAAACATCAGAGCGTTTGAGGCGCTCGGAGGGAGGAGATATTATTGAAGTAAACTGAAGAAGAAATCTTTTTGCGAAAAGTGAAGGTTAATGTACGTGGATTTTTCTCTTCTTTTTTTCACACCATAGGGTTGTTAAAGGTTTAGAGTAGAAATGACAGGATGAGAATTTACATGTTATTTTTAATTTATTAAACCATTATTCAGAAAATACTAAGCTTATGTTCAAAAACATATAAATGGCTTAAATAGATATCCACCGCATGGTAAAAAATGAATTTTTTTTGTTTCACACAATGTATGTTGAAGAAACCCTTACCTGATATTTAAAAATAAGTTAGATAATTAAGACCCATCATCGAGACCCATTAAGACAGATCGAGAAAAAAAATTATAAACTATATTAAGAATAAGTTATTTGAAAGGGTGGTGGCCTCGACGGTTGTCAGGCGGTCATCATTGTAAGGCCCCGGGTTCGAATCCAGTGGCCCTGCATTAGAACCCACAAACTTATAATTCTTTTTTTTTCTTTTATTTACAAAAAACACCGGCACCCGAGGGTCGATACGACCTCCGCTGTTGCGAACATACCTAAAAAAAAATTTTGAAGCTTTTGCTTTTATCTACAAAGCAGTAACCGGACTTTTTTAGAAAGTCGTCCATCGTAGAACGTCGTATAGTTTGAGAATTTTGTTGAGAGCAAGCCACTGTCATCAGATTTGTTATTTCTTATCCGTTTTTAAAGTAGAAAATATTCCAGTGGGCTTATGTGGAATAAACCCAATAGAGAAAAGATAAGTAAAAACGAATTTCGGTTTAAAAACTGGTAAAAGTAGCTCGTGTTGAAAGCGCCAACGACACCCAATAATGACACATCTACAGAGAAAACAAACACTTTGAGCCCTAGATGATCTCAATAAAGATCGATACGTTGGCAGGATAAAGAAAATGTTTTTCTAAAACCTACGTCACACCAGACCGTATCTCACGATATCCAAATAATCATTAAATAATGGTNTATATATATATGTCAATATATGACTTCAAGATAATTTAATCAAAAGGTAATTAGTACCGAGTCCGTGAACAAACCTACCAAAGCACAACCGGATCAAGCTGACACTGAACTGGTTCAAACTGAAATTGAGTGAACATAGTCAAAAGGAAAACATTAAGCGAATAAGCGATGTCTGAGAGTCGGAGGAGGAAAATACCAATACGGTAGCACATCCACCTTTCGATAACGCTCCGCCGGTTTTTCAGGATCGCTTTTGCCACGGTCCGACAAGCCCCAACATATCTCACAAAACGTTGGAGTAATAACAGTTTGTTATTCGGCGGAAAGAAGGGAGCAATTTAGTAAGACGAAATAAAACAGTTTGGCGCGGGGGGTAGGTTTTCTCAGAGATATGAACAGAATGAGATGAAAAAAGGACTCGGCCGAATTTATCAGTTTTATTTCCCAGTTTTCTTTCTCTTATCAGCCAGGGTATATTTTTATTTTCCGGGCCGCTCGACCTCGCAACTCTCCCCCTTAGCCGGAAACCGCGTCAGTTCAAATTATTTCTGTTCGTATAATATTTATATATAATATGCGCCTAATGGGGATTTCTGTACGAACAAAATAAATCTACCATTAAGGTCCGACAGTTATTCAAATTATGTTAATGACAAAGCTATTTATTGCAAAAAATGATTATTTATTCCCGTTCATAAAGCGAAAAAAATTGTGTCCAACTAAATGTATAAAACCTAATATTTCTTTATTTACATATATATATATAAAGTGGAAGGTTTATGGGCCGACAAACAGCTGAGGTCATCGCCGGCCCTCCGCATGTATTTTTACATAATCTGAAATAAAAGGCTACAAGGCAATAATATGTATTGAATATCAAATTTCAACATGTAATGTTTTAGCTCATTATCATTATTATTAATACATATATATTGTCTCTATTATTTAATTAATTATAATGTTTATCAAATTTATTTGTTTGTATTTTTTGTAATTGTTATAATATAAACTCGCGCTAGTTCTTATAGAAACGTTTCAAAAATTTTCTAATTTTATTTATGTCAACGAAAGAAAAAATCATTAGAGCACGAGTGCCCAATCGTAAATTTCATAAGTAATGCGAATGTTGTACATAAAAAATATAGAGAATAATTAAAGATTTATTTTAATAGCTTTTTGGGTAACTACCTTTTTAATCTTGATAATTAATTTAATATAAAATGTATCATTTAAGTTTAATATCGGAAGGGGAAATGGAAATTAACCTGCCGCACCATCTCTCATATACAATACCTGTGCAATATTACGTGTGTTACTCCTGCAAAAGAAGGTCAGGCATGTTATGAACCAACTTCAAGGGAATTTAAATTGCAGGTTCTTCACAATATAGGTCAGATTTATTGGTTTTAAAGCTATGTAATTAAACTTAAATTGTTAAATTGATTTGTTGAAATTTGGCGCACGATTAACTAATAATGATTTGTATTGTTTTACTGAGGACATTAAACCTTATAAATGAACACTTTGACATGCTCAACAATAAGGTTTAAATGAAAGGGACTGACCGGAAATAATTGACACGCTCTGATAAAGAAACGAACACTGTGTTCCGTGGTGTTCCTATCCAGTCTAATTAAAAACATACATTTCTTTCATTAACATTCAGGACAATGGATGAAAGGTGTAATAATGCAACCTAAATGGTGTACAGCTGATAATTGCGATTTGCAAAGGGAAGTGAAACGCGAATCAAATCATCAGGATCAGACTATCTCTTGCTGGTAGAGATTAATTTGTACCATTTTGAAGGCATAAATACAAATTTACGTTCGGGCTCTCATAAAACAAACAAACTCTCTACTTAATAACGAAGAAAGAGCTAAAATTGCAAATTCTTTTTCAGCCCGCGGCATTTGATCCGGTTAAATGAGGTGTTCCACCCAAAATTATAAATTGGACGATCTTAAATAATGATGATCTAAGTGATATCTATAGTTCATACCCTCAGAAATATAGATTTAAGATTAATTTAAGATCTGTACCTACTTACTATGAACTTTGACTACATTGTTAACATATATCTGTATATTCAATAAAACCGTACAAAATTCAATAGAAGAAAACCAAACACACATATATAAAAATATTATAATAACAATATTATATATTTCAGATGATATATATATATATATATATATACACTCACATACGCGCGCGCATATACAGAGTATATAAAGAGGATTTCATAATTTACAGCACATAGCTCTGAGATTTGCAAATTCTTTAACCATTTATTACGAATATTGCCTAAAAATAGATCAATTAAAAACATTTTTACAACATAAAAACATATTTTCTAGGTACAGGTAAACATAAGATATTTTGTTTATTATGATAAGCAGTGAAGACAGACAGCGACTGTCCTTCAAAATATTTCTAACAAATGTTTTTAAATTTATTGTTTGCCAAGTATTAGGAAAAGAGGAAAAAGAGAAAGTGGGAATGAATATGTGAGTAGGTGAGGCATGCACGATTATATATATATAATATATATATATATATATATATAGGTAGAGATAGAAAGAAAGAGAAGAGAAGAGAGAGAGTGTATGTATATATGAATGAGTAAGTGAATGAATAAGTACGTGGGAGAAATAGGGGATGAATGAGGTGTAAGGGAGAAAAGGTAAGAGTGAGTGAATGATGTGGGTTTAAACCCATCATTTTTTCTGCTCATTATCCCTAACATTTAATTTATTTATATTTGTATTAATCTCTGTAATCTCTGACCGTCTGTATTCTTGGGTTGTGTTGACGAGTTTGCCTATATATTTCCTACTTTTGTTTGTGGCATCAAGTTCATCAAGTCGCACGTACGATTTGGTTTGACTACTTGTGTCAAATTGCTACTGGGATGTCTTCCATTTAATTGGGAACTGACAAACTAATTTAAAATGCGGAAAAAGCCAGTCAAAATAATCCTGTCTGTCAACAGAATGTGTAAAAGGAAGTTTGTTGGAAGTTGGAAGAAGGAAGTTGCAAGGACAAAAACATGTAAAAAGGGCCCTTGTGCAAATCTTTACACCCCCTTTTGCCTTAAACGACCACAACATCCGTACAGTCAACCTCTGAATTTTATCGCGATTCTGAAAGGCCCATAAATAGGCTAGCGGAATGCCTGAAAATTTCAGTTCTAAAAAAATGAAAAGAATGTAAGGCATTTTTTTATTATTACTGGCTTTGTTACCGAGACACGGCTCTATTTATGCAAACACTCGCGCAGGGGTTTCGGTATTGTCATTCAAATGTATTCATACGTCGCACACGATGCTGAAAGTTTTCAAAAGAGGTACGGGTCCGGGAATGTGCGAGGGGATTCGGCCTGTTCATTGTTCTCCAAAGGACAACTTTATTAGAGACCTTTCTGCCGTCTCAATTTACTTGTAGCAAGTTCACAATTCTAATAGCGACAAAAATATTTTATCAACAGTCTGAGTAAACAGGAATTTGCATTTTCTGACTGAGAGGTAGACACAACTAGGTCCGAAATCTAAACGTATAAAGTCGACGCGCATATTCCTGTAAATAAAACTTCAAATTCGAACAACCTGCTAGACTGCTGCTTTAAACATATGGAAATTGCGCTATCGTAAGTCAATGAACAGCCGTACTTGAAAAAGCCTTGAGCCGTTTCACGAGATAAGGGAATGATAAATACTGAGGGGCTATCACAAATAGTTGTAAGTTTTAAGCTGTATTCATCACAACACCATGAAGGACGGATTCCTGCTCAGACGATATACTTTACAAATTTAAAATTAATTAAACCCCGTGGGTGGATTATTAAAGTGGTGTTTAAAGCCTGTCTTATCAAAACGTAAAACTCCATTGATCGCAGACGATTTTCATTAAAAATGACTAAGGCTGTACCTAACGAAATAAATGAGTAAAGTTATTTTTAAAGAAGAATCAACATTGGGAGTCAATTAGAAAGGGTCAGAAGTACATTCTGTTAATATTGACAAGTTAACAGATAAATATATAAGGTATAAGGGAATTCTTTAAACGATTCGGCAACAGTTGGCAAAATTACAACAGCCCGGGAAACTAACAGGGATTTTAACAAAAATTGTCCTCGGCTTGGTAAAAAAATGTCATCGGATGCCGAACAATCAATTCACTTAAAGCGTCAATTGTATATTTGTAAATAGAAATTATATATGTTTGTATTGTATATAGAAATTGGAAAATAATTCGTTTGAATCGTTTAAAAGTTTGCTCGATATGTGTCGAAAGATGTATTCCTTGGCTCCATATAGAGAGCACAAAGGAATGCAACCCGATATGAGAATTGTGCTTAAGCACGCAGCGAGTATTTGGGTCTCTTCCGATTCTTGCAGGGAATAGAGTTGATTTGTTGTACATAGTAATATTATGTGTCCCTAGCGTGTGTTAGAATAAATGTATTTATTGGCGTAGTGTTTAATGACCGATTGCAGAATATTGAGTACTCCTCGACCCTCAATTAGGTATTATAAAGGGTAAAGGGTGATGGAAGAATACGAAGTACTGAGAGTGGTATGTAAATAAGTAAGAATGGTGAATGAGAGTGTGAATGGGTTTATGAACTGAATGCGATGGGGGCTGAAATGACCTAGCAGTTGATGCCTCTGAAAGCCAACCTCGGTGGCGGGACGAATTAGAAACAAATCTGACCCCGGACTACCAACACCCGGAGAGGATGATTCTTGAGGCCTGCCGAAATCTATTGTAAATTAAAAAAGCTGGAATTGCCGGTGGGCTGGGAGAAGTGATGGGCTCAGCTTATTTAAATCAGTAATCAGTTATTACAATGTTTATATAGATGAAATAGGAATCTAAAGGGGGTTTTATCTCTAGATATCAATTTTGCGTTGATATAATTTAAATGGAAAGGAGAGATTAGATGACCATATTTGTTTACTTCCTTACCTTCCAATGATCAGAATACTTCATGTTGATGTTCGGATAAAATGGCCCATGGAAATATAGTTTCCGCTTAACAGAAAATGCATTGTTTTATGTGTATATATATATATATATATATATATATATAATATTTAAATCTCTTTGCTGTTTTACTCTACAATTGATCACTTGTACGTAGGTTGTTGAACAATATACTGTAGCATAGTAAGGTATTTATTAACAGTACGTTTTCGACATCAAGTGGACACAATGTTAGGATGTCCAATGTATACACAAATATAATTAACAGTGAAGAGGACTCATGTCATGACGTCGAAAACGTTCTGTTAATAAATAAAATACTATGCAGTAGTATATTGTTCAACAACCTATGTACAAGTGATGCAATTGTTTTCATTTTACATCACAACTGACTCAGGAAGTGAACGTAAAACAGAAACAAAGATGCTTTTTCAATGAATACATTACACAATAGAAAATGTTTTAATGGAAAATACAAATTATATCAATATATATTAAGATTTCGTGATAAATAAAAACTTTACCTTTACAGTCATTTCAATGCCCTTGTTTTTCTGAAGTTTATCTGTTCTGGATCAGTTTACCAATCAATGGCAAATCATCAAATACTTACGTTCATCACTGCATTTGTGTGTCCATTTTCATTTGTTTACTAAAATTTACCTAGGATAGAAAAAGATGAGACTAGGGTAGGCATGTCATATGTGTTTGCAGAAGAGCGGGCTCAATGAGTCTGCAAAAAAGTTTTTTCCATTTTCCGTTCTGTTTTTTAAAATGGTCATATCATGGATCAAATTCTGGCATAGTTTCAACAAGCTGAGGAAAATTTTGAACATCCTTGACCATTCTCGTCTATCCATATCGTTATACAAAGAAGCGTTTCGGCAAGTCGCCAAGCTACGGAATGTCAGACATATCAAGGCGCATAGATATAACATGACGAACTGCTGACAATTTAGACCACGCTTTCCAAATTATCTTATTATCTTATATAAATATTTTTAAAAAAATTATGACTTGATGGACTTTGCTTGTTAGCAAGGAACGCGATGATATATATACGCGATAGTATTTTGAGAGGGCGACGGTCGGGAAGCTATTTAATTACCATCATAGGTACAAGTCTTGTCAAAAATATTTTCAACCTTAATTTATATTTTAAACAATTTATCAATAGTTTACTCGCAGTAATGAAAACCAGAGACGGGTAAAACGTTTCGAGTGCAGGGGACTAGGATAATGGGGGCTTAACAAGGTTTTGTAACTAGTACAACGTTATATTGGCAAAATCATGGAAATAAATTTTTAACATATATTGATTGGCGTAAATATAACATGTACGATAAGTTCAGCAATATAAATAAAATGGGCATTTTCCAATACGTTAACGATTGACAAAATAGTCGAATGATATACATTTAATCATGGAATTCCTTAATTGCGTTATAATTTCCTAAAAGAGACCTCGACATTCGCGGCTTAAGTAGACAGCATATGTAATTGTCTGCAGTACTAATTACTTTTAAAGAGGCTTCGCATTAGTGTTGTTTACCGACCTCACATCGTATTTCCTTGAAAGCATCGAAAAATTATGCGAAAGAAGAACAATGCCACCGAGGAAAACGGCACGGTTCGGTTTCACTTTTGTACACTTTTCATCCGGCCACAGGACGAAAATACGTGCGAACCACTTTTTGCAACGGCTATGGGGGAAACAATATACAAGAAAATTGTCAGGGCCAAAGCGATTTCGAGAATAGAACGTTCCCAAATATCAAAAGGTTTGGCGACTAAACAATACCTCTGTGAGAATAATTTCACGCATTATAATATTAAATAATGGGTTTGTGGAGAAATAAAAGTAAATATCAATTAAAAGTAAGTCCTACCAAAAAAAAGGTACATCACATTACGCGGAGGAAGGATTTTACTGTTAAAAAAGTGCAAATATCTATTAAATATGCATAATTTAATTACAAGAAAAAATATTGGATTCACCGCTTTACCTATAGATGGTTTTGCTGTTAATCATGTTCAGGACTTATCGTTACGCTTGATTGACTATTATGTATTTACAAAATGTAAAAAAATGTTTCAATATGATGAGTTTTTATGAAAAATGAAACGAAAGATGAAAAAGTACAAGTTTTTAGGAGAAGCGATTTTCTGATTGAGGTCCTTTTTCCAGTTGCCGGCCAATTAGATTATTATTAAATATAGATCTATTAGATGAATTTTATTTTGATACGAATTTCAAGAGAGTTTGCACTTCGATTAAGCATGAAACTCATTAAGCTAAATTGAGAAGCAAAAAACTGGCCAGCCTTAATATTTTTAATTATCTCCTACACATTACTCAATTGTTACCTTAGATTAATATTTGATCGGTTTTAAAGGATTAGAGGTAATTAAAACACAGATAAAACTTTTCCTTTGTGTTCATAATTGAATTTTGTCAATATATCTTTAAATAGTCATTTCTTTTTCTAAAGCTAATAAGTTACGGTGGTTTGATTTTTTTAAGTTGTACAATTTTTAAGTTTCAAATTCGTTTGAGTGATACAGATTCGGCTAGGATCGAATCAGATCATTGTTGAAAGATGGAAGAAATGCTTGCTAACAAGGAACTAGAAGCTGCTAACTAGGAAAAAATTAGTAGGCATGGGGCAATGACGCCATCGTGTAACATATCAGAGAAAGAGATAGTTTTTTCTCTTTCGAATGTACTCCGAAATCGACATTCTACCGCTGTTTTTTCTTTGTTTTTGACAGAATATTAAGGACTTTTTTTATATAAATTACATAGGTAATGTCGAAATACAGATTGTTGCATCAGAATTCCTAGAAATCGTTAAAGGATTAATGGTAGATTGTTCACTCAATAAGTGTAAGGATTACTGTTTTAACATAACGGAAAGAGTAGAAAAGAAAAAGGAAATGCAGACAGATAAAATTCAATTCTTAGTATTTCCTTTATATATTATCCTAATAAAGTAATGAATTATTCTCCTTCGCCAATACAGATCTTTTCTGATTCATTTTTCCTGTCAATATACGGCATTTTTCAATCAATAGAATTTACTGGTGAAAGTTGGGTACTGCGGTGGCCTAGTGTTATGGCGACCGAATAGTAATTATCTTGGGAGCGGTTCCGGGTTTGAATCCCAGTATAGCCCTTGGTCTTATCTTTGGGAATAATTTTGAAAAAATACACACAAAATCGAAATAATACAGTTAAGTGGTGCTGACCTCTTGTCCGCGACACGAAATGGGCGGTCGGACGTTAAAGCATACCTCTCCTGTACGAATTACATTATTCCACTTAATTAGTGAAAGTTTGTGTATGAGGGAAAATAATTGGAAATTTACCTCATATTATTTGTTGATCTTGAATATCTTCTTACTACGTTGAAAGATGTTTAGTACTAGCATCGCGGTTCAAATGGAAAACCGAAGATTGCATTTTTGGCGTATTTTACTCCTTCATTTTCGAAAAGAAAAAGTTCAAGGAAGGTTTTGGGTGTTGTGTACGACGAAAATATTTGTTATTTAAAAGCTAATAAAATTTAGTTACTTTTTCTAGCAGTAATGAGACCCATAACGTCAATTTTAACGCTGCAAAACGAAAATGTTCTCTTCGCGGCAAAGGATACAAATAGTAAATAGTACTGAAACCAGAAAAGAAAGTTACGTTTAATAGTTTATAAGATTTAAAAGCTTCAAACAAAAAAGACAGTACAAATGACGCTGAAGACTGATAATTTGCTCCCCCTATTAAAACAAAACTCCCATGGAGAGGGTTAATTTAAAATTCAAATCATAAATGATAAAGGATTGGTAATTGTAGTTCATTTCAAGAGATCAATTGCAATATCAATTATAACACATCATAATTACACTCAGCGTTTTAATTCAACTTGATCAAATATAAATTATGTTCTCGTCATTTCTTCATTACTTAATCATAATTATCTGTTAATCCTGACTCAAGAGCGTGTAATAAAGAGAACGTCTTACCACTGCAGATGAGACAGCTAATGTATTCCACGAATGCATGAATATATTTGATACTGTCAATTACTGAAGGAAAACAATGGTACACCAAATCATTTTAAAATAATTGCTTTCGGAACTGCTTATCTTAAATTTGTGCATCAGTTTGATAATTTTAACCTGATTTTCACAGTTTATTGTGGCAAGTGAGTAAGCGACAAATATAATAATAGAAAGATAGAGATGTAAAGAAAGATACAGTAAACAGATAAAACATATATAAAAGAGAGAAAGACATATAAAAATAAGAGTGTCCGAAAGGTTAAGAGCTGGAGAGGATAGGTGGAAAACAAAAATAAATAAATCCAAAAAGAAACGAAAGATAGAGATAGATGATGGATAAAGAGGGAAAGAGATAGAGTGAGAGGACTGAGGGTAAGGTAAATGGGAGAATGAAGGAATGCCGTTTTAATCTACTAAGGGTCGTAGAATTCAGTCAAATACTGATCACTCTTACATTCAACAACATAAGAAAGAGCAATAAGGAAAGTAGAGAGAAAGAGAGGGAGAGAGAGAGAGATGAGAGAAAGAGGAGAGAGAGAGAGAAGAGAGAGAGGAGAGAGAAGAGAGATTGTAAATAATAAACCCACAGTACATGAAACACTAAATAATCAAATTCAATTTAAAAAATACTGATCACTCTTACATTCAACGACACAAGCAAGACAGAGAAAGAATGAAAACACAGAGAGAAAGAAATTGTACCGTGATAACAATAATAAACCTATAGTACATGAAACATTAAATCATCAAATTCAACTGAAAATTGAAACTTAAAATTCACCTGTTCGGTTCAAATTGAAATTAACACCATTTTTATTCACGTGACTGAAATAAAACGAGCGCAATTTACTAATTTCCATTTTTTGTGACCTATCTTAATAGTAAACAGAAAAGTTGTGATATATATGCATTTGTAAATGTGGTGTAAAATGTGAATTTATAAATGTATTTTCGGTTTAAACTGAAAATGTCGAGTGCAAAACAAGGAAATAAACTTTCTCTTTCTGCAATACAGGGTAATTCCCCCAAAATGGTTATTCATAATATTGCTAGTTGAAACGCTCAACGAAAATCTCACTTTTATGTAACACCGCTGACCGCTGACACCGCTAATTTAATGATACAATCATTTGAACATATGAAAAAAGTTTCCACGTGTCTAAAAACGACTCAATTCATAAGTTGTTAAGGTACGTCACACTGACCGACAATTATATAAGAATTATAACATTCGTTGCCTAGATGTAGATAAATCGTTTTGACGCTTCTAAAAAAGATAAATAAAAATGAAAATTTAACCGCTTAATTGACCGGTAATATGCGTTGAAGACATACAGAAGGAATGGAAACAGAAGACTAGGTTATGACCTAACTGGGACTATACTTTCTCTCTCCGGGTCACTAACCTCATTGCAACCCACTGCTCCTCGCAAACACACGACGACATCGGAATAAAAACACTGAAATTGTTTTGTCAACATATATATATANATATATATATTATTTATTATATACAAAATGTATATTACACATCGATATACTTGACAGCATTTCTCAAAACAGAATAATTAACATTCTAAACTTGTTTCTTTTTTTTTAATATAATTTTATGTCTGCTTAAATATAAATTTTATTGATATTAAAACCCGTGCTCTCTCTCGATTAGATATTCAATTGTACAATATGTAAATACAAGAGAGATTTAGGAAGAGAAAAATAAAAGAAGATAAAAAGAAAAATGAAAAAATATATAATAACCAGTGTTCGGGCCTTCGTAGAAACTTCGATGAACTGGGCTTCTAATTCTGCGAACTGATTCCATGAAACCTAGTCCATTAACGTAGTTTGCATTCGATTCAGGTCCATTCTTCATTGTTTTTTGTTTTGTTTGTTTAATATTTTATCACGCTGTAGCTTTTATCACAATTGTGTTTAGTCACTGATTTTTTCAAAACCTTCTTTCTACACTATTTACACACAAACTCACTTCTCTAGATGAACTTTGGTGGGGGCGGGGCGGGCGGAATCAGGGGCCCGCGGTCGCATCACGCAGGACGTTTTCGTTTAAAAAATAAAAAAAAACATGTCTTTTCATCGCCGGACCGGAGCGGCCGGCAAGGACTAGCGGAGGAGAGATCTGAACTGACGGGCCTATTGCCAGGGCGGGGTGACCGAGACCGGGGGCGAGGGCCTTTGCGCCGGCTGGTTGTGCTGCGGAGGTGGCGTCGAGAAAAACTTGATCTCGATGTCGCGGTGGCCGTTCGGAGACGTGACTATCTCCGAAGAGACTTGCAGCGTTGGCCAGTCGTCGGCTGCATGCTTGGACAGCGGAGAGTCCCAGACAGAGCCAGACGGGTCGCAATACCTGCACCAACAGGTCGACTTGTTCTCTTCTTCGCTCACCTCTTCCGGAGACTGCTGAACTGTGTTCTGAACTCGGATTTCCGGAAGGAGTTGCGGTTGTTGTTGCTGTTGCTGCTGGGACGCACTGTATTCCTGGCAGAGCGGTGTGTACGGCTTCAGAGTGACTATCGCCGTTTCTGATGACTGTTGTGGCTTCCTGTCCTTCTTCCGCCTCTTCCTCGGCTTTATTATCCTAGGCAACGAATTTTCGTTCGGGGTCTCCTCCTGTTGAGGTTGGACCTGGGGCTTCGTCCCCTGGGATTTGACCGCCTTTCTTCCCTGCTGCCTCTGCGTCTGTATGAGAGGAGCGCCTTGAGTGTGGATCGCCAATTTCGACAGGGGCGATCGTTCCTCTTCTTCCTTTTTCGGCCTCCTCGCGTTGTTGGCAGCTGGCATAAGGGCCCATCCGGGTTGGTAGTATTCCTGAGGCGGGATGTGCGGATATCCGCCCCGGTATCCCCTGTCTTTTTTGTAACCGACGGCGGATATGAGGCACGAGCCGATGTACCTCTCCACTGGAACGACCGATGAGCCTGGACTCATGTTGAAGACTGAGATCGTTGGGCCCGTCGACTACGGCTCCCCTCTTTCGTTTCCACCCGCCCATTCCCCGTGTCCATCCCCGCTATTTTCCCATTCGCAGGAAGGGGAACGGGAGTGATCACACTCCACTTGCCAGGCGACCTCGTTTCCACATCACTTTCCCTACGTTCTCTCAACACAATACCCGTGGATAAACCACAACGCTGCCTTCACACTTTTTTTGTCACTGAGCCAGACTAAGAGCCACTATTGTTATCGTTTCTACAGCTCGACGTAGACTCACGATACTGTCTTTATGACAACCCCCGTAGGGAAACAACCTTTGTGTCTAGTGGCAAAATCAAAATGGACACTATCGATATAAAGAATGTACACGCTCTCTCTTACCACTATGTCGCAGGGAAACGTCAACTGTTTCCTCTTATAACAAACATATTGCATACACAATATGTACAACTGTCACGAAAAATATACAGCAGACTCTCTCTAACATTAAAATAACCACTACATGAAGTAATTTACACGTATCATTAATATTTTAAGATAGGGCATAGGTGTAAAAATAGAGAAAATGTATGGAAAGTACCAATACATACCAAGTATGTTCTCAACACAAAAATAAATTTATCGTAAATGACCAGGGGAAATGTATTGTATGGTGCCCAATACTTCAATCCAATGAGTAAAAATTTCGTGTATTATTTAAAAAACAATCACGACTCACAAATGAAGACCAAAATCAAAGTAAACCGCAAAAGGAATTCATTATTACCTCATATTTTTTTACAGGTGCATCCGACAGCTACGTCATTTCAGCCCCGAGCGCATGCGAAATATAACAACACTCATTAAACGCGCATTCACACGAATACATTCATACCTATGAACAGTGCGCTCATTCTATTTTACAGATGGAGGATTCAACATTCTTCCACCATTCTATTTTACAGATGGAGGATTCATCTTTCTTCCATCTACCTGCACACAATAAAAACCTAATCTAATACTTTTATAAATATTCCGCCTTCGACCCAAGTAACGTCCACAGCTCGAAGGGCTATGGAGGAGCTATTTCACTATCACATCCTCACTATTCGCACTAACAAATACACTCACTTATACAAAACCCAGAATCACAAAGTACATATTTTGACGGCTATATACAATAAAAAATTTCAGATTTCCTTAAAATGCGGTGTCCGAGAACCCCTTTTAAATCTGGCGGCATGGCCCACTCGCACCCTTCAGGAAGCCAAGGCATGATACGCTTCAATTATGCGGGACACATCAAGCAACCTTTCTCTGCATAGGGGGCACCTGCGCGAGGTTTAGCATACGAGCAATTATTATGGTACTTAGCCTAACTTAACTCTATTTACATTACTCGAGTTTAAAAGCCGCAATGGGGACGGACTCAGTCCCTATCTGACTCGTATTATATACACAACACACACACTGCCCTTTATTTAATCAGTAAAATTCTTGAGCTCGCGTAACTTTCCACCAATCGGAGCCATAAAAGTCCACTGCCACACGAAACATCAGACCAGCGTGTTTTCTTTTTCATTGTACCTCCTGAATCGGTCCGTACAGCGTAGTGATCATGGTCGCCGTATAAACTTTTGTTATTTAGCAACAACCGGCAAACAAAACATGCATATTTATTGAATTTTTTATCTTTGCTTTTCAACTTTTGGCCGGGCATATAAACGATTGACAAACAACACGATGCATCAGCATACAAATCATCGATTCAAACATAACATTAATGAAAAATTAAGAAAAGCCTATTTAAACTGAGGGTTCGGACGAACATCCATTCTGTGTTTTATTCGAATGAATGGCTTTCACTCAGTCAATCGTACAGTAATAATTAATAAAAGCCGAAATTACACTCAATAGACATATTACAAGAGTTGTTGGAAGCAATAGCAAAGTAATTTACGAAGGATAATCATATTTTCACAATTAAGTGTGCATAATGCATACACTCAAATTAGCCACAAATGTTTTCAATTCATGATTACATTTAAAAATTTATAATGGGAATTCAATGATAACCGCCGTGTCTGAAAATTGTATTTTGCCTCAGTTTAGTTGTCCGCCAATTATCGTTGGATTTTTCGCTTTACGCCATTTCACCAAATTCTGGTGCACATTTACACTCTGCATGCGAAATAATAAAAAACTCTTCATCGCCTTTACTCATTGGTCCAACGTTTACTTGGCATTAATGGCTTTTTCAAAGCGATTAACTTCCTTGTTGGACACCCAGTTTCATGCCACAACCGGACCACACGTGGACCAGGCCACGTGTACTGAAACTTAGACGGTATCTAAATCCTTTAGGTACTATCCTTTCGATGTCATGGACCTTATCCTCTTCTTAAATCCGAGTTGGGTTTTTTACTCTTTCGCACTCTCATTAAAATAAAATAATTTTATTTAAATTACTGTATCGTTACATTCATAATAGCAAACGGTATGGAAAGTTAAAACGTCTTATTATAATCAGCTTTTTTTCATCTTATTACCTTATTCAATCCATAAAGATATTTTCGTGTTTATAAATCGTAAAACAATATAGTACTGATTATCCAAACTGTCATTTGAATAAACATAAGGATGATGAAACAGTTTACAGTTAAAGCATAATAAAGGAGCCAATTTATTTGTTGCTTAAATTGCTCTTCTCTTGTGTTGAAAAGTGGAGTGTATAGTCTAAAATCTAACCTGCATGTGTGCATAACTTGGCAAATTACATATAACCGAGATAACCAGAACGCAAAAATAATTTACAAACATAACGGCCAACAACGTTAAAATGGATTCAATTCATAATTTACTTCGAGTTGGGTGTTGTCGAAACGAGATTGAGTGAAACATAGCGGAAGAGTAACGCAGTGAAGTGACGCGAGTCGATTTCAAATTCAACATTACTTATTTTGTGTATCTGTTTTTTACGTTCCCCATCTGTGGACGTCCATCATCGACCTGCTGAAAACCACAATTTCGCAATCGACCATTATACTGCCATTATTTAAACTTGAAAATCATTGAAGTTAACGCTTCTTGTCGAAATTAACTTATTATCTATAGATACATAGAGTAAATACCCTAGCAAATATGGACTACTAATTCAGGCACCTGACAATAACTCCATAGTCTGAACAATTTTCAATATCTATCGAACAACGTATTTCTCTACTTTTACTTAGTTTGAGGACGTTTCCTTCGCGTGCACTATGTGAACTACAAGCTTGTTGATTTTGTGTAAATCCCAGATTTGAAATGGATTATTCTATTATTTATTCCAACTTCTTTAACGAATAATAATTATTAGATTTTATGATTAGCTATTTACCTGAAGTGAAGACTTGGTATAGCATGACAATAGGAATAATCACGCGTACCTAAAACCTAAAGAGCGAAGAAACAATCTACACTCTTAACATCACTATTTAATTTCACTATTCGGAAATCGCGAAACCATAGGTGCTTTAGGCGCCTTAGAAAATGTCGGGAAAAATTCAGGACATAATGTGTTGGACTAGGGTGGGATGAAGGTCCAGGGTTTTATTGACTTACTACCTGATTTCGTCTGGAGTGAATAGATTCTTTGGAGGTTGGAAAATGCATATTCAAGTTGTTTAAAACCAGCAGTTCTGTGTAGGAAGTTTTTGTTCGTCGTTTCGGCTTTTATTGAAGAATGAACAAATTTCTAATGTGCGCCATTTCATGCTTCACACAAAAGGCCGAATGAAGAAGTATAGTTAATTATTTATAGGTCTAAACAAATGTTAAAAGTATGAATACGAAAATACAGTTGATATAACATACATGAATTTAAGAGTTAATATAGCATAAATATGAGTAGGGTAATTGAGAATATCTGGGTGAGAACCCACATCCCATCCCTTAAGAGGAATAAATTAAGGAATGGAAATAAAAGACAGACCCCCACATATCTTCAGAAGTGTAGTCACCGAACAGACATAAAATATATATATTTAAACCATTAGGTGTATGACGGTTTTCGTTTATGTTTGCGGGGAGAGATGACCGTGGGGGATGTTTGATAGAGATCGCGATTTTTTATAAAAGAGGGTTGTTTTTTCGTATGAGGCGTTATTTATTTCAATTTTTCCGCACCCTCGTTCAACATCACTGCTTTCCGTTTTCTAGTTTCTTTAACCATGTTGTTTGAATATTGAGACACAACCTCTTCAATAAATAGCGTGTTCATTCACGACTGTGATTAACCTTAACAAAAGACTTTTATGTCGGTTGCGAGGAAGTTTGGGATCTCAGTTCAGATTTAGACAGCCTTTATGCGATATCGTTCGTGTTTTCTGCGTTGTTAATAATTGTATTAAAAAATGACAATTCTGTCTGCGAACGCATTTCAATAACAGTTTCGGAGGTTTTGATAATGTTTTACTACCATGATGAAATTAAATTTAGCTAGGAAACATTTATTTAATTTAAAAAATTCTACAAAATCCTAACGTTTAACTGAATTCATTCAAACTTATTTAGCAAACCATAATTACCAAAAAGGCGAAGAATTTAAACCCAATTAAATTTGTCAACCGTGCGGCTGATCATCGGATCTGTATAAGTAATAACGTGAAAATGTTTCCGACAAATATCGATAACATTGAAGTGATCCAATGCAAGCATGATTAAGTGATAAATATAATCCATCTTGATCATCGATCCACTTTTTTGTAAGGACAACATTTCTATTCTAGCTGTATACACGAAATTAGTTTAAATTATTTATTACCTTATTGATTTTTCAAAAAAAAAACACGTCTCATGTTCACTGTGTTCTCGTTACAAAGACAGGATAATAACTATTTACATTTACCAAATGTATTCATTTATTTTTTACCTATCGTAATATACAATTACAAACCAAAAGCTAAAGGGTTGGGGGGAAATGTTGTTTAACTAAAGGGATAGTTAATGTTCTGGAACCTGACTTATGGTCCTGTAAATTTTTCTATTCTATGCGGTGAAAAGCATGCATTTGTAATTGATTAAAACCAGATTTACTGCTTTGATATTATCACGATGAGGAATAGCAGGATTTGCAGTCTACTCTGTTCACAAATTGTTTAAACAAACCTTCTGCATATGTGCATATGGACGAAAAAAGTTTGTGTGCGTAAATCATATAATCTGTTTTTGATATTACTTGAGCTACGGGGAGAAAAATTTAAGCAATCAATTTCTTTCTTCCGGCCGCTGATATGCAGTGATACGCTGTCAATATGGTCCAACGATCATATCTCTTATAGTCGTGTGCGTCTTCGTCTTTACCAAACGTCACATCTTACAGGGTGGTGGTTGATTGGAAAAAGGGATACTTGGAAAAGCCTGAAAGGTCGAAAAGAAAAATCCATTTGTCATTTCATCCTTTTCCCATTGCTGTCTGGCGGCACTGGGCGTCTAACGATGTCAAAGGTTGCTATGGAAGGGCATTAATATTTTTTCAAATTTCCTTTCCTCGACTTCGCCGGTAACGTCAACGTTTTTCTCGTTAGTGTTTTTTCTTAGGTATGAAAGAAATTTTATGAAACGTAAAATTCTACAATTGTCCAGCTGCGTAAAATACTGAAAAGTTGACCTTTGTAAACATTAAGATATACATATACCGTCAGTCATCCCCTACGGTACAGGTGTAAAAGATCCCACTTTCCTTCCTTTACAATTTGCATCTAGCGGCATCGCAACACCCGCCGCTATGAGCTACCGTTAGGGATAGCGTTTAGGCGATTATCAAACCTATTTCCATTCAGTGATGGCTTATTTTATCTAAATCCATTGTTTTATCCTAAAAGGGATTTGACGAGCAGCTCCTAACTACTATTCTTGGAGACGTTGTTAGAACAATGTTTCAGAAACCCACAGATGAACTAAATAAAGCGCCATAATCCCAACTGCAGAACACTAGCATAAAATCCCATGAAACGATCCTCTGAAAAATCAGAATGTAATTTTTTTTTTAAATTCACAACCATAAATCTAATTTTATGGCATGGGAAATTTACGAAAGATCTATAATTTCGATATTCCCAATTTCCCGCAATGGAATCCCATGGATGTAAACTATTAAGTGTGAGAAAAAAAAATTACAAAGCTAAATTTCATAAAATGACACTCAAAAGCAGATAAGAACAAGACAACGCAACAAGAACAAAGAAACGCAGTATAACCACATATGGTTACACCAATAATATCAAATAATAAAGCACACGAAGTAATATTAGTACTTACATTACTTGATAATAAAAATACCAGGAAGATCTATAATTTCGATATTCGCAATTACATAGATTTCATAAAAACACCTTCAAATTCCTTATCCTTCTCTCGAAATAAATTAATAAAATTATTCATCCTATCGATTAGGAATTTGCAAAAAATAAATCAGATTGCGTTTGATTTAATTTTTCTCTGTAAACCGATAAACAGGTGGGTAAACCAACTACAAAACAGGCCCCGCTATAAAAGACGCAATGTTCCAGAACCGATTCAGTCAACTAGTGACTGTTTCTTTCCAGTAAATAAACAAGTATGTAAAAGTAATAGTGAAAAAGTGTGAATTCGCTAGTCAACACCTTAATTCAATTTTATCGATAAAAGGAATGATGAAAACGGCCATCAAACATACATGCTTGTTGCGCAAAATAAACCTGTTTCCTCCCCAGAGAGAAAAACTGTTTCAGGAATATACTGGTTTAGCTTAAATTTTTACACATGAAGACTAGTCACACGGTATAGTCGCAACAAACAAATTCATAAAATTTAAAGGAGTTTTGATGTGTTTGGAGGAAGTCCTTGTAGAGAATGCATTAAAGAAATATAAAATTACCTTATTTTGAATTATGAGATATTGCCCAAAATATAATTATTTATATGTAGATTCACAAATCCTAAACTATAGTATGATAAACATGTAAGAATACTAATTAATTCTGGGTATAATCTTAAATACATCATTGTGTGAACGCTTATCTAAATATTGCCAGATTCAAATTAATACAATTTTTGGGAGATTACTTCCACCTGTTTTCAGGACGGGCAGACCTGAATAATCGGAACGACCAAATGACAATAATTTGATGATTTTCTATTTTAAATTTTCAGCCCGGATTCGTGACTGGACTTTACTTAAAACCATTACTCAAGTGGATGGAGCATGGAAGAGGAAACATTTAGTGCACAGAGATGTAGTTCAATTGGACGAAGAAAATAGAGAGGGATGAAAGATCAATCCAGATCTCGCATGTGTTAATTAATCAGCTCCAGTTTCCATCGCTCACGGTTCCGTCTTCCTAACGGCGGGGCACACTTTACACATGTCCTTCGAACCGTGTCCAGCCCTGCGATCTGTCAATTTCTGCAGTCTGGGCGAAGTGTGCCACGATTTCGTATGCAGTACACGAACCCGCATCCATTCGCCTCGGGGGCCGATTAGGAAAAGCGGTTTGAACGTTTTAAATCATCCGCCGTAGGAGGCGATGACTAGCACTTTTTACACTTCCATTTCTATACGAATTGATGTATTAAAATATTTAAAAATTACCTCGAGAAAACGGCTTACCTGCAACAAAAAACAAAACAAGAAGATTAATTTATTACCATCACAATTTAACCAATTTCCTGTATAATATGATTAAGAAGGTGTAATCTCTCATATATAAGAAATATATGGGATGTTCGGCTACTCGTATTACAAACTTTCTACATTCAAAATGGAACCAAAAAGTTCTAATTAACTATGGTCCGAATCTCAACAGTATCGGAGATTCCCCTTTTCCTGATTTTTTCACGACCTTGCTTCAATGGTCTCCAAAACTCAAAGATTTTGGACAAATCCGTTGATAGCGTTGAAAACTACGTTAAATTTTCAATAAGATGTGATAAATACTAAATTTGTAAGCGTTGGGAAAAAAAGCATTTTAGTAGCCAGTTTTATTGCTTATTTGAAGCAAGGTCGTGAAATCTTAAAACAAGGAATAACTCCGAAAACGTTGAGATACACCATAGTTAATTAGAAATTTTTGGTTACATTTTGAATACAGAATCCATTGGCAAAGTTTGTAACACGAGTAGCCGAACACCCTGTATTGGCATGCCAAGTATATATTTACATATAATGTACTCTCTTCTCATTTCAGTCTACAAAACATAAATATATGTATATGTAGAAAGACAAACTTACTATAATAATAAAATTTATGAGGGTTAGTGTTAAAATGTTGAACTCGTAAAATCGTCTATTTTAGCCACGCTGTTATTTTTTATTTCTTAATGCATTTCGGCTTATTCAAAAAGTCCCTCTTCAGACAACATTAACATTAACATTATAAATTAACAATATTACTGCATAGCTATTATTGTTTATACACTACATTAATTATACTAAATATAATGTTAGTTCTTATTTCGCGGACAACAAGACTAAATCTAACAACACATAAGTCGTTATTAGACCGCCAAAAACAAACATATGTAATAACATTTTTGAATGGTTTGATTTCTTTAAAATGTAAAACAGGGCCGAAACCCAACGTTTCATTGCATACCGTTGCGAAAAGTAAAATATTATATTGGTTTCACCAATCTCTAAATGTCAAGAACCGGTCTGACCCTGTAATTTGCAAGACGGAATTATTACGAAGTAGAAAAGACAATATAATTCTTGGTATTTCGGCACAGCCGGAGATCCCCGTTTGAGAAACGTCGAACCTAAGCTGTATTTTGCATCCAGTTTATTTTGTTGAACTAAAGCATTGTTTGACGGCCGGGGACTGGCAACAACTCTCTTATGCAACCCCATTGTCTCGGATAGTATATCTTGTTACTGCCAAATGTAAACATATTCCCTCACTTTTGAGCTCACTTGTATTCTGCCGGTATATCCACCGAGGAGCCGGGTCGTAAACAGGGATCGTAAAGCTGCTCGATAATAGGATAACAATGCTCGGGAGGGAATAAAATTTTATTTTGTTTATGCATCCGAGACAAGGAGATCGTTGTCGCCCGGGCGATACACTAATACCTCTTGCGCCGTTCAAACGTTTAACGTCCTTTTCGAAAAACAACACGAAGAGGATCCGCCGGATAATCCCCGAGATAAACAGCGAAGTAAGTCCCCCTCCAGGGATGTTTCTGATCCTCTCATTCCCAGGCTTCGTGATCGACGTGTCCTTAGTGTAAACCGGCCATTCGACGAATGCAATGGATGCATTTAGCGATGCCGGCCGTTCGTGAAAGGAGGAATGCAGTTGTGCAACGAGCCGTCGTTATCGCCCACAAAATTTATCAATACCACTTGAACAATGTCGGCTCTTGAAATATTCAGAGCGATCAATTCTTCTCACTGGGGATATCCACTGTCACAGGCTAGTCTACCCTCCCTTTTTTTGTATTAGTCCATTGGGAGAATATCCAACTTGGGGTCGATTCACTGTAGTTGTGAAGTTTATAAAAATCCTAACACATTGGAACGTTTTACAATTGAGATAGAAGCACTGGCGGTTTTAAGAGAGTTAACAGTACACAGAAACGTAAATACCTACACAACATATAAATTAACATAAATTAACAGTCATATTTTAATTTAATCTCTAATTTTAATAAGGGTTAAGTTACAGAGCAACCAACAATGAAAGAAAAAGTATTTGTATTATACATTTAATAAAATATTATGAAAAAACCAATACGGAATACTATATAGAGATAATTTTGAACTAACATAAAAAAATTATAAAGAAGAAGAATTATAAGAAAGAACATAGCAAAAATAATTTAACTCGATGGAGAAAAAATATTTTTTTTAAGTGTTGTACGTTTTTTATCGGATCTTTATCCCATACCACCTATACCCCTGTTACCCTCCCCACCATAGACCCCTAATATACAAATGGATCACGTTAATGCTACAATAATAGTGCCATAACCCTGTATGCTTTTTTCTTAAATACTTATAAAATCAAAACGTCTAGCAAGCCTAAATGAACACAGGATCATCTCTTTAAACAACCAACAAGCAATATATAGTAAAAAACGAATTTTGATCTTATTTGCCTCAATACTACAACCTAGACACAGCGAAAGCACAATTTACCTAGGTGTTCACTATTTAATTAACACTTAAAAATTATAGACTTGTTGTTCAAACCAGTTGTCACAAAATATTCAAATTATCTTTTGCTTAAATATTTAGCAAAAAACATTTACGGTTTAAATTAATTTACTATAAGCGCGGGATTAACACAATGCTTTATGTGTTAATGTCAAGAGGTTTGTAACGCAAGTGTGCTATTTTGAAACTATTAACATTAGGGGTTAGTTAGCTTGTGGTATTTAAAAATATAAAATGTTAGAATGAGAAAGGAATCTCTAAAAATGTGGTGAAAAGAAAGTTCGGCTTATTTAAATTATTTACATCAAGGCACATTTCAATAGACATTAGCAACTCTTCTTTCTTGTTTGTCTTGGACGTGTATAAAAAGCAATTATTGACCACGAACAAGAACTGAACAAACCTAAAGTAACCTTCCTGTACGACCTACCTCATTTAGCAGATGAAAATCCCGAAGTTTGTCCACGTTTATTTCGCGATATGTAATTAATTGTGCATTAGTACGAACTAATGCACAATTAATTACACATTTAACAATGGGCGCGAAAATTTCTCTACTAAATGACTGAAGTAGTGAGGAACCGTAGTATTTCAGAAAACCACCTTGTTTATTTTGCTGCCGACGTCTCGACCTTAATTCGGGACATCTTCAAGGCCTGGGTAAATTACAAACATAGTTGATTGAATTTTTCTAAGTTATACAATAAAATTTAAATAATTATGTTAATATAAAGTTTAATCCAAGTAATTCATACTCACATAAGGTAGTTTTATTCTTGTAGTGTTATGATTGTTTAGTATATGCCAGTGATATTGTTGTGACAGGGTGGGAAAGGCGGTATGGCTGGGAAATTTTCTTTGAAAGTAGGCTTTTTTTCACTCAAAGGAAATTGCAAATAGATATTGTCGGGATTTGTAATTCGAGGTTTATTCAAAGGTACATATTAGAAAGGAAGTTAATTATTATGTACGATAACAAAACGAAAGGGAAAATACAAAAATAAAAATTTAATAATTTATTTGTTTTGGGTACTGGTACTACGGCTGAGTTTGCTTGCATGTGTCTGTTATTAATATTATTAATACCGTCTAAGTCTCTGTTAATGAAAACCATTTCTAAATCCTTTGTTTTCGGTGTTCAGAATTTTTATGTTGTTGTAATCAAAGTCGTGTCGTTTGTGAAAATGCTGGGGGATTAAATTTCGATTTTTTACAATCATAGATCTCTAGATTCCAGCGTATATGGCGGGAAAATCTGTGCAATTAATTTTATAAATTATATTTCTCTTGTTGGCTAGTGGTGTTGGATCTTTAACTTTGAAAAAAAGTGTGTAAATTGTTTTTTTTTTATGTCATTTTTTGTGTTTTCCTGAAATACGTATAATCTGACCGCCCCTCACTACTTCAACCATTTATTGAACCACCGATCGCTAACCACCACAAACATCTTTATAGTTCAAGTGGGAGAGCAGCGGCGTATTTAGCCGAAGGTCGTGGGTTCGAATCCCGCTCGTCACACTAACTTTTTTATCCCAACCAAAACCTTACGTAAAAAGATTTAAGTAATTGAAATAAGTAATTTGGTTAGTACACCACTAAATATAATTCCTTATTATTCACCCTGGCTCCATCAAACAGTAGTTGAATTATCGATAAAGATTATATAGTTTTCAAAAACAAAATTACTTTCTCAGATAAATTTAAAAAAGCTAGGCAAAGAAAATTAAACCGTGACTGTTTTGTTATTTTATTGAATTTTGTTTCGCTCTACAAATCACCCGGTGTCTTGAAAGAGTGGAACGTTTTCCTGACTTATGAATCGAGCTTGGTACATTTTACAGCTGTACTCTGTATCGGTCGAACAGCTGTCTGCGACTACTTTCTGGTGTCAGGTTCCCATTTTCTTCATTCGACGAACGAGGCAGATGTACTCTTAAAGGACCGTCATACTGCCTAAGCTATCTTCTTAAGAACTTATAATTGGTTATAAAATAAGAATATTGACGACAGTGGTAATAATGTTACGTATTCATGACAGTGCGAAAAATCGTCAATTTTATTTTCTTTGCTTGTAATTAGTAACAGGTTCAAATGTAAAGAAAAGAGTTTCTAATGAAATTAGAAAATGTTCCAATCGTAAAATATCGTGACGAATGAATAAGTTCACGGCTTGCTGAAATGAATTTGGAGACATTGATCTGATCGAAGGGGGGAGATTGACACTAACTCAGCTGGCTAAAGGGAAACGTGCTCGCTCAGCCACCGCCCCCCGAACCAATCTCACAGTCATTCATCTTATCAGAAAAGCCACCCCTTTGGCCCTGAGAGCCACCCTATTACGCTCCGCCCTGCTCATCTCCGGGGACTCTCAAACCATAATAACGGCAAGCCGAGGGCGGAAAGGGCCAATAATCAGCGGGGGCTGTAAAACCGCGCCCGTAGTTTACGGCAGTAACAAAATTCCACGTCAATTTCGGCAATAAAAACTTAAGGGATTAATCTTCCGCCTGGCTGAGAAACAACTGTCTGCGGAGTGGATTACAGAGTACTGCAACAATTCTCTTCTTCCCCGTGTTAATTACTTTCATTAAAATAAAAAATGATCAACGCTCAGCGGAAATCCTACTTGGCTCGAGTTGACTAAGTTAGGCAAACTTTCGAAATAAAGTACAGGAATGATTGTTGCCCATCGGTATAATGAAACGGTAGCACTGCTACACTTAGTCGGTTGATTTGTCTTGTCCCGATAGTTCGTTCATAGCTCAAACCTAAATTACAAACTTTGCCTTTTTTCAATCCGATTTTCTGAATGGACATTGCATATAACGAGGAGAAATTTAAATGTTCGAAAGAACAGCAGTTTCAGTATTTGACAAACTGGGATGTCATCTAGCCTAGACGATTCAGAGCGTAACACTCCACTGTAAACCCGTTTTACACCTGACAAGCATTTCCTACTATGGTTTGGGTGTTCGATCGTGTTTGTTCAATTTAAACACAAATAATAAAAAGCAAAATGAAACTTATACATCCCACGTCCTCCTTCTTCTTTTGTATTCGCTTCGGCGGTACATATACTAAAATTGGAACGATACACGTCCTCCTTCTAACCTAATATGTGTTGTTTACACCAAAGGTTTATGATATAATTTTAATGACTCCTATGGCATTGTGACTAGCCTCCAAACTATGAATTTACGTAGAAAATGTGGTCAGGGATGAGGCCTAATATATTCCCTGACTTAAGCTACCACCATTTCTGTGCCTGTTATTAATTCCACAGTAGCATACATTTTTGGCATGAGTTGGAATATTTACTTTTGATCCATATTTAACACAGTTTTGCCTCACTGGGGATCTTCACTTCTATTAACTTAACAATAAACTCAACAATGAAACTAGATTATCGACCTGCTGTATACAAGAAGTCTTTTCAGAGGATCTTCGGAAGAGGTNCAAAACACCCCCCCATAGCGACCCCATTCTTTTGTTTATAAATTCTTTCCTCAAATTTGAAAAAACCATTCATTGAAGTGAAAGATACCACCTCCATGAACAATTCAATATTTAAACTAGGGTAAGACACCTCGACTTCACCCCACCTTCTTTGAATGATGTAACTGACCAACCCCAGGGGCACTGATGTGAAACGGGATTTCACATCAAACGACACAAGTAATTCATCCTCATCTATCGTTATATTATTTAGTTTTTCTTTCACATCGAAAGAGTTCCTGACATTGTACCTATTATCCACACATAAGACCGACAGAACCTCATGAACCCATTTGGAAAGATTGTAAGTTGGAGCTTGGATACATGAGACTATAGGTCTGAGCGGTACTTTATGTATCTTGGGTAGACCATATATTTTTGGAGCCACTGCTGTATAACTTTTAGGACTTACTCCTTTAGCCTTTGTGACTCAACAATGTTAATTCTAAGGTGATTCCCTATTTTTGACAATGCTAAATGTTCATATTTATTATTTCATAAATACAAGCATAATCGGCCTCATCCCTGATGACCTTTTCTACGTAATCATAGTTTTACACATTGTACAAGATTATCTTAATAAAAATGTTCTATATCATGCTATATTATGAGTATGTTTTGCGATTTATGCCGGTAGTATCTGTATTTCTTATAATGAACGATTATGTTGTTAGTTTTGCCTCATTTTGAACAACTATTTTGGTTTAATCTGTTCCACGTAGAATAAACGTCGTTTAACAAATGGATCCAGAGAGTTGGGAGTGTAACACGTGTAAATAATTGATTGCGCTAGCATACTGCAACGCTTTAGGAAGGTTCAGTAAATTTGCTTAAATTTACGTAAGGATAAAGTGGCAAAATGTCACGAGGGGTTGAAAATTGCAAATGCTCGGATGGCACAATACTAATGTTAATTAAAGATTTTTTGTGTCCTTTTTCCGTCGAAGAAAAGAAGACTGTCAAACGTTCGTTTCATTTTGGGGGCTTCAGGCACCAACTGAAGAATGGTGAATCTCGTTAATAACAATTATAAAACCGCCAGGCAGGCATCGCTGCTAAACGAATGGCTGGTGTGGAACGATCCATTAGGGCGTTTGGAGGAATGCCACCGTCCGTATCTCGGCTCCTATTCCAACCCGGTCTCTTCCTATGATTTACCGGTAGAGGTGGAGGCAGTTTCCAACTACATTTTTCTCTCCTACTTCAACTGGGAGGTTCAATTTGGGACGCGCTACAAGGTGGAATTTTATGGAGATTTCTACAGGCACCGTTCGGCTTTACGTCCCTAAGTTACGTACCTTCATTTTTCTTTTTGTCCAATTATTGGACATGGCATTCGTCGTAATGCTAAATTTATTTGCTTATTTATTTATTATTACTCTGTTATAGTCAATTAAGGAACCCAGCGAAAGTTGGTTTTATGTATAATTATAAATAATAAAGTGGTGAATATAATAAAGTAATAAAAGAAAAACATAATAATAAATCAAATAACATTTTTACTTTAGGAAACTCTTTAATCTGAAACTTTCTGTACAGAAGATAAAAATGTCATTTATTTTGTTTTCCCAGTCAGCAGAAAGTCTAGTAATAATATGTCGTTTTCCAAATCTGAACACAGGAAACATTTAGATAATATTTTGATCTAAAAGAAGTCAAGGCAGGGTAGTTAATTAAAGAGTAAGTCATCAGGAGACTGAGAGATAGATAAGTATACAATTTCTCCTATTTGAAGTAAAATTTCGGTCTTGTACAATTTACTGCACATCTTTTTGTTTGCTAAACGAAGTTGTGCAATGAATCTTAATTTGATATTGTTATTAATGCTTATTTTGGCTTTGTCAGGGAAATTCAGCCAGATCTATTTATGAACTAGTGACGAACAAACTGGTAACTGTCTAAGTAAATTAATAAATAAAAAGGTTAATAAATAATAGGGGAAACAACTTAAACAGTAATGTGACTTCCCTGTCACCCTCTACCATTATTAGAAATGTGGATCACTCATTAGGTATTATACCGTCTATTAATAAAGATAGACCTAACCTGCTCAAATTATTTTTAAATAAATAAATCAAATTTTTAAAAAAATTATTATCTATCGACTCACGCAAATTTAGACAACAGTGCTTGGTCTAGTGATGATCTGGCATTCTCAAAATTGTCTGCACCAACCAAGCATCCTTTTAAACACTATATTTTGACTGGACCATCCACTTTCTAGTCTGACGTTTGGGACGCAGTGGTTGTCCGGAGTAGGGGATAAATATGACCAAGTCAAAATTAAACATGGTCTGGTGTGATGTAGGTTTTAGAAAAACATTTTCTTTCTAAAACCTACGTCACACTAGACCGCATCTCACGATGTCCAAATAATCATTAACTAACGGTCACTAAACACCACACATTAAACGGGGTGTTGCGTGAATTATGACTTCTTATGCTGCCTAGTGATTATTACAGCTTATTAGAGAACACGTGAGATAGAATGTTCACTACTAGAACACATTAACTCATTTATCAAAACAGAAAGAATCAAAATCTCTAAAGGATGGTCGTACAACATAAACCAATTACAGTGAATGCCATTCATGTTTTGGGGCATACAAACACAGTCGTGAAATTGTGCAACCGGGGGCTAATATGTAATGAAATTCATTGATAATATACGATTAAACGATATACCGTAAATTCAGATGCAATAGGTTTGAAGGGGCGGAATGATGCTACCTGACTTGAGTATTCTACTACTTTTTTACTTTTTCTTTGAGATATTAATGCCTTACTGCTATATAAAGCAACAAAAAAAGCTTCTATGTTTATCAAAGGGGAAACTGTCAATTATTAATCAAAGATAATTTCAGTATCTTATAAAGAAAGATGGGGAAGGAGATCAAACAGTAATCAAGAATATAGAAATACGGGATAAACAAAAGATTTATTTATAATAAATTAAATGTCATATTTCGAGAGTCTCATTAATCTGGCAGGAAATAACCCCTCGTTTGCGACGCGAAATTGCGTTATAAAAACACAAATAAAATGTAACTAGAGCGTTTCAAAACCGACGCAACAAAAGTCTATTTTACAGCTACAACTGGCGAAGAGAAGGGAGGCAGATACCAAACCCTAATAGTTACACATTTTCCCGGGCAAATTCAATAAGACTTTAATTTCATAAGAGGATGAACGGAACGATCCTGAGGTAAATCCGATACGGTTACACCAGTCAACGTCCTCGCTCCCCTCTTTTTTTCAATTTTTATCTCATTTCCGAAAACGCTGAGGGAAAAGAAGCGGGGTGACATTAATCCCATTTCAACAGCCCTCTCTCCCGTTTTCACAACCACCTCTGAGTACAAAATTAAATGGGGTTGAGAGGTTGCCGTTGTCGGTCTGGAAAATATGGTGAGAATTGGTTTTGTGCTCGACGACTCTTCCAGGCTGGCAATGATAAATTTGTGTACTTAGTCACGAGTCGTGTGGACCAGGGGATGTCAAATAGATGCACAAGATGGATTGCATTTGTTTTCGATGCATAAATATCCCATCAATTCATAATCATACCAAATTCTACAAGATCTTATATGAAAGTTAGCAGTGTTCAAAACAGATATTCCTCTCGTTGGCAAATAGATTTTATTTCCTCGTAAATAAAAATAGTTATAAAATACATAGTGTAGGAGAATAAATTTGAAAGTTGCGCCAAGGTGACGTCAGACTGTGACGTACTTAAATCTATTGGTCACTTCTAAGGAGGTTATTGGTTACAAGTGCTTATGTGTAGAAAATAAAGAGCGTGTGTTTAAAAACGAAAAAGTCTACGGTTTCTTTATCCGATCCAATCCTGAAAAGGCCCTACAATAGGTTTCCTAAATCCACTTGGTAAAGATAAATAAAATGCAAACCCAAAGCTCCAACAATGGTACCGGATTAAGCGTTAGTCCGCCTTAATTTCAATGTAAATCGCACGGACATTGTTACTCCCCTAAATGGATTATCTATTGAGAAATGTTAATACGCTGTGTAATAACGAAAGGAATTCCTTTTCTAAATTTATAGGAATATCGGGTCTCTTGGAGTCAACTTAACCAACCCTCATAGTATAGTATCTTCATCCTTTAAAGGGATCGATTGGATAATTCGTGATGTCCTCTCGGAAACGTCTGCTGCATTTCATAAAAGAAGAAAAATTCATGGACTCGTTTATATCGCCCACACTTTTCCAGGTCCTATCTTTTACTGGTTAAAATTGAATTAAATCATAATTGAGTATATTTAATAATTTACACTTCATTATAAAAATTTAGCGAGATAGATCGAGAGAGAAAGAGAGGACGAGAATGAAACATATATGAAGAATATTTATAAACCCACAACACATATGCAAAATTATTTAATATTGAAAATTATTTAGTGAGAAAGAACATTGATGTGAGTTTACATCTTAAAATAGTTAATATTTACTTTTCACGGTTAAAGAAAGATCTGAACAGGAGATGTTCTTATGAAAATATTATTTTACCAATGAGACATTCAGCCTTGAAGAGAAATGGAGCTTGAATAAAGTATAACTGGGGAGTGAGGATTTATAATCTGATGGCTTTTCCTCAGTGGATACAGTAATTCCTGCTAATTAAGAACTGTGGAAGGAGTAAAAAGATTAACTGCTTCCTCATGGGAGTATTAAAAAAAACTTGGACTACTTTTTAGAATATTTTTCCGGGTTGAAATTGGGACAATAGGGGTGTTAAATTCATGGCTGCCATGTTTGCTACCTACGCCCTAACGGATAGTAATGAGACTTCATCTTTGATTTAACATCTAATACAATTAATTAAGGTTTTTAGTTGAGATAAAAAAGTCAATGGCACGAGAGGGATTCGAACCCACGATCTTCGGCTAGATACGCCGCTGCTCTACCACTTGAGCTATCGTGACTGTTTACGCCGGAGAGAATTTTATTCATTTTTTGAAAAATAACAAAATAAAGGGTTTTAATTCTATAATTTTGTTTAATGGAAACAAAAAATTGTGATTAAAATGGCAAATTTTTATTCTTCCTTTTTCTCTTTTTGATACATGTACTTAGTAAGGAGTGATACAAACAGGACCTAACAGAGTTAACAGGGTAAAAAAAATAAATAAATAAAAATACGTGTAAACAAAAACAGTTATTAAATTCATAGCTGCCATGTTGGTAAACTACGCCCTAACGGATTACAAAGTTACTACATTTTCGACCTGACATCTAACATTGGCCCTGGCCTGTTAGAACGAACAATGTGAACTAGCCAATTATTGCAGGTCATCATTTTTCTCGATCTAACAGGACCTAACAGAGTTAACAGGGTTAACATAAAGATCGTGAATACCCCTAATATATGTATATACATATTTGAACCAGAGGGGAAAGAGAAAATGTGAATAATAAACTGCTCAAAAATTAATAGTGATATTACCAATTTTCAGTATTTACTTTCCCTAGCATTTTTATTAAAAATTGCATTAAAAATTTATTACAAATTATGCTTTTTACTGAAGGAAAATTTAATAAAGGGATTTTGAAAAATAACAAAATAAAAGGTTTTAATTCTATCATTTTGTTTATTGGAAAAAAAATTTTTTTTTTAATGAATACCGCCTATAATGCCCTCTGTTAGCTAAAACCTCTGTGCATCTATTAGTTATCCAGCTAACACGAATCTATCGTTTAATTTAATTAAAATTAATAGATGACAAATACCCTAATTCATTTTTGAGCAGTTTAGTTTGGAAGATAGTTATTCATTTTTGATTAAGTTGTGATTAAAATGGCTAATTTTTATTCTTCCTTGTTCTCTTTTTGATAAATGTGCTTATTAAGGAATGATACAAACTCAGATTTCAACAGATTTAGGCTGTTCTATGAATCACATTAATACAATGTATGTAATGCAAGTATTAATTCATTCTATTTTAGATATATCAAATTGGTTACTAGCTAAAAAATAACCTTCGGTCATATCTTTTTTTCCACTACTTTTAAGTTATTTAATTTTTAGGGGAGCCCATTGTAACGGTATGAAATAAAACCGGGGAAAAATACTACACATTTATGTTAGTATTTAATGGACCATAAAGCTTTTTATATATTTAACAAAAATCAAGCTTCCTAAAATGATCAGACCGAGGGGAAATCTTTGACTCTCTACTTTTCTCCTGTAAAAGCGTATAAGTCCGATTTTTCAAAAGGAAATTCGTCGAATACGGATTTCCGACAATTTTCAGGAAATAAAGCCCTGCCCATTTTTTATTCACGCTTTGCCTTTGAGCATCGTTTAAATGAGTTCACAAACGGGTAACTGGCTTGCAGAGTTATATGTTTAAATTTTTAATGCATACTTTCCACTCCGAACCTCTATAAACATTTTAACTCAGAGCCAAAGGGATAAACATACTTACAGTTCTCGTTAACTTTGCTGCAAATACATTCGCATTATTATTGGGTTGTCCGGAAAATAATGCAGGATTTTAAGTTTTCATTAAAAAAAATCTATATAAAATATTCTGTTTACGTTTACAGGATTACTCATTTGTANTGGGAAATTATTTTGATTAAAGAACATTGCTTTAAAGTAACTAGTTTCTTTTTTTTTGTTTAATACCAAAATCCTGCATTATTTTCCGGACAACCCAATATGTACGCGAATTTATCGTGATGGTTCTGAGTAGAAACCTATGGTTTTCATCCTTTACAAATATCATTTTTTAAACAGAATACAATTTGATTTCTTACTCAAATAATCCGAGACCGCATCTAATTTGGGTCGGCTGTTACAAATCGTAGTTCACGACAATTCCAGGGAAATAATTGTCTTTCAGCTAGCAGTCGATAGTTCTGAGACTAGCTTCGGTAATTTGTAAATTAAACTGGGAAAGGCAGATTGAATTAGCAATTCAAATACGCGATGCAATGTTCAATTAGGATGATAAAAGTATTGCCGGAACTTAAATTTCTATTATGGACTTTTCAGACCTTCCCATGATTTGCTGGATTGCAGAATCTGCGGACAGAATGTGCCAAATGCAGGGCCGCAGGATACGAACCCGGGAAACCTTATAGTGATGCGTTGCTTATGCGACCGTTGCGGCCACCGACGCCTCTAAGATATAATTTAACAAGGGGACGACCATTTGGTAGGTCACAAATTTGCAGCAAACTTTTATTGGTGATTCTGCACTCCAAAATATAGGACAAGTATACTCCACTCCGTCAGGTCGATCGCGAATTACTGCTGGCGATCCGTCTTCCTCTGTCACAACTGAATAGCATAAGAAAGTCTGTCGGAGTGCTCCTTTAAAGATTATGTGTTATAACATAGCAGGTCTTAGTAATAAAAAACATAGCTGTTCTTTCTTTAATTTTGTAAACTCTTTTCATATATTCATCTTACTAGAGACACATGTGCTCAACCAGGGTGACTCTTTATTTTCAAATTTCTCTACCAAGCATGACCTACGCTGGAATGCTGCAAAAAAAAACCTCCACCTTTGGACGTGCAAGTGGGGGTGTAGTCATTGGGATAAAAAAAATCATTGTTTGCTAAGTTTATCCAAATTGATGGTTTCGAATTAATCAAAATTTTCACTCCCAAAATCATTTTCCATCGGTTGCCTATATACTTAAATTGCAATAATTGGGAGCAGGAATTTAGTGACCTTACCAATTTTTTGTCTGAACATAGGGATCTAAATCTAACAGTTATGGGCGACTTCAATGTGAGAATAGCGGAAGAACAAAATTTAGAAGAGATCGAACTCGAAAGTATTGGGAATTTTAGTTTGTATCGCCGCTCCTGAGATCTAACCGTCAACTCACGAGGTAAAAAATTCCTAGAATTATGTGCAGACTACAGCTTGTTGATTCTTAACGGTCGTTCTATTGGTGATGCAGAAGGGCACTTTACATATATATCTAGAAATGGAGCTTCGGTCTGTGACCTGCTATGTGTACCAACTCATTTATGCCCCTTGATAGAGGATTTTTGGGTTTTAGGGGAGACATACTCAGATCATCAGCCTATAGTGTTTTCCATGTTTTGTGACAATACCCCTAATTATGAGAGCCCTACTCCGTTTAAAAGGTTGCCTTGGTCAGATGAATACATTGACACTTATAGAAAGAATTTAGCCCGGCCCCTTCTATTTTCTACCGTCGATTCTGTTCCAACAGCCTGCAACTTGGATGAATACAGTTTAATGTTCGAGAAAGTAATAAAAGCTTCTTGGCCCCACTTGACCAAAGGTGGGTTACATAAAATTCGAAAGAACCCTTGGTTTGATTTTGATTGTCACTCGCTGCGAAATAAAACGTTTTCTCTACTTAAATTGTTTCGCATAACTAATTCTGATATGGTTAAAAAGGATTATCTAGACTCTAATCGGAAATTTAAAGCCCTCTGCATTGAAAAAAAAAGTCTATTTCACAAAAATGGTGAACAGTTTCGAGAAAGTTAAGGATGCCACAGAATACTGGAAGTTGGCGAACCACTTTAAACACAGGTCTCCTTCCAAAAGCAGCAATATCTCGATGAGTTCCTGGGTAACACACTTTAAAAATTTACTTAACCCCTCCTTGATCACCTTTGCACATGTTTCTGAACCTCCTCTTTTTGACTGCATTTTAGATGAATCTTTTACGATAAATGAATTGAAAAATGTTGTCTCTAGTTTAAAAAATAATTAAGCTCCGGGTCCTGATGGCATTAGCTACGAGTTCTATAAATTTGCAACCGACTGTTTTCTTGAAAAATTATTATCTTTTTATAACTTTGTATTTAACACTGGTGATGTCCCGTCTTCCTTCGGGAGGTCAATTATTTTTCCTTTACACAAACAGGGTGACGTTAATGATGTTAACAACTTCCGTGGTATTTCTTGTATCAATGCATGTGCTAAAATTTTTTCAAATCTTCTTCTTCAACGCCTCGAGAAATTTGTCAAAAGCAATAGCCTCCTAAGTGAGTTCCAGGGCGGATTCAGGAAAGGTTACTCATCCATAGATAATATCTTCACGTTAATCAACATTATTAATGTACACTTAAACAAAAATAAGAAAGTATACGCCTTTTTCGTGGATCTTAAGGCTGCCTTTGACTGTGTGAATAGGAACGCGCTTATACTTAAACTCAGCAACCTTGGCTTCTCAATAACAATTCTTTCAATATTGAAATCCTTATTTAAACAATCTTGCTCTGAAGTCGTTGGGGAGGCGGTATCTCGGGATATTTTGAGGTGCGCTCAGGGATTAGACAGGGTTGTAACTTGGGTCCTTTATTATTCTCCCTTTTCCTCGACGATCTCCCGGATTGTCTTGAATACGGTATACGCTACGGAAATATTGAAATAAAGATTCTTTTGTACGCGGACGATATTGTGATTATGTCAGACTCACCGGTTACCCTGCAAAAAAATATTAATGCCTTAGAGACTTACTGTAATAAATGGAATCTTTCGGTCAACCTAAACAAATCCAAAATTATGGTTTTTCGTACGGGAGGCAGGCTTGCGGCTAATGAACGCTGGTATTTTAAGGGCTCTCGCATTGAAACAGTCAATGAGTATAAATATTTGGGCCTAATTCTCACTCCCAAACTTTCACTCAATGTTCACCTCAAGCGAAAAACTCATATTGCAAAATATGCAATGAATTCAATTTGGGCTAAATTCACTTCCAATAATCTTGTCCCGGTGTGCAGCAAATACAGGCTGTTTTTGGCTGTTTGCCGCTCGATTGTGTCCTACGCTTCCCAGGCTTGGGGTTTCCAGCGCTATGAAACAGTTGAATCCCTACAACGCTATTTTATCCGTAAAATTTATCACCTCCCTTCTTTCACGCCTAACTACATGATCTACCTCGAAACCTCAGTTGAACTTTTGTTTCAATTTACATTACAGTTACATACTTCCTATGTCTACAGGGTCCTAAACCTTCCTAACTACCGCCTTCCTAAGAATACAGCGCTGGAAATCATAAGGTCCAAAATATCATGGTTTTCTTCCTGGAATAACTTGGCTCAACAATTTCAGCTGAATGACAATTTTTCTCTGGACAATCTCAAAGAGTGGCCACTTTTACACTCAAAATTAATTAACAATATCCGCACTTCTCACACAGTGAATTGTCTCGTCCATGCTCAAAATACCTCTAGATTTTTGTTCTATAAAGACCTTAATATCAGTCAACCTTTCTTGAACATAGCGCAAGATTCTAAAATTCCGTCCATTCCGCTAGCTCGCTGGTTTTTCAAAATTAGGTGCGAGTTACTGTACCTCAATTTTAACCCCACAAGAGTCAATAGTTCCGATAGGTGCTCTCTCTGCAACAGGCAGGCTCGTGAAGACTGTTTTCATTATCTAGCAGAATGCCCAGTTTTAGCTGAGTTCCGAGCACGGCATATAGGCTTGCCCACGTTGACGAGAGAGCATCTAATCTCTTTATTAAATAACCCCGAGTCTTTAAATCTGGTAAAGTTTGCGATGGAAGCCTGGCACTACAGGAAAAAGCTTGTTTTTTATTTCAACTATTAAATGTTTACTGTATATATCAGAGACACCCTGGTTATTTATAAATAGATATGTTGTTATTTTAGTTTATTTATAGTTTTTTCTCTCTCTTTTGTTTATTCCTTAAGAAGAAATATGTTCCTTTTTTATTAAAAATGTACAGTCCGACTCCGGCAGACGGTTGATAACCATTGCCGAAATGTGCTTTTTGATTATGTAAAATTTTTTTACTCTCTTTTGTTTATCTAATAAAGTACTTTTTCATTAATTTTCATTCATTCCTTGTGGATAGGCGCTTGGTTTCTCCAAAATAGTCTTTTTGAAAGTTATAATTTTATATATTTTAATATGATTATTTCGCCTTTCTACTTGCTAAAATCAACTTATGTTATATCTCATTTTCCAGCTTAGTTAAAACTATAGAAGTTTATCAATAACCAAAAAAATATTCTAAAAACCAAGTATTTTTCAAGTAAACTAGGTCCTTTTGTTCGTCAAATTAATACGAAATTTCGTTGTAGCAACTATAGAAGATCTTAAATATAAATTTTTGTCTGAATTTGAATTCATCGAATTTTTGAGAAGTACTTGTATATTTACAGCCGTTTTAATCAGCTATTCCGAGAATGATTTCTCAAAAAATCGATAAATTCAAATTCGAAAAAAATTATTACTTAATTTACTTTTACATATTTGGTTTCTACAGTTTTTTTTGTTAATAATAAACTTTTATAGCTTTTACTATATTTTTATTGCAATCTACAAAAAAATGCTGTAAAATGATTTATTTACATAGAAGATTTGAGCAAGTCAAAAGGCGAAATAAAAATATGGAACATTTTCAATCTCAAAAACAAAATTGTGGGGCAAAACTACGGCCTATTCACAAGGAGTGGCTTATATGTATCCTATATTTTGGAGTATAGAGTAGTAAAGTTAGTTAGTAGTAGTAAAGTTTGGTCCAAATCTGTGATCCACCAACTTGGTCGTTCCTTGTAAGAAAGGGGAAATTTATTACTGGCGGTGCCCCACCGACCATTTGGGAATTCAATGGCAATCAGTAAGCAATCTGAAAAATTTGACGTATTTTGATAACACGATAAATGAAATTATATCTAAATGAGTTCTATGCTGTCTACTATTAGCATTAACAATTTTGATAATATATTACGCAGGATGGGCGACCAAGACCCGAGGAGTTAAATGCCTGGGTAGACTTGTATTCCATCCCTAATAGGTCCGGGACTTGGTCGGCTCACGTGTCCTGCAAAATCTCTACGACATGTTCACACACCCCAAGATTTTGGACCATTTTATCTCGGGGAGTTTAGGTAATTGATATGAGGCCTTACCTGGTTTGGATAAGAAAATTACCCTTATTTCCTTCCAGCCTTTTGGTATATGTCCCAACGCCAGACTACTCCTTAGGAGATCCCACACGTTCTAGATAGACTAGGTGTATCCTGTTGAAGGAGGGCAGGGAATATTCCATCCACCTCATCGATTTTGATAATAGTTTTTATCATTAGGAGCCATTTGTCATTTGCAATTTGGCTAATATAAAAAATACTGTTACTGAACGTGTCTAGAAGGGTTAAATTTTAATAAAATTTAATTAGATTAAAAATTCATAAGACATATTTAAGGCTATTGTAAAACCTGTTTTACTAAACTGACTGTCCAAAATGACCATTTTTTACCATTTCGGTACGTTATTTCCTGGCTTCTATTCAAAATATGAATAATGTCATACATAAAAGTAACGCTTTGCAATAAAACGAGAATAAAAAGTATACTTGATAAATGCACTGTTTATTCGTTTTAATGTTGGTCTGTGAAGTAAAACATGTTCATCAAGTAAATATGGTAATTTAAAAAAACATCGGGTTTATTTTGTGATTAGAAAAAAGAAAAAACTTGTTTTAGATTTTTTTACGAGAGAGAGTGTGTGTAAGTGAGTGAGAAGAAAGGTGCACAAATATTTAAGATTAGGCTGAGTTCATCTAACAAAATTAACGAGTAAGTTGCATGCCTATACTATCGAGCATTCTGATACATTGAAATGTTGGAACTAGTTGTGAGATGATACAATGGTATATATAGTCTGAAGTACAATTTCAGAAATAATAGAAGGGCGGCAGCACAAATTACAATGCGCTTATTAGAAATGGTTCTTTTTCATCTTTACAAATATCGTCATTTGTAACGGGAGACGACTAATTTCCAGCCTAAGTGAATATATCAAAAACGGAACAGCTCTGCGAATAGGGATTGCGAGAGTTATTATGTTAATAGCCTCTGTGATATAATTTATATCAGATGCTAACTAAGAAAGGGGAAAATTCATTGCTGTAGGGTGAGCTCTTTTAGACAATGACCTGAGATGAATGGGAAATTAGATATTTGCGAGGGTGCTATAATTCTAGAGATGACCCGCAGTGTCTTTTGTCCCGTAGAACCGTAAACAATAGGGAGCGGCCAACCTCTGCTTTTGTCATATGAATGTTTTTTCTTTTTTTACCGGTTGCATCGTAAAACCCCAGGCCGTAGTTTTTGAGAACAGCGAGTTACTTTTTGCCACGATCCCATTTGTTTTGGGCTCGTGTGATGTACTTAATAAAAAAAACAATACACCTAATTAAATTAAACCTGGTTTGGACGTGGTAACTATGTTCAGTTCATTAAATCGTAACTGAAAGAACGGAGTAAGCCACTTTCGAATAAATTAATATATGAATAATGATCAAGCGAGGCTAATAGGGTAAGTGGGAGAAAGTGTTTTGATGTTTTTAAAATTATCCTCGGAAAAAGTTTCTGATTTATATTCATGAATAGGGTAATTGGGCCGACGTTCCTATTGTCGTGAAGGATGGATGAGGCAATAAAGTAAAAAAGCTAGAAGCCAAGAGGAAAAAAGTTTGCAAAGTCCTTTATTTAACTATAGGAGCTTAAAATTACCAAGTACGACAATTCAACGAGACGACCACTTTTTAAGAATTCAATCGGTCATTGTGAAGAACGTGAAATATTGTTGGGGATATAAACACCTACCAAGCAGATATCGACTCTTTAAGAAAAATGTAAAAGTTGAACACGGAAGTTGAAAAAGACAAGGTGTTCAAAAATTTGTACAAAGCCTTTTAATTTTTTCTTAAAGTAATTTTCGGATCTATCTAAACCTACATGTACCTTAAAAAACCACAGATTATGTGGATAAATGCCAACAAATTATTAGACGTTTTTCTAAAATCCGAGTAGTTTAGTCTTTCAAAAAAGATGACTTATGATATCTGATATCGGCTGCTAACTTTCAAGATTGTTGCCAATATAAAAAAATAATTACTATATTTGATGTCAAAAATATTCCAAAGTTATCACCCAGCAAATAATCTCAAGCCACACCCAAAACACCTAACAAAAAGATTTACTTTTTTACGTCTTATCGGAGAATCCTGATGCCTGTTTATGTTTAATTTACTCCATCCGGGAAAAAAGAAACAAGCGATCCCGACGCGGACCTTAAAATAAAATCGGATGTAAAAACCGAGTGTTGCTAGAGTAATCAAATTAAGTAAAAAACTAAACAGATAATGTTAGAATTAAATTGAGTCAAAACGCGACACCAAATCATCACGTAAAATCGCTCTAGTATTTCCCGTAATGAATGCTAAACAAACCCAGAATACATACAATCAACTTTAACCTTTCTTAACCTTAATAATTTTTTTCTGAATAGCAGATTCTAATGGTTGTAGAGACGTAACCTTGGCCAAGAAGTGAAAAGTGTTCAAACAGTTTAAAAACGTGATAAAAAAGATTAGTTCCTATTTTTCATTTCAAAAACAACTTATTCTTATCTCTGGTTTTTCGTTCTCCATCTGATACTTAAACGACAAAACAACGAAGAACCAAAGTCAAATTCCATAAGAAATCCTCTATTTTTAAAGTTTTCTGGCTCTGAGTTAAAAAATTAAAATAGAATAGACTAGAATAGATTTTTGTTTGTTGTAGAGAATATCTCATGCATCGAGTTGATGAAAATATCATAAATAAATTAAAATTATACATATCACTGTAGACAAAAATAACTGAACAGAATACAATAGAACATATAAATGGAATAACTTTTATAAGTTCATATAAAGGGTGAACTACAAGTAGATGAATTGACTAACTAAATGAATTGTCATTGACTCAAGGTGGTGAAACTAGACCAAAAATGTAGTTAAATGCCGCCAACCATACATTTCTATCTCAACCCGTTCCAGACATATGCTGGTTTAAAGTTGCTGTTGTTTTTTTGTTTTTTTTCGAGAAAACCATGCTTTTTGTAATAAAAGACCGATTATCAAGGGAGGATATTCTTCATTTTTCAAAGCATGCCTGAGTGCTAGGCTAGATAGAAAGCCTGTAGAAATCAAGAAAGACCTAAGCAATGCTCTTTTTGTGCTTAAGGGAAGAGGGCTATCAGCAACACGATTCAGTTGTTAAGTTGATGAATTCAAAATTTCACAACTGAAATAGAAAACGTTGAATTAGAAAAGTATAGATGGATTTATAAACGTTTAGGTTGGCTAACAAAAACTATAAATTGGTTTGGAAATGTTAATTTAATTTGGTTTCTAAAAAGGAGTAAAAATTCGTATTTATCGAGACTAATTTCCCGTTTTATTGGAACTTATCAGTTATACATCAACACTACAATGTACTGAAAGTTAAATTAATAATTAAAATCAATCCTGAGAAGTTAATTTGATTTACTTTCTATAGAAGCGTGGTCCCACCGATGCGTAGTCTGAACAGAATCCTCATTAGGCGTTTTATGTGTTGTAAAGAAAGTGAGAGTGAGGCCAATTTCACAAGTCCGTATCTTCTCCTTGGGAAAATAAAAAAATACCTGAGACGAACTTGAGCGAGCAAGAAGGCAGAGGTGGAAGTAAAGATCGAGAAACTGTAGGTCTAGTTTCCAAGTCTTCTTTTCTTTTTAAGAAAGCGGTTTCTCCCTGGCTAATCCTATTTAACAGATCTGTCCGGAAAAACTTTCCCCTTTCTCACAATGGACGGGCGGCGAATTCCTATTTATCGGCCAATATTGTCGAGCCGTTTTCTCTCAACTCACCGAGAGTGGACGTGCTTGCGACACCCTGCCGATCCGTGCCGAACACATTGTGGACAACTATTCAAAATTATATAAGAAAGAGCCAAGCTTTTTATTCACTTCGAAACAGAAAGAAAATATAAAGTTGGACCATTGGTCAAGGCATATTTGGACATGCTGCTGCATCTAATGTCCACGATCGTGATTGTGCTTGGCATAATTGCATGGCTAAAGAAACGTTAACTATAAATTCACACGAAATTATGGCAGGGAAAGTCAAATCCACTTCTCCATCAACCATGATTCTATACAACATAATTACAATTTATCATACTGGAGTTAAACAAAAGTTGGCAAAAATCTTATGTATTAATAAAAACAAAACAAAAGAATAAATTAATCAATAAATAATTACCAATTGTACGGTTAAGAAAGTCGGTCGAAATTTAATACAACATTCTTGGCTTTAAATGCATTACATTCAGTGGACTATTGACCAAATTACTTCTTTCAATTAATTAATCTGTTTATGGAAGGTTTTGGTTGAAATGAAAAAGCTAGTGCCACGAGCGGGACTCGAACCCACGCGCCGCTGCTCTACCACTTGAGCAATCATGAGTTCGATCCACTCAGAAACCAACTCCCCATCTCAACCAACAACCTTTCGAATTTTCCCTCCTGTAGCTATCACGATAGCTCAAGTGGTAGAGCAGCAGCGTATTTAGCCTAAGGACGTGGGTTCGAATCCCGCTCGTGCACTGGCTTTTTCATTTCAACCAAAACCTGGCATAAAAATATTCTTGGCTATTCTTTAAATTCACTAATTTCGTGGTCCGCTTGACCAATTAAATCATTACAATTAATTTTCATCTCAACTAAAAACCTTAATTAATTGTAATTCTTGGCCATGTTCATTTCAGATTAGACTGGTAAATAAAACTTGTATTTGTACAATACCTGCCGCAAAATAATTAATTAAATAATTAATAAATTTTGCTAGACATAGTTAATATTTTTTAATAAATAAAATGAAAAAGCAGTTCGCAATAAAAGTGGTTCCCATTTTTTCAATTTTAATATCTAATTAATTTACTAAATTACGAATTTTTTAAAGTTTCAGTTTATTAGTGCTACATTTAACCATTTTCAAGTCTCTTGATGGAAAAATACATATGTTCAGCTTTCGTTTCGAAACAAATTACTCACTCATTTAAGCGGTTTCAGTTGGATCTTGCGGAAACGTTTGTACATTTCAATTTAGGCAGTACTCCGCGTGTGTATTTCATTAAATGGATATTTCAGTTCTTCCAAGCAGCAAGTTGTCCGCTAAGTTTCCCCTATTGTATTCACGGTCGAGTAGGTCCTGTTAAAACGTAGCGACAGATGTAAACAACCGGTCATAATCTCGGTTGCTGAGGTGAGATAGCAACCAGCAGGCCCATTGTCGAAGCCATCCCCCAAGGTGGTGATTCCGACGAAGCAGGCAACCGGCTAATCCTTCAAGAAGATAAAACTCACTGGACCGGAGGCAGTAAACTTAAGGGTGAGCGGCTGTATCAGTGGCGCTCCTTATCAGCCGGCTCGGGACATAGGGCTTTTCTAACTCTAGATTTTCGACCCTTGGGTCTTCATACCTTCTTTATCAGTCCGATAACAATTCAGCTTGCAACTAACACATTAACTTTTTCTTAACGTTCATTTCCGATCAATTGAAAATCTAACACTGAAGATGGCAAATACTACAACTAAATAGTGCAATTGATTTGATTGTAAGAAAAAACATTTATTGCCTATCGGGTTCGACGCCACGTTTGATTTCTTCATAAACATTAAAATAAAATACCTTTTCAATACACACATAATAAAAATTATTTTAAAAAAATGTGTGTGCAATTACAACCCCCTTACGGAAATAACGAAAATAAATAGAAGAAAAAACTTTACAGAATCATTTGGGAAAATACCACCCGAAATAACTTTTCAAAAAGTTGTAGTTCAATGTATGTACCATATTTTACACTTTTACAGCACGTTTAAGCATCAGACGATGGAAGTTCTAACTACCAGAGCACGACAACCAGGTGCGAGTTGGAAATCATCACCAGAGGACTGCGGGCCAGGTGCTCTGTGACACGGAGCAGAGTGATTTGTACATCCGCGGCCTGCGGCCTGCGGCCCTTGTTTCCTTCCACATGTCCTTCTGAGATGGTGCATTGTCGTCCCCTCTTCGGCATCATCGGGTTCAGCCGATGCATCTGTTCGCCTCACCACTCGGCCACTGGTCACATTGTCCAATAAGCAATGAGGTGCCATTTCATTCGACTCGGACCGCCGTTTCCCATTCCGGAAATCAACAAGGAGGAACAATAAAACTATTTTATTTCCCAATGAAACCATTACACACAAGCAAGCAAGAATTCGCGATCTGAAGGAGCCACTTATAAAATTACGTTTATAATTTGGAACAGCACAACACAGTCGTCAATTTGCAGGTTGCCCGAATGACGATCTGCCGTTATTCTGATTTACCCAAGCGGAATTTTAGAGCTTTGACCACCAGTAATTTATTTTATTTTTTAATGAGAAAACCATAAACGTTTGGACGCTCGATTTACAAAACATGCCTAAGGCATGTCATTTTCTGACTAACTTTACCATTTTCCTCTTAAGCTAGATTCACTAAGTTCTTTTGGACGAATTCTTACTTTAAACTACAATAACTATATCACAATTTAAATACCCTATATCAAAATTGAGAACTACTACAAAACTTATTTGATGGAAACGTTTTATCTGCGAAACTGGTCCACCAATCGGTTAAGACACACCACCAAATTAAGACATTATACACAAAAACGTCCTTTCCAGTTAGTAAGTTTGGTAATTATTCATTTCAGTTTATCAATTGTAAAATTCAGTTTTTAGACAAACCGGTTTATTCACCGAAATTGAATAAACGTTGAAAAACTACACAAATCTGTAGCCATTTCTATCCAAGGGGTTATTTCTACAATAGAAAAAGAAAAAATCCGAAAACAACTAAATATTTATGTCATACTATTTTATAAAGACAGATGGCCAAGGTTCGTTTTACATTACGTACTGTAATTTTTATGCCGTGTGCTCGCATAATGCGCGATTTAATTAAAACGTCATTGTCTACCCATTATACTTTTATTAATGTTAATTTATAAATTTAATCTATGATCGAATGAAAAACTTTTCTTTAAAAAAAATCCTATGAATACGCCAATTTAACTAACATTCACTTACTAATATTGTAATCACATGTTATGGTAGTAGTTAGTATCGTTGCCCAAACGAACCTACCCTTGCTAAAATTAACCTTGCTTTACAACTATATGTTTTTAAACATATTAAAGAACAAATCGCTCCCAACTATAAGTACTAGTTCAGACTATAAGCTCGACTCTACTGTGTGTACGTACTTTACTTTTTCGGTTTTTGGTTGACGTTAGCTTAAATAGAACTTTAAAATACGATTAGAAACTTTAATTTCCCTAACACTCTTCTCACGTAAGAATGAATGCAGCATTTAAATCTATATTGTTTTAAATTATAAACACGTTTTTTTCCTGGCATTGATACACAAACGGAAAATAACGGACCTCGACAACAAATGTTAAGTCAAACAAAGCAACATGCTATTTTCTGTTAATATCAGGTCGGTAAACCCGTATACACTTTCCTAGTATTAATTGTGTGCCACCAGCTGCTGCAATCGCCACGGTTATGTGTTTTTTTAAAGATAACCGCACCCCTCACGTAACTTAAAACCAGTCGAAAGCCGTTTTCTATCCATTAAATTTTTTTTTTTTTAAACTATAAAGAAAATAAGAGGAAAGTCTGTCACCTGGGCAATATAAATTTAAAACTGTATTGTAACATTACCATCGGAATTATCAAATGATTTCCAAATTTTGTAAACAGATCACAAGTTATGAGCAAAACACTTACCAAAAATGAAAGTCACTTGATTTAGTTTAATTTTTGTTAAAACTCCTAACAATACCACGAAAGTTAAATAGTAAAAACGATTCATATTAAACAAACTTTCATCTAATAAAATATATCCCGGGCCCAGCGTCTGACAGATCAAAACAGCAAGGTTAGGTAGATCAAAATGCGGGAATGACCAAATTTCATCACACCACAGACGTCATGAAGAAATCTCACAATTTAATTTTAAACTTTGGATAGCTGGAGCTTACTTATAACATTCATAGTTGTAATAAAAATTGATTTCCGACATTGCTCTTGGGATTTTCCGACCATCGGTTAAAGATGGAAGGACAAAAGTTTACACATACGCAGGAGGAACCAAAATGCCTTTTACACAACGCTGAACAAGGCTTCTTGACTTTAGAAAATGGTTCGGGGCATAAGATGACCGTGGAAGAAGTAATTTCGCCAGAACTGAGAAAGGCATCCGTATACCATAAAGTACAGAAAGAGGGATACAATAGCTCTTACAGGGAGCTGTATAAACCAACCCTGACAAGTACAATCTACAACATCAATCTCAAGATTGGGTTTACGATAAAATCACCCACAGCTATCCCAACTTTTGGGTACTATCTAAAATTAAGATTTACCTTGCACTTGTTAGCCGAGTATCGCTTACCTGAAACATAAAATAAAAATAAATTAATTCCAAGCGCCGTATTAAAAATAACTTGCATAGAATGTATTATTGTAAATTATTGCCAACTAACACAACTATTTGTACAGAATAAATATTTTATTGGAATAATGAAAATGAAGTCCATGTGAAATTTTTCACCACAAAATACATTTTATTCAACACCAAACCACATTATTCCTAGATCATTTTCAAACCCTAATCTAGGCATATTTCGACCTCCCAAAGTAGTTTCCTTAGAAATAATAAATAAATTCTCATTGGAAAACCTTGTGGAAATTTTATAACCCTACAGGTCTATCCTGGACGAAGAGAAAGTCTATCGAGAACGAAGAAACGAGCCCAATTGATGGTTCAATGTTTAGTTTTTTTAGTTCGTCAAAACAAAAATTTAATAATGTTTATATACAGTACAGTTTCTACCATTAAAATTTTTGCAATATCACTGTGTAAGAGACCATACTTCTATTGACAACGTATACGTTCACTTCTCTAATGTTTGTAATCAGTTCAGCTATTGATTCTAGTAGGGTTAAATCCTAGTTCTAGTAAAGTAGTAACATAAGCAAAAGCAATAACTTCGAGGCTTGATGGAAGCTTAGAAAAAAGTCACTAATTAATTTTCATTTATTTAATTTCACATTATTCTCTAAGCATATATTAATGGCTTTCTGAAGAAACTATTCTGTAGATTATATAATTATATTCAAGATTATAAAATTATATTCAAGATTATAAAATTATATTCAAGATTATAAATTATATATAAATTATATTCACTATTTTTCGTGGTCCGCTTGACCAATTAATATCATTCAATTAATTAAGGTTTTAGTTGAGATAAAAAAAGAAGGTTGATAAATGGCAAAAAGAAAATTCAAAAGGTGGGGTTGAGATGGGAAGTTAGTGCCCGAGAGGATCGAAGTCACGATAGCTCAAGTGGTAGAGTACCGGCGTACCAAGCTGAAGGTGATGGGTTCGAATCCAGCTCGTGACACTGACTTTTTTTTATCTCAACTAAAAACCTTAATTAATTGAATTATATAATTATCTTGACTATTCGATGATTTCAGTATATCAACTACTATGAAAAACTAATTTTTTATGACAATAAGTCTAACATCTTTCAATGATAAAAAAAATCAAAATGGTGTACAACTTATTTTAAATTCGAAACTTCTCCAACACCTGCGAGACATTAAATCGTTTTAATGCTGACATGAGGTTTTTTATAATTTATTTGGTTACTATTATTTTGTAAACTGGCTGTACAGTCATCAATGAAAACTGGAGTGACGTGGGGTGCTTTAAAGTAGGGGCTGAAACATCTGCTCAGAGCCGTTGATTTTGCTACGATGTACTCGGCTCATATCTTTCACGGCCCTATTCCGCCTTCGACGAACTTAACTACATTTTCACCATGCCGTCACGGGTGAACTTCCAAGTTAGTCAGTAGGGCTTAAACTGTTCCGTTGCGAGCTTTGTTAACTCAGAACCTTCGTAGTGAATGTTCATAATTCACACGTCTACTGTTTCGTACAGTTGGTGGAAACACACCACCGGAGGAAACAATATGTGTGGAAAGACGGTACCATAATTTTAAATGGAGGAAAACAAAAAATATTTATTATAACAAAAAATACATCCTTGACATTTTAAGAATGCACACATTAGCATTTTTTAATTTATACGAGTCGATCATGCGTTGGGGAAACTTTTATAACGGGATGTGATAGGCAGTTTTCGCAACTTCTTCCTTCCCGGCTCCTATCAATCGCCCAACCCCGATTTTCTTCTTTTTAACTCCTCCTTGACACCAATGCACACTAAAACTCTAAATGTGCCAACCTAGTCATATCAACAGGCAAATCGAGAGAAAAAAGTTCGAAAATGTTATGTGACAGATGATCTTTCAAGTAAATTTACGACTGGGAAGAAATGTGTTGTTAAAATAATCAACCCCTTTTACATCAGGGATGTAAAATCGAGGCAAACAAACACAAGTTATGTTTTATTTAAAACGTAAAAAAGGCTACGCTTTCTAGTAGTCACATCAAGAGAGTAGGCCATCGTAAGTTAATATGTAAAACTAGTAATCTAGGTAGATGCAGAGAAATTCTAAGAATTGTTCAATAGAAAATGCAAGACAAAAATAATGGAATCTCCGATAAGAAATTGTCGTCAATCCTGTCATAATCATTTCCTACTTATCGGCCATATAAAAGCTTCAGGATAGCAAGTTATAAGTCTTTGAAGAAGTAGGAACATACACATAAGTGGTATTTTATTGGAAAATCTAATCATTTTTTCAAAATGCCTGAAGACCAATGCTGGGATACATCAGGAAGATGAAGATAAATGGTAACTACTGCTATCCTCTAAATGAAACCGAATATTAGCGTTTGGGAAAGGAAGATGTAAAATCCATCGAGGTCAACAAGCACCTCCCACCTTCATATACTAAACACTTATGCGAGTTGTCTCGCCCCTTCGTGAAAGCTGATGAACTTTCACATGGCCTACTGCATCATCTGGCTTCTGACTTTATTTACTACCATCTCGGCTTTCAAGTCTTTCCCACTGAGCTTCAGCTTTCGCTGTCCAATGAAAGCCAAAACCGAAAGAGAAACGAAAGCCAGCTTTAATTTAAAACTTTTATTCACATACAATAGACAGCAAGTACAATAATGACTGTGGTAACAACAAACTGCAACCGGGTCTTTTGTTGATTGGGTTTTGATTCCTTGTAACTGCGACAAGTATAAAAGCGTTTTTCCTTTTATAAACTTGACTCTTAAAGAAAATGAATTCCGTTCAATACACCATCTTAAATAGACACCGATACATCGGTGTACCGATCTTTTCAAGTTATACATACATGCATGAAAATTTTAAATTGGATATTGACATTTTGTGAATGAGGTGTGTACACTTGATTTCGTGACTAACTCCTGAATAGATGTAAGTAATTGCAAATATAATTCAACTTTTCCTTAATATTTTGCAGTAACGTACAGAATATGTTTATATTAGTTCCATTACAAGAGGTTTTTTTTTCACCACAAGACCAACATAACAGGTAGGACGCAGCTATTTCTTACTAGAATCGCCCACGTAAGAAAAGTTTTAACGTGGAAAACGTCGCTTTCTGCATAGCTCTTGGCATTCGGCTTACATAAAGTTTTTCATTTCCACGTTAAAAGATGACTTTTTCGGTACAGGTCTAATTAAATAGCAAATTTCCCACCCTAAAAGTTTATGAGAGCTTACAAAGTTGTAATCTATGTATATACGTTGTAATACGCCCAGGATAAAATTTAACATCGTAAATGTAATGGCCTTTGTGTTTGTCTAGTCGTTTTTATTTATTTATTTACTTTTTTTTCAATTAGCTCCTTATGGAATCATACTATTATTTAAAATAAAGAAAAATTGAGCCAAACTCATTAAACAATTATTTCTACAAGTTACCTATTTTAAATTTCATTAAACACAAAGCTGGGCTACCTTCTGAAGTAAAATGATTAAATTATTTTGAATATATCTGAAAAGTTTAAGTTTAAGTACACGTGTAGTAACAATAATGTTTTGCAGAAAAGTACGCCTACTTTTAAATGTCGTTTGCCCTCCTACCCTTTGTAAACAAAACTCTCCCCGAGATAAATTGCAATAGTTTTCAAAACCTCCTTAATTGAACTTTCCTTTCCTTGATTTCAGCACCGGATCTTCTGTTCGCCAAGATTAAGTACTCTACGTTCTTTAGAGTAAGCTGAGACAACAATTTAAAATAGAAAGGGGAAACAAAGGCTTACAAACATTGGCAACGATACAATTGTAGCTCACGTCTATTTGTAGGTTTTACGAAAGGGGGTGTTCAAACGTTTCATGTCTAAACTTAGTTTTCCACTTTCCAATGGAAAAATGCTATTTAAACCTAGTTCTAACGGTTTGAAGATGAGTAAGCGGACAACAGACTAATATTAATCACACTTTTTAAAACATATATGTTCCGCCTCGAAGTAGAGGGTAGCGGTCGGAATAAGATGGATTGTTATGTACAGCCATGTCCTGATCATCGGCGGTCGGCACATAAATCGTATCGAAATTCCCCGACATGTGATTGGCCGATCCATAAATATTAGTGTTTCCCATAGAAAGAACACTGAGGGGGAAAATTCCCTTTTCGGTTTCATAATACATGTTTACGGAGAAAAAGCACGGCAGATAAAATAATACTAATTTACCATTGGATCAAATATAATCGAAATTGCAAGTTGTTGCAGGACAGTGAATTATTGTCTTCGCCTAGAAAAACATCGTTGACTACAGCGGTTCACTTACAATAAACATTAAAGTAGCCTTTGACCTTTTATATTATAGTACCAGTAGTCATACCATATGTCATTTAATTGTCCTGTTAAAAAATGAAACTAGTGCCATCGATTGCCTTTTATATATTTTCGACATTTACATTTTCAACCTTTTCTTTATCTTGCCTAATTTAATAAAATTTATTTTATTTTAAAGAACACGAACACTTTAAAAAAAAAGTTGAATAAACAAAAATTTTTTTTTTCTATTCTTACGTGCTCAATCAATTGTTTCAGTTAAGAAGTATATTGATGGATGAGATACATAGAATATAGAGAATAAAGAGGAATACACACACATTCCAATTTCTAACCAGTAGCAAGTCTGCGAAATATTTACGTGGACCTGGGAATTGTGCTATCTTGCATGAATGATAGATAACTACGTTAATGGAATGGCGTCCAGCTGGAAGGATATAAGAGAGGAAGAGACGAACTCGGCGGCCAACAGAAGACAAAAGTTTTACTGAATTTTGAAAAAGATGAAACAGACCAGCGCTTCTACGCGTAAAACCTAGGGTATAAAACCCTAGTTCCAACACATTATTATTATGTTATTGTTTTTTATATATTTTTATTTATGTTGGTTACTGGCTAATTGCCTTTTTATCCCGCGACTATAAAGAGTACAGAAAGATTAATTGAGTTATGGCCACCACCTAAGGAAAATAAAACTAGCTATTGTTAGGGAACTTGAAATAAGAACGTACGAGTGAAGTATCATTTCACTGAAACAACAGCGATTAATGTACGAACACCATAAAAGCCAAAATAGAAAGCCACAGTCTAAATTAACTTTTCAGTTAAGTAATAATTAATATTCACTTATAGAAGGGAACACAACATTAGAAAATCTTATTTAAATCCACACATTGATCCGTCTCTCTTTTACCTGACATAATCCACACCTCCTGCCCTTATTGTGCATTTATACATTAACTACTTCAAATAATACTAAAACTTTATTTAAAGTTTACTAATTTACAGGCAATGAACGCACTAAAATAAATAACTCTCAATCTAAAGCAATTTCAGACGCTCGCTGCAATCAGAACTTTGATCTTAAAGCTCTTTATGACTTAAGTTAAAATAAATCCTGTTTGATATACACTATTTCTCTCAAAGGTTAAGCAACAGCAATTTAATAAATATGAGGTAATAAAACATTAAACACGAGCGACAGTCGTGGTAGTTTACAACGGAATCACCAGTCCGATACTTTTCAATTTTCTTGGAAGGGATGTCAAACAAAAAGCTCGTTTCTCGAGGTTTACTATGTGGTAGCTTTCTATTAGTTTCACTTGGAAGTTAGGAGAGCAACAAAGCCCTCCGGGAAGCGCGATTCCTGACAAATAAAGCATCCGCCATCTCCTTTCTCGTATCCTCGCTAACCTTTCTTCCTTTCAATCGCGCTCCCTTTCCCGGTTTCTTCCCAATTAAATCCGAAAACGGTGCAAAGCCTTTTCCTCAAAATGCCACGGCGTTTAGCCTTACAAGGCCTCGCCACGAAGTCGCAAATACAATCGGAAGCATATCGAGGGTGAATAGGAAATAGGTAAATTACTTGATAACAAATGTGTTAGAAGAAAAATTGTATAAAGAATAAAACTACCGACGATAAAAAAATATATTAGCTTAAATTCACCAAATTACGGAGCAACTATATTGTTAAATAAACTATTCCCCAACCTATATGACCGTCTGCAAAAAAGTAAATTTAAGCATCTGTAGAAAAAGAATTAACAAAATTATACTAGAAATCAATTATATACTGTTTCAAAATTATTTAATTCATTTAACTTCTTAACTACATATAGACATAAAACAGTAAAAGTAATAAAATAACCAATTCAAAATCCTGTATTAGATCAAACATTTAAATATATAGATTGTTCAGTATAATCATTAATTAAAATTTGTATTAACAATATAACAAAAATTAATAAAAATATATGTACACATTAGCCACAATCTCCAAGCAAAGACCTATTATATGCTATCTGCATGGTCCAAACTAAAAAAAACCATGTGTAAATACAAAAATAAAACACAATTTAAATATATCATTATATTGAACATTGACTACATTGTAAGAATAATGAACAATAAATTAATCTTTAATCTTTAAAAAGGAAACGTAACACGTTAAGTTGAATATACTACAGATATTCACGATATCTGTTAGATGTTAACTCGAATAGAGAAATGTTCAGTAAGATCGTGAACGCGCCTTTCTTTTCTTAGCATGTTAAACGTTAATTTTTCCGCAATGCTGCGCGTGGCCACTGGTAGAACCAAGCATAAAGCTATAACAGCTTTTTTAGGTTTGTTTGTATTGGTTATGGTTTTGTTTTGTGTTAAATTAAAAAATGCCAGAAGTTAGTAAAAAAAAAATTAATCAACTCTTTCATTCAAAATGCTATCTATTCATTCGAAAAGAATTAACAAATGACACGCTTCAATTCGTGCCGGCATATCTAATTTGTATTCAAACGTCTAACAGCCTACTATTTTATACGCCGTAGGATGTATCTATTACGAATGAGCGTATAAGGGCAGGTCAGAAGTTAACAAAAGAAATGTATTGGTCTGAGTTAATTAATGCGTATTTAAGAATAAAAATAAGTGTAAACAAAAAACATCTGTTAAATTCATGGCTGCCATATTGATTACCTACGCCCTAACGGCTAACACTGTGACTACATTTTCGACTTAACATCTAACATTGGCCTTGGCCTGTTAGATCGAGCAATGTTAACGAGCTGATTCTTAAAAATCTACGTCATCATTTTTCTCGACCTAACAGATTAATAGGGATAACACAAAGATCGCGAATACCCCCTACTATCGTATCAACCAACCTTCGTATTAAGTAGCAATAAAATAAAAGAAAAATATGATGATGTTTTTCAGTTGATTAAAAACTTACGTTTACGTTTACTTTCGGAAATTCAAACTGTACTTAGTTACCGAGAAAATCTTATGGGACGTATGCAGGTTAACAACATGAAAAGAGAAAATAGAGAGATAGGGACGAGTGTGGGGGAGATAAAAAACGATATATTAATTACCAAACAGAAATTTCGATGGTAGCTGTCTTGTGTAAAGAAGGTTTATATGGTTAAATGTTATTATTTGAAGTTACTAATGAAAGTTGGTTAAACTATGACATATAATCTCAACCGTATACTACATTGCTCTTTAAAAATATTTACTAATAGTGATTAAGATTCGAAGAACGATGGCTCAGCTTCATTGTCAATTCTCAATAAGTGCGAGAAAAAGAATCAGAAGCCACCTGATTAGAATGAATTGGCCAAAGACCGGATTTGTACGAATTTGGAGATTCACGGGCCGAACAACCGCCGACGGGGTGAATTAACAAATGAGCTGGCTTTTCTTCCATCAACAAGGCTTGTACGTGGCCTTCTTCTCGGCTTTCTACCCGAAATTAAAATACAAAAAAAACCGGACAAGAGCGTTTTCTTGCGTTGTGTCAAAATGTCAGGGCTCGTGAAGGAATAAATACGACAATTTGTAGCAAGCGCGATGGTAGCCGGCTGGGTGAAAGTTGGAAAAGATGATTCTGAAATGGCCCCCTCATAGCACGGAGTGAAAGGCTCCTTTCCTTTAGAATAACTTATCACGATTCAGGTCAAGCCCGACATTCATAAATTACGTATTGTTCATCAATTACTAAATTTTATGACTTATTTACGTCTTAAAATACAATGTACCATGAAAATGTTTTTAATTGAGGTTAACCAATATTACATCAGTATAAGCTAGCATAAATTAAGAGTATATATTCCGAGTAACAGGCTCGATTTCGTAAACTATTTGAAGTTAGGCTGTCAGCTACTTATGATTTGGTGCAAGAAAAAACTCGGTCGGATACCTTGGAATAACACTAGAATGCTAAAATGGAAGCACTACCCGAGCAAAGAACTGAGATTAAAATACAGTACTTCATCGGATTTAAAAAAATTACCCAATCAACAAAAATCTACATCCAGATTTAACGGACAAAACCAGGGTGGATTTACAGGACGGGGCGAAAATAATAAAATTGCATAAAGGCATATGTCGCAGTTTTTATCTGTAACCTTAACCACTCGAGCTGTTCACCTGGAAGTGGCCAGTGACTTGACATCAGAGGCCTTTATTGCCGCATTGCGTAGATTTATGTCAGGGAGGGAGCTGTTAAATCTATGAAATATCGTATTTGTCGAATTACTAGCAATAGTTTTCTCTTTGATGAGATGAGCACCTTACTTACCCAAATTGCAGCGCGTTTGAATTCTCGACCTTTAAAAAAAAGTCTGATGATCCCTCTCATGAATCCTATTTGACTCCAGCCCATTTCCTGATTGGAGAACCTATTACTAACCTAACTGATCCCAATTTCACTGAGTTGCCTGTTAGCAGATTGAACAGGTGGCAGCGAATACAGCAGTTCACGCAACATCTTTGGAAAAGATGGTCAAGGGACTAACTCACAACTCTCATCTCCAAACCTTGAACGAGGTATGATGGTCTTAGTTATAGAAGATAACCTTCCGCCTATGATGTGGAATTTGATCATCAAAGATCTCCATCCAGATTCTGATGGATTAGTACGTGAAGTAACACTATGCACAAAAATGGTTTTATTAAAAGACCGGTTGTAAAGATTTGTTTATTGCGTTCTGGAAATCATATTGTTGAATAATGTGTTTATGTATGTCAAAAATATACCTTCCGTATATTTTGGTGGCCGGCATGTGTGCATTATAAGCAAACGTAATTTAAAAAAGGGCACCACAGCTACCCGCAGCAATTAGCGCGCCTAAAATTTCTGAATCTAATTCTAATTCTACTACACGTGGTTAACGGCCCATAGTGCCTACGCAGTAGATAGCTACACATACATCGCTGATATCACACATGAAAGTGCTAAGTTGGAAAAAACAAAGTCGAGCAAGGTTAAAAACGCCCACCTACTAAACTAAAAACCATCCCCCTCACCAGAAGATTAAAAGAACCTCGATTTTCGATCTAGGGCTTTGATGTTATTTAAATATCACAAATTATAATAAACTTAGTACACTAGAGTATCTTTAAAGGCAAGGAACTACTATAAAGTACCAAGTAAATAACAAACACAATTAACAATGTAGCCGTTAATAGTTGACCTAACTTGTACTCAATAAATTTTAATTTTAATAATTAATTTTTAAAAAAGAAGCTTTGATAATTTTACCTTCGATTATTGATTAGTAAATTTATACAGAAGCAAGAAACGTAGTATTATTAAGATGATGTCTAAGATTTTTTTTATGTTAACCACATTTAGCATATAAAAGTCTTTTATGTATAATTGAACAAATCACATAATAGTTTAATACCACAAATCGAGTCAAAAATTAAATGTTGAGGAAATTGGGGGAAAACATTTAAACATAAACCGATTATGATTTCAATCAGGTCAGCTTGTAGTTTAATTTTTCTAGTCCGATCAGAAGGAAGTGAACAGGAACGGCTACTATTTACCATTGATAATTACTGTCACGTACTTAACTATCTTATATGATAATTTGTTTTGTTGTGCTTTAGCAACAATTCTCTCGGAATAGGAAATGGAAGTAGTCTGTTCTGGAAGCAGTAGGTAATGGATGTGAGCAATCTCCCAGTCAGCAAGCTGATCTAGATTAGTCGGACTTGATGGAGGGGGTTTCGAGTTCGGGAATCAAGCCCTCACGTCCCCAAAGCGGAATAAGTAGAGATCCGGCTCCCTCCCCAATTTCCTCCGGTCCGCGATTTATCGCGTTTTACCACCGTGCGGAGTCGGAGGGTTGCACAGCGGTCGTCCATCACTTGCAAACCCCACACGAAATTCAAATTAACTGTAATTTCGCGTGAAATTAAACGGCTTAGCTTCCCTTTACGGCCGCACTGAAAAAAAATCTAAACGAAAAGTTTTTCTAATGGAACGAGTCGTTGACCACGATTTTTTCCCTCTGCAAATTAGTATATAATTTAGGGATAACATTGTGAAATGGAAGGATATTTCAAGTCACGCTCTATTCCTATTTGCATTTAAAACCACTATTTCAGATAATTTTTGCAATATATGTACACGCAATTATTGACTTATTAAAACTAAACTGGTATTAACCAGCGAAAATGAGTAAACCATACTACATTTCTCTACATTTTAATTGTGTCAAATAGTAATAATGTAAAATCACATGAAAATTTCGCAGAGGTCTCTGTTGTGTATTTTCAAGTCCTCATTAAAATGCAAAGTCATGTTGAAAAAAAAGCTATCCATTAAATACAGGAGAGAATTTGTATTAACTCCCACATCGTAAATTAAAAATTGTCATTCATCTGTCGCGTTTTATCGGAGTTTGATTGGAAATTTGTCATAGTTCGAATTTATTGTTCTGCAAAGTTTTGGCTAATGTATCAAAGTGCAAATTTTATATTTGATTTTTGTGAATCCATTTCTCTTTTCCTTCCAATGATTGATACCGCAAACTACCGCTACGGTATGTTTTGAGCTTCTGTGAAATGTATATATGCGTAATAATACTAATTGCACTCAAAATGTAATTAATAACAAACTGGACAATCTAATTGAACTAATCTAATCTAAACTGGGCCTGGCAAAAATGGAGCTTGCGGTACTCCAGAATGTGTACTAAAATGCATCTTTTTCAATGAGACATTTGACAGAAGAATCGATACCTCTCCACACTATTTAAACATGGAGATATTCTCAATCTGTCTAGAGAGCCATGGAAATCTACAGAATAATAACTATCTCACGATGAATAGTCCTTAGAATTTTGACTATTAGTTAGCAAAAAAAAAACTTAGTCAACTAAAACTTTGAAGAAGAACATGATTTGCCAAGATCAGCTAAAAGTAAAAAGTACCCATAATTCCAACAATAATTTTTTAATTAATCCCATAAGTCTTTTTTTTGGCAGAATATTTTTTAGAGGAATTCCTGTTAATGATTATATTTCAATGATATAGTTCAATGGAGCAAAGTATTCTTAAACCTAATTTTGAAATGTATTTTGTGACGGTTTTTCTTCTACTTTACTGATACATAATTTTAAAGGAAAGCTTTTTTTAAACAACGGGGTTGACCCAATTGATAAAAAATTTCTTTGAATTTATTGGAAAAAAGGCAAGAAATTGGAAGGAGGAACTTTTCCTGAACACTGGACTTTTTATACGTCAGGCATTTTAACAATTGAGCCGGCTTAAGCGCGATTGCTCAACCCCAGCGTATTTCTTATCTTCGAAATCCCATCGGTATTGATCTTCGGGTGAGAGCGAAGGGGAGCGGCATTAAAAGAAAAATTGATGCGAATAAAATCTGTTTGTGAGACCAACCCCCTGGGATATTGGGTAAGTGGGTCTAATGAGCCCTGTACCGGAATCTGCCCACGTGTCAATAACACGTGTACTGGAAGAGTGCGTGCGGGGGCAGCTGCGTCATCAATTGGCTGCTGACAACCGGTCGTAATTCAAGGGTTCTGACAACGAATGCCAAATCGGATTGTCGTCAACACCGTCGACGTCTTTTATGCAACGGGAGCGGGCGTGTGCGCCCTGTTTGTCTCGCGTTGTAAAACCGCACCTTCGCCCTCGTTCCCGTTTCCGCCGAAATTACAAAAGCAAATAGTCTATTGTATTTGGGAGGCAAGGAATAAATCGACATTGTTTCTGTGAAGACCTGGTCATTCCATGAAAATGAAAATTTGTCACATTAAAATAGTATTTGAACCGCTTGAATGTACACTCGTTTACGTTAATTTTAATGATAGGTTTTTTTTTAACTACATCACCCAATTGTACGACCAACTGGGCTATGACAAATCAATTATAAATGAATCAGTACTTTAACGTGTTTTCTTATTAATGCTACGAACTAACATAAAGCTCCCGCAACTTCCTCATTACCTTGGGTCTCTAATTTTCTATTGAGATATCAAACAAGCATCTAGAGTATGCCTAATCAATTACAAATTAATGAATAATTTTTCAATAGTCTCATCCCAAGTTATCTGGAGCGAATGAGCAGAACATTAATTAATTACGCACTTATCGTTTTACAAATCAGATAGATTGAAGTGATTCCTATTGAAATTCAATGAAGCCATTAACTTAACGAGTACAAATGTATACAGGGTGTATCAACTTCTATAATCCACCCATTTAATTCGAAAACGATTAACTTGAACAAAAAAATGGTCTTACACAAACCCCAAGTTAATTTTAGCTAGGAATCGCGTGGTGATAATAGTTTTAACACAACTTTCTCATCTAGCTGGGAAATGACACAAACTGGATGATTTAAAATGAGAATGTCATATTTTTATTGTACAATTCGATTTTAGAGCATTTTATGCCACTTTTCTGAAAGGGAAATTTTGATAGGATCGACCATTTCTGAATTATCCCGAGGGAGGGAGTGAGGGAGAGAGACAGAGGGGAGGAAGGGAGGGAGAGAAAGAGAGAGAGAGATTTTATTTCATTTTAGAGTGTAACACACGTTTATGTTTTTGCAATGTTTCCCCTTGAATATTTTTACCAGCCTTTTCCTTTTAAAAGTTTTTCTTTTCACTATTTTTTTTTTATGAACTTTAAACCGAATAAGCAGTCTTATTTAAACCGAATAAATGGTGTAAAGTGTTGAAATTCTAACCTCAACTGCCTACCGGTGTGTTTGTGTTGTTAATTTGAAAACCGCCTATTTAAAAATCCATTAATGTTCGTTGTTGACCTTAAGTTAAGATTCCTTGCTTTATTATTCATGACTAAGGATATCTTACAATATGCACAAAGTCACGATGTACATAATTAATTCTAAAATGGGATCGCGGTTTCCGAAGCACTAACTACTTTGCCCCGAGATTAAACTCCGAGTTTACCATTGAAACATGTCGAATATCGAATTTGGCATTAATGCAGTCCCTTTGATTCGATTAAACGTTTTCACGAAATCTAAAAACAAAATATCTAAAAAGGGTTTAAAATTTAAATGCGATAATTATAGTGGTTCGTATAACGAAAAATTAAAAAAAAAGCATAAGGATTTCTGGACGTTTAATTGGAGTGTTGTTTGTTGTAACAAATAAAAATAAATAAAGTCTGTTAGAAGTTCCAAATAAGTTAAAGAACTGCAGGTTTGAATGTATTAGATAAACAATAGACATAATATATTATTTGGATTATAATAGTAGTTTATTATATAAATGGCTTTAATTATGATATCTCCGTCATCATGTACAGTAGAAAGTGAGAACTTGTGCAGTCTGCCAACTTTAAGGCCAATGGGTGTATTGTGTGTATGTTCAAATAAATGTGTAAACTGTCAATTAATTAAGGTTTTTAGTTAAGGTAAGGTTTTTTAGTTGAGATAAAAAAGTCAGTGTCACGAGCGGGATTCGAACACACGACCTTCGACTCTACCACTTGAGCTATCGTGACTTCTATCCACTCGGACACTAACTTCCCATCTCAACCCCACCTTTTTGAATTTTCCCTCTTTTTTGGCCATTTTTCTAATGTCGTGTAATCTACTTCATTCTCGGCGACAAATGAAATGGCCACGGAGAGGTTTTGTTGAAGATATACTTCATTTTAACTTATTAAATTCACTAGTTTTCGTGGTCCGCGTGACCCAATTAATATCTTTCCATTAATTAAGGTTTACATCTCAACTAAAAACCTTATTAATTGAAGGATATTGGTCAAGCGGACCACGAAAACTAGTGAATTTATTGTGTAAACTGTATTAAAACCTTTCTTTTACATATATAGAAACCCTGTTCACCTGACAATGTTGTGCGCACAATATTGTAATGAGAGGAAATCAATTTCAGAGCAACACCAGAACATTAAAATGTCAAATTTGACGCTTGAAATCGTGAACGCCGTCCTTTTCAACGACGAAGATTACTATGTATGCCTCAATAGGTTCCTGTTTGTCGATGGACAATGACAACAATCAATCTGCATTGAAACAGAAAATAATACGAGTATAATTGAAAAATATTGTGTGACCAACAGGTTTTTCAATTGGTAGCCGGCATTCCGTACACCATTGGAGTCCACCAAATGCTGCGGGGCTTCTGTAATTTTATAATGCACCGTTATATTTCTATTTTCATAATTAGAATTTGAAAATAAAAATTAATGCAATGATTAATTCCGCTAATGCTGAATTTGTATGAGTTAATATGAAGCAAATGATTTTTCAAGCAAACGACATAAGCGTTAATTGTTGAGATTTATTCTTCAGGCTTGCGATGTCTCTCCCTCTTTCTTTCAATCACTCTCTCTCTCTCTTTCAATCTCTCTCTCTCACTCTCTCTCTCTCTCTCTCACTCTCTCTCCCTGACGCCCTCTCTCACTCGCACCCTCTCTCCCTCTCTAAAGCGGCAAAACCCCATCCTGTTCTTATGTAGTAGCCGTCGAATATTAGCACGCTCCCAGTGGAGGTGGATTCCCAGTATTTTTACTGTACGGATTTCGACTTGTCGCCTCAATCTCTCTTAGCCCCTATCCCTCGAATTGATCCCTTGATCAAGATTAGTTTGTTTACAAGTTCGTAATAATCCTCGAGCCAATAGCGCAACATCATAACTCCTCGAGCTTTCGTGGCTTCGACCACCCGATAGTTCAAGAGGTTAGGGCAGGGGCATATTGAGCCGAAGGTCGTGGGTTCGAATCCCGCTCATGACATTATTGTTATCTGGACTAAGGCCTTACATAAAAAGTATAATTATTTGAAATAATTAATAAGGTCTATTAATAATTAATAAGTACTAAATACTTCAATAATAAAAATAATACTTATTTGCGGTAGAAGAAATAAATACCCTTCTCCTTATTACTTGAGGCTTCACACTGAATGTCTAATGAACCATACAGTTAATTTTGGCCGATTCAGAATTGAAGACGCACTCACAAGGTTGTCGACCCGCTTTTTTCCAATTTTCGCCCACATCATAAAGGACCCCTGTGACCAAGTTTCGGGGAATTTTGTTCAACTGTTTACGCGAGGCGTTATCCGACTGAGCGCGGCCCTGCGGACAATCGGGCCTCCAGGACAAACGGTTTCCCTTTTGTCCACGATTCCATGGGTAACTCAAAAATGAAATCGCCGAGGACCTTTATGACCTGCCAATTCCGAATCTTTCATAATGTTCTGAATGATTTCCCAGTGCCCATTTATTCTTTTATACGTCAAAATTGGATCACGGCTAGAAAGCGTCTTTACAGATAATCGCCAGCATGGAGGTTATTTTACTTCAATAAAACACATAAGGAGGTGTATTAATTACAAAGCTTTTTCAGGCTTCGATTAACGTTGAAACTGAAAACTCTTCTTCCCCTTAAAATAAATCTCAACTTCCCCTTTAAATTTACCTAAGATTAAAAGGTCGAAATAAAACGAGGTATTTTAACCGCTAAAGGTCGTTGAACATTTTCTAAACTTGGAAATAAAAAAGTACAAAGTCTTTCACAAGGAATTGCGTTTTCCCCTCTTAGTCGTATTGTTATTGGTTCTTATCTTTTAAAATACTTTTTTTACGAGGGTTCGCAACAGCAGAGGTCACATAAACCCTGGTCACATAAACCCTCAGGGTGCCGGTGTTATTGAAAAAAAGCCCATTTGCAAGTATGTCGGGTTCGAATGCAGGACCGCTGGATTCGAACCCGGGACCTTTACCTTACAGTGATGTGCGCCATGTCAACGCCTAAACCGTTTCGGCCACCCACGCCTTAATACAACTTTCCTACAGGTCTTATATTTTTACTAGCCTGGATTGACAATTCTTAGTGTAAACGTTCCTCTTGGAACGGAAGTTTAACATAAATCATGACAACTTATTTTTTACAAAAATTAGATCATTTACCCTAGTTCACTGCTAAAAATATAATAGGTTTGACATTTTTGTTGTGTACTTTTATTTCTCGTAATATAGGTTTTTGTAGTAGACCTGCGAATTTTCTACTGTTTTAACACTTTTGATTGTTTAGCCATCTCCAATCAAAGTCTTGTTTGCATTTCTGAACAGGAATCTTAAGAGAATGCAAAGTGAAAATAGGTGGACATGAAATGTTTATACGTGTATATTATAATTGGATCAGTTTGCCAATCGGAATTTGCCAAAAATAAAGGCTGATTAATATTTACTGAAAATGACAGTAAATGTTAATGTCACAACGTTCCAGCCCACATGGACCCCAATAATAATTAAGGGACGATCAATCAAATGGTCATAATTGCCAGTTTGTCTGCCGATACTTTTATCGGTGTTTACATTGTCGGATTTGAATGTTTCAACTCGCTTTCGTACCATCATCAAACTCAGCCAATGAAATACTAAAATAGACATCGATAAGAGGCGAGCCACAATGAACAAGCAACTGTTGAATATTTAATAATTTAACCGACCACATTAAAGCTTGTGTTTTCCCTGGAATCATACCATACTTTTAGACTCAACCGTTCAAACGCTAAAACATACAGAGAGGTAAGACAGACCCCTATGATCAAGTAGATGTTAATAGATTGCTATAACGCAGGACGAGATAGTATGTAGGCTCAAGCACATAAACACCAAAAGACAGTACGAATTTATCGATTTTTTTTTTTTGGCTTTGTTTTGGAACATTCAGCAAGAGTAGGGACCTATGAAATATCAAATTCCATTGTTTAACATGACTAGAAATTCAGAATCATGAAGCAATAAATAAATAACAAGTAACGAGAGCAATAAATATTGATCAACCACAATAAGTACTACAAATCAAAAATTAGGTACGAAAACAACAACAAAGAATAAATAAAGAAAAACAACAATGAACAAATAAAAGTGCAGACTTACCAAATAACAAATTACATTGTGACAAAACTAACAATTTGAAGACACAAACATTATAATTAATAAAAAATGTTTAAAATCAATTTTTTCTTTATTTTATAACTATAAACCTGCATTATTTGCCGCCAGCCCAATAGATTGGGCGCAAACACAATAGAACGGCATGCTGCATTAAAATACATAAATAGGTAATTGGAAAAACTCTTTAAATTTATTTTTAATCAAATCTGTTTTTTAATTCCAAAATGCCACCTTTTCCTCGAGTGGCCAATTCAGAAGTTTCTTCCCGTTTATTGCTGCATCTCTGTGCGAAAACTCGATCACCAACGGTCACGGCGTGATATACGATCGAGAAATGGCAATGCTCGCTTCACCGTAGTGGGTTAAATGCCAACCGGTTGGAATCGGAGTGAAAAGGCCGGGAAAGGAGAAAGGCTGGATGTACGGAAGGTCCGCAGAAGTGGGTCAGTGGGCAACTTAGGAAGAAGAGGAGAGTAACCCATTTCCAAGAGGTGGCCCGTCCAGGCGGTGGGGCGCGTCCCGCAGTGTATTCAAGTTCAACCGGCGCACGGCGTGGCGGCCCATTCTCTTTCTAATGGCTCCACCGGTTCAAACTTTTCCACCTGTTGTGACCAGCAGAAAAAAAGGCTCGAATCGATGGCATCAAAACAGATAATCATTCTGTGAGGACCTCCTTTCAACGACTAGCAGAAACGGGCCTGACAATAGACCAAACACTGAGAACAAGAAGACAAAAACAAGATAGCTTGGTTTGAAATAAATCTTCTGAAACTTTGTCTTACAAATGGATTTACATCACAGATAACTAAAATTGTCTTATAATGGCATATACAAAATAGGTGTACAATAATTTTATATTATGCTATAATTAACTATTTTTTCTTTATGTAACATCTTTATATATAATTTGTTTTGTTGCTTTATGTTTAATGTTTAGTGGTCTAATTGACCAAATTCTTCTTTCAATTAATTATTCTTTTTTATGTAAGATCTTGGTTGAGATGAAAAAGTCAGGGTTACGAGCGGGATTCGAACCCAAGCCCTTCGTCTCAATACGCCGCTGCTCTAACCGCTTGAGCTATCCAGACTTCGATCCCACTCGGACTTTGTGAAGCTCGAAATTACGGACGAACCACTCCACGGATTTTCCTTCTTAGAGGCTTAAACGAAAGCCCTAACTTCAAATTTATTCGGAAAATTATCAAACACATAATTCATTAATAGTAAGAGGAAATTAGGTAATTAAAAAATTAAAATATGAATGAATTTTTAAACATCTTTTCTAACTTTTCTATTTTCTATTCAAACTTCATATGTCATGCGTCGGCCGTTGTGTACGTCTCTTTGCCTTACAGTTATCGTACTTCTCATTACTAACAAGCAGTACATTTCAGTACTCACATTGTTATGCTATTGTATATTATATTTTACATTGCTGTAATATTGTTTTTACAGTAATAATGACATACACAATAACAACAATATTAGTAGTGAAACGACAACAATGGTCTTATTTCACTTCCAGAACAACAAATCAGTTTGGAGATTAAGGAACTATTCCTCTATTGTTCAAATTTTATGAACGACTAGCTTTTCGATTAATGAAATATGTGAACACCTTTGAAGTTTGGAAATTAATCATTAATGTTTCAAATTATTCATATTGAATTTGTCTCCAATTTTACCTACCTATTGATTTCGTTCGGTCCAATTTGATTTTTGTGTTCGGGATTTTGTAAGTAAACTTATGAAGTCAATCTAATGTTTGTTTTCATAGATATTCATATATATTCATCGATTTGATATCCCCCCATCGACTAATGGCCTGGGTAATTTATAAAAGTTTAATTTACTACTATAAGTATCTAATTTTAAATACTTGAATGAGAGGGTTGCATGATAAAATATTTTGCATTCACTAAGTCCCAGCTTGAGATAGAAATGATTTTACAAAAATCTAATTTAGAAATTGTATAAACCGTTATAGAACTGTTGATGAGATTTAATTTTGTAAGCAAAAAACAAGCTGACCTTTACGGTCAGCCAGGGTGCGATCGTTGATTATATTAATTATGTAAAATTAACCGATTCAAAAACGATGCATTTCGAAAATCATTAAAGAAGTTACATAAAGCAATCGAAGGAAATAGGGATTCTAAACCGCCAAAATTAACCGAACTGCTTTGCAAATCGCTTCCACGAGATCCCGACACGATTTATCGAACTTCAATTTTTGAAATTAATTGTAAAAGGCAGGTTTTAAAAGATAGAGGCAGGGAGCTATTTTAAATGCATACAACATTTCTCCCTTCTGTTTTTCATATTGACATAAACAGACAGCTGCAAAGCCTCCCACTCATAACTGTTTGCTGGAGAAATGAAACAAGGGAGTGTAAAAACACAATAGTTACTGATCTACGTCATCCTCTGTTTGTCCTTGGTCACGAGGGTTTCGGCTTTAAGCCAGCCAGAGCCTGAGCATCGATCCCTTTTATAAGTTCCGGGCTCCTGCTTGTGTACTATTCGTTTTTTTACATTATTAATATTGTCCGGAATGTATCATAAATTGTACATATACATATCACTCTTGTGTACATACATAGCATACTAGGGAGAGATGGATCAAATAACCCATTTTTTGATTATGTATTGTATTACACTAGTGGAAGATCTTTTGGTACTCTAAAGAAATTGGACAGAACATTCCAATATAAACGCTGCTATTTACGATTGTCCTTTACCCACAAATTTATGCGTATAAAACACCGACATCACTGGAACCATCTAATTTCGCTTAAATTTTAAGCCACGGTAAGAATATTCAGTGAAGCAATACGGATTTTGATGGAATAAATTATGCCAGCTAGTCGAACCCAGGAAAAGAAAAATAATTCATGGAGTAACCTTAATTAAATTCTATGATAAAACTATGACGTTATTAATAAAAAAATTCCATCTCAACTTCGCCCTAGGAGAAAACGTTTAACGTGTAACTTGTAACTTAAAAATATATTGTGATACGTGATATTGTGATACAAAGGTCTACGTGTATTATTATGTCAAGTAACGAAGCATTCCCTTACAGTTTATTTTGGAAAATTTCAAGTGCCGATATTATTTATTCACAATACCGTATTTTCACTCTGAGAAAAACGTTACACGACCGACAAGCAATAGCCCGAATACGTTGGTTTTGCGCAATTTCTCCCGACAAAATTGTCTTCACGCAAGGTAATTTAGTGAAGTGCTGCTCAGTCATATGCCACCGTTACCGCATAACATCACTGAAACTGAGAGGCAGGCTATGGACTACTACTTTCAACAGTTTTCATCGTCTAAAATTTTCTATATCCATCACACGTGAAATACCGTTAAAATATATTTTACGAAATTCTAACAATTTTTCCGCTACCTTTACGCCAAATCAAATAGCTGAATGCTACAAAATTCAATTTAAATTTTGGTTTACAGTTCATTTTATGTTCGGCTTTCAGAATTTATGTTTAAAATGTTTTGAATTTTAAATTTATGTTTAAAAATGTCTTGAACACGACAGAAATGTTACAATACAAAGTCCAACACTGAAGACGGCAAAATGTTGAAACGGTATGAGAGATCAACACAGCGAAGACAAGGACGATCGATAACGACCAAATTGCAGGTTGATCACCTACAGACGACACAGCAAAAATTTACAAATTAGATGTAGATAAAAATACATTTATTGAACTGTGAAGACTCGCTGTTTCGAAATAAATCTACTAATCAATTGTTTAAACAGTAGTAATGCTCATGCATAATTGCTTTTCTTGGTCGTCTCTGATTTTTACAACCTTGATTAAACTGCACAGCGCATGCATGTTTAAACTTTGTTTTAGCTGTTCATACTAAACCCCCAAATACATATTTTTAGTAATAAGCCATTTTCTTTTAACGCAGATGGTACTATTGTTTAAATTTAATATTATTACATGTATACTGCCTACTCGCTAGTCGTAAACCATGGATATGTAGTTCGTGATTATTCTGGTCCGCCGTTTTTTAATTTAATTTCAGGTCAGACGCGTATCAGCATCCGGCCATCTTTAGTGAAGTCTCTTGGGCAACATTAATTTCGCAAATATTCCCTTTCTGAAGGCCACTATTATCTCGTCTGATATCAATTTTCTAACACCACGAGAGAAAAAAACTAATCGGCCTAAATGATGGCTACGCATTAAAGTTCAAAATGGCAAATAACACAGGAAGAGAGATGTTTTAACTACTACAATTCCCGGCCGGGATTAACCTTGAAGTGTACAAATATCAACCCGACTGTTACAAATGTTTTGAACCATATCACTACATTTCATCGCTATCTTGATCGATTGGCCTCAGTGGATGAAATCTTTATCAGCCAAAGCTTCTTTTGTTCTTAATAGAAGCGAACCGCAGTAATGATTAAACTGATTGCCCAATTTATAACATAAAACAATTTGTGTTAAGCTAACGCCATTGCACTGACACGTCACCGTTAACAATTGCCACCCCATAGCATGAATTCCCCAAATGGTAAAGATCTAAAAATACTTCTCGAAGTAAGCTCTCTGTTCAGTCGTGAGAAGAAAAAGGGGCTGGAGCTAACGCAATTTGCGCCCAATTATCCTGCCAAAAGAATAACGATTTACATAAAAATTGCAACGGAACGACTTTGAGGAAAATGGGAAATTAAGTTTTACTGCTTGAATTGGTATCAACTCGGATCACCTGGTCTTTTTCACCCGCAGAAAGGAGATCCATTATTAAATTAAATTACACCGGCCGACTACCCTGTTATTAGTTTGTTCTGGACAAGAAGAAAACATATAATGCACAATGTCACGCTAGCGTATAATGAAGGACAAAAAATCCAAGCCATCTCTTCGAATTCGGAGGAAATTTGTTAAGCATAACATTACGAGGCGGGTTGTTGTGCGATTAAGAAAATTATAAAACTTCAGTTTGGACCAAAATAACGGTTCTGATCTTCAGTAAAGTATCTACTTAAAGTCAATTAGAAAACTGCACGTACTGACTGAGAGTTCTGACAATTCAAGTCCAATAAAACAAAATATTCGGGGTATTCACGATCTTTGTGTTAACCCTGTTAACTCTGTTAGGTCTGTTAGATAGAGAAAAATGATAACGTAGACTTGTAAGAATCGGCTAGTTAACATTGCTCGATCTAACAGGCCAGGGCCAATGTTAGATGTTTGGTTGAAAATGTAGTCACAGTGATAGAATTTAGGGCGTAGGCAATCAATATGACAACCATGAATTTAACAGATGTTTTTTGTTTACACGTATCTTTATTATTAAATACGCATTAATTAAATCAGACCAATACATTTCTTTAGCTAATTTCTGACCTGTCCTTATACGCTCATTCGTAATAGATACATCCCCCAACATATAAAGTAGTAGGCTGTTAGACGTTAGAATACAAATTAGGTATGCCGGCACGAATTGAAGCGTGTCATTTGTTAGTACTTTTCGAGTGCAAGCATATGAATGAAAGAGTTGATTAATTTTCCTTGTTTTACTCACTTCAGGCATTTTTCAATTCAACACAAAACAAAACCATAACCAATAGCAACAAACCTAAAAGGGCTTAGTGTTAGCTTTATGTTTGGTTCTACCAGTGACCATGCGCAGAATTGCGGAAAAATTAACGTTTAACATGCTAAGAAAATAAGCGGGCGTTCACGATCTTACTGCACATTTCTCTATTCGAGTTAACGCGAGTTAACATCTAACAAACATCGTGAATACCCCTATTATTTACTTCCAGAGTTCGAAATTCATATTGAATTGTCAAACTGCATCATCCACAATTGGTGTCTCTGTGTTGTTTCTCACTAGAAAGTACAGAGACCCTAAACTGTTAACATAACAGAGGATATTAAAATATAATGGCACATTTCAATTGCAATGAAAATAAGCGGCTTGTAAAGACTTTTACATTTGATTTTCATTTAAATTCAATCATAATCGCATATTATACATGTATTATTATATATTTGCAAATACAGCAGCATGATTCATAAACTCTTTTTATTGGGGTACGCAGCAGCAGAGATCGTATCAACTCTTGGCGTTGTTAAACTGACACGGCCCATTCGGAAGTAGGTACATTTTTTTAAATTTGAATTCAGGGCCGCTAAGATTCCGACCAGGGACCTTCTAGGGATGAGTCGCCGCGCCGTGTCAACGCCGTCAAAATCCCTCCTGTTTCCCCATCAAAATTTAATATTGTTGCATTTAAAATTTTAAAGCCAACGTATTTTCTGTTTTAAATCGACTTAAATGCACGGGAAATTTTTCTTCAAACGCCCTTACGAATCTGCAGTTGGCATTTCAATTTCAGTTTTTCACATAGTTTGAACCTTTTTGGTATATTACTGAACGAACGAACAGCTTTATATGATTGGGTTAAAAAACAAATTTACTGATAGGTGTTAAACATAACATATAAACAGCAAGAGAGTTTTACTTACTCACAACCATTCCACAGTTCAACGATTGACTAGTCAATAAGAGAAAGAAAGTTGACATCCGGTTTTTCTTTAATATTACGTTCCTTCTTTTATAACTGATCCGACATTTCGTTATTTCCGAACATTTGAACCATCACAGAGTAAATCAAAATATATAACGCCAACATCACTAACACTTAAAAATAATGGGCTTCGAGTAATACTGGAGGAAACACCATAAAATCTGGGAACGATCTACATTTAAAGGTCGGACAGTTATTCGGATACAATTTGCTTTCTTGATGCTCCTTTTACTAAAATTTAATATGGACAGTTAATGGTTCGTAATTACTGTAATCTAATATACTTATGCAAATATATTCGGTTATAATCTTTACAATTGTTTTTTGTGAAAAACGAATGTTTTAAAGAGAAAAAAGAAAATCCTAAATTGAATAATACATTTCTAATTTGCAAAATACTTTTAAAAGTGAACAATAAGTCAGTAAACCTGTGATCCAAGCACGTTTTTGTTTTGTAACTTATGGAAATTATAATTTTTTAAGAGAAGTAAAACAATTACAAATACATGGCCCTTGATGGGAGAAAATAAATTGCTTAATAATTAAAATGTCTAAAGTTATAAAACGTGAAATCGTTCATTGTCAGCAATTACTGACCACAGAATTATTGGTCGTCTTCGTATGACAGGCGCTTATGGTTGCACCCATTATCGCTTCTACACAGACGTGTTCTTGTTCCCCGATTAAGGATTAACCAATAATAATTATAAGGCCATCAGCACTCAAAGTATGCTAGCTCAAGATGGCTACATTGTGGGGAAAATCGACTGATAGCCGAACAACAGCAGGAAGAGGGAAACCGGACTTCGATCAAGTGTAACTACTACTACTAAGACGACTAAGCTCTTCAAGCATATCTTGAAAACATAAGCAGTGAAGCACCCTTCCACTCTTTGTTATTAATAAACTGCTAAGATTATGCCTACAAATTAAATACATTTAAAGTAAAATACCAGCATAGGTACTAAACAATTAGAACTAAGAATAATCAAGGCTTATCAAAGAATTAATGAAATAAAAATTTTAAAAAAATGTATTTTGTGCAACCTTAACTAAGTCTTATTAATCTACCATCGATAAAGAAATCGTGGCTTTCATTCCTTAGCACATAAATTTAGCACTCAAGTGAATATCCACTTTCCCGTTTCACGTTACAAACTATTTAACAAAATTTGTGACTTTGCAATAAGGAAATTTTATAACAATATAATTTTATAATATTTTTATATAATTATATAAAAAACACAAACATAAAACTGGTATTGCAAAGCCAATTGACCTTTGTTCGAAAGCTTTATTTGCACAAACCTTTCAACTGTCTGCATAAAAACGTTTTAATTTTCAAGTGATTTCTTCTTTAGGTTGTGAGCAGGTGGCACATTAAAAATTCATGAATATTGTTATGATAATCCTGTTTTAATTTATGTTTTCTATAAGCTGCGGGTAAGTGATCCCTCCTAAAGTCATTTGCCGTTTTATGCCAACGTTATTCAAAACAAAAAATATAAGTGAATAATTGGTTTACAAAATTCCTAGACATAGGATAAGAAATTCAATTATTTAGTCAATCTTCTGCAACGCGAATACTTGTAACGAACAATATAAAGAGATAATAGTATAATCATGTTTCAATTTAATTTCAATTTACAAATAATAAACTAAAGGCTAAGTTGTTTATTATGTATTAGATTTGTATTCATTATCTCTTATCATCTAATCACTATCACTACGTTAAGCTGTAATATGCAAAAGCCACCGTAAAGTTAATTATCGAGAGTGCGTACAATCTCACCTTGTCGAAATAAGCTCGTGACGAAAATCTTTCCAATTTACTTCGTTTAATACCGAAATAATTCCGTTTCAAACGAGCCCTTTTTTATTTAAAATAACAATTTTACAAGAGGGGGCGGCAAGAATTAAAGTCATTTGAAACAGACGATAATAAAATGATAACGCCCCGTTATACATGAACAAGCGAACTTTTTTCTTCTCCTTTCATCGCAAAGGAAAGAGAAATCGTCGAGAGGTTCGGAAAAACGATAAAACTTTGAAAATTGTAGCTGGTTTAATCTTTCCCCTCCCCTCCTTTAATGGAGCTTGAGATTTTAAGATCCTTTTTGAAAAGAACGAATTGAAAAAGTTTTCTCCCGATTGAAAGAAAAATAGTGCCCAGTTTTTGTTTTCTAGTTTATGCTTTAACAACAATGTCAGGGAGCGTTCAAAGAAAAATTCCAAGTCCACTATTTTCTATTTCTCTAAAATATTTAACAATACTCTTACATAAGGAAAGGCAGGGAAATTAAAAACGTTGAAATCGGGAAAACAGTTTAACAGAATATTTTTATACCTTTATTTATGTAATTAGTTGAATGTACGAATAAAGAGATATGTAATTCCAGATAAAATGTAGTTTTCACATTAAAAAATGGGGTGGGGTTTCTCACATTTTAGGCAGGCGCATGTTAATCCGATTGCGATGAAGTTCATAAGGGACTATGGAAACCAACCCGTATAATCCCTAAAAATTTCATCAAAATCCGCGTAATGGTTTCGGTGATGTGGCTAAGAACGGGATTTTACGTTTGCTCATGCGCATCCGAATGGTAAAAAATACATAGGGAATCATCTAGAAAAGCAATGCGCATAATCTCTGAAATTTTCATAAGAATCAGATTTTGGTGTGCAAGCGCGTGCATATTGTTAATTCTACGGGGTCATGTCGAAAGCAACCCGTGCATAATCCCCGACAATTTCAAAACAATCCTAGAAATGGTTTCGGTGATACAGCTGCGTCCGATATTTTACGTTGGTGTATGCGCATGTGCATTGTTAATCGAATTCGTATAAAATTCAAGTGGGTCATCTAGAAAGCAGCCTGCATAACAATCTCTGAAAATTTCATAAAAATTTGTCTCATGGTTTCGGAATTTTGCCGGTTACAGGAATTGACCACAGACCGACACGAAAAAAATTGTTCAGAATGGTCTGGTCTGAACTCTAAACGAGAGTTGAAATTTTAATTTTTGGAAGAGTACACATTAAAGAACGACAATGTAGGAATATAATAAAATTATAGACAATTTCTGAAACGTTAAATAGGAGTGGAAATTTTAATTTTGTAGTAGAAAAATTGTTCCGACTTCCCGCATGAATGCAAAGGCTTCCCTACCGCCGGTAATTCAGAAGCAAAATAAATTATGCCAATTTTTAGACATATTTAAGATGGTTTTACTCTGGTAAGGTCGAAAGCTTGGCAGATAACAATTGAATTTGTTTTTTCATCGAGACCTTTTTTCATACCGAGATACAGACTATTCGTAAAATTTAAATGGCATAAAATGAAAAATAGATGGTAATTGAATAGGTATTTCCTTTAATAATTTTCAATTGAACCATTGCTCAACTACTTTCAATTCAAGGCTACTGTGCATTTGTTGGAATCTCGTAAATTTGACACAGAAATGAAAAGTTCAGCAGGGAGAATCTCGACCAACCCCTCTTACTTTTCAAATATGCCCACATGTCGAATAAATTCCACTCTTTTTTTTGCAATTTTGTTGCCCTCCGTAGAGTTCTAACAGCGATAACATGTGAGAAAATACGTTGGAATAAGACCTGCGAGTATCTTCATTTGGTTAAAACTCAATCTTCGATACGCTAAACGGCCGCCAAAGGGCTGGGTTTGCACATTACCCTGTACATAAAAGGGCCGGAGCTCATTTTATTGAGGGGAAAGGAGCCTATGACACTGTTGTTGACAGCATCCAAGAGAGAAACTGTTGATTATTTTCGACCGAACAATCCTGAAGAGCGTTCGAGCCTAGGAAATGCGGCTGGCAGAACTACCAACAACAATAACATCGGGGCGGAAAGGGCGTTATATAAACAACAGCGTCGACCTGTTTCAAACCAACCACCCTTCCTTAGGTCTCACTGTTTTACATAACCAATTACGAACGCTATCTCTTCGTTTTGAGAACGAAGACATTATATTATGCAACTTTTTATACGAATTTAGCCAAAAATCCTGGACTTCTTGCTATTGACGAACAATTCAAATGAAACCAATAGTCACTTATCATGGTGCGAGCACTTGAAGTATAGTGTCAGTAGGATGTCTTCCCTTTGTTTTCTAATGTTAAAAATTCGGGATACCATCTCACTTGAGTGGATAGTCTACGCTTTTCCAAGTAGCCGTGAGCTATGGGTTGCTAGTGTGGGGGAGGAGTCCTCATGTAAAAGATGTTCTCAATATTCATAAAAGATGTGTAAGAATAATGTTCTACTTGAAAAGAAAAGTTTCCTGTAGATTAGTCTTTCATAAATATAAAATTATGACTGTGATAAATCTGTACCACGTTATTGTACATTAAGAAAAACATTGTAAATTATATATATGTAAATAATGTGCATGAACATAATACTAGAACAAAAAATAAGTTCTCTTATTCACTCTGTACAAAGACTAAAATTAGTCATAGTTTTCAATTTGTTGGAGTCAAGCTGTTCAATAAACTACCTGTACATTACCTGCAAGGGTCATTAAAAAAAGAGTTTGCAAAAGGCTACAAAACAACAATTTTACACTCTGATTGAATTTTTTAACGCAGAGGTTGAAACAACGTAAAATAATAAAATGTAGATGTAATAAAATGTAAAATATGACATATTCAAACAAAATTTAAATACTGTTCACGAATAAAAATATTCATATAGGTATTCTTAAAATTTCACATAGAACGGGTGAACATATTTTTGTTTTATAAAAAATTCAATATTATTCACCCAATGCGCAAAGAAATTTACTGTCAATTGCCTCACACTGAGAATAACTGCATTTTACTTTAGAATTCTACATGAATTTTCATTGAAATACCACCAAAAATTCTATACATACGATTGAAATTATTCGAGAATTGATGATTTTGGTAGTGGACAGGAGAGTTTTAAAAAATCCATTTTATTGGTCATTACAGAAAAAAAGATCATTCCAGTCAGAAATCGAAAGTTATAACACATTGACATATTGCGAATGCTCAGATTTTAAGGCCTAACTAACTTGGTATGTGTAAATGTATATAATATTATCAGATAGTTAATTAGTCGATAATAATAGTAAGTAGTTGTTATTGCAAACAACTAACGATTATTAGGGCCAAAATTGGTAAAAAAACATTAAAAGACAAATGAGGAAAATTTTCCACTACCAATCGCACTAATTACATGTCAATTGAAGTTAAGTAATCGCTCGAAGAAGACTTTTTTTAAAAATAAGAAACTTTATTGTCAAAACTGTACAATGTTTAATTTTAAACCGACAGGGTGACGGGCAGAAGGCTATCGTAAGGGTAAGGCAAGAATATTTGGGGATTAGGGTTTTTATACTAGTTTAAAGAAATGCTGATTAAAGCCAGAAACGCACTTACCCGATGCTACCCCATGCGACGTTACAAACTCCGATTTTCCATAAGGTTGCATTATCCCCGTGCACATCTACCCGGCCACGCTAAGCTACCCGATGCTTGCGATCCCCACTGTCCAGATTTTCGTCGGGTCGCATCGAGTACAGTCGAAGACAAAAGAACCGGACACTCATATTTTTATTCAACTACATGTATTATTGTCGTTATATTAATTACAACATACTTATTTTAATATAAACCAGATTAAACTGTGATTAAAAATTAATTAGTTTTTATTTAAAAAATTAATTTTAATGGTTTGGTGGAAAATTAATCACAACACCGGAATACGATTTTTTGATATAATGAATTTAACTAACAATTTATTGTACTCGCTTCGGCGGTACATATACTAAAATTGGAACAATGTATTACACGGTTTTGCTCATAAAATTTAATTAACAATTTATTTCATAGTTTTGCTCGTAAAATTACACCATTTTCTAATGTCGGGTCGCATCAGAACAGGACACTCATATTTTTTGTAGTCTATTTCAAACTAAGTACATGTAATTTTGTCGTTATATTAATTACAACATGTTATTTTATTGTAAACCAAATTAAACGAGATCAAAAATGCATAAGTTTTTATAAACATTGTTTAATTAGATGGTTAGGAGTAACTTTATTTGAAACAATTAAGTTTAACAAACAATTTATTAGATGGTTGTGCTCATAAAATTTAACTAACAATTTATTACGAGGTTTTGCTCAAAATAGTGCATTAAGAACAAAAGATGCGTTGCGATTGTGATAGTGATTATTGTGATAAACGCTGTGGACTGTACGCGACGTGTGCTTGCGTCGGATAGATGTGCACACCCCACCAAAACGTGGCAAGGCGTCGGGGAGCATCGGGTAAGTGTGTTCCTGGCTTAAGATGATGGGCGGCCGTGTGGACCTGCCAGACTTTGCTGACGTGTTGGTCTGAGGGGCGTTGGTTATTCCGTAACTTTGATTAATTCAAATTTTTAAAACGGCTAGAAATAGCGACTCTTTCCTTGTCCAAATAATTTGAAGTCAATAACTAACTCCAGATAATTCAACAAGAAGAAGAAACCACGTGGAAAATGTCTTTGTTTTTTACTTTTTTTACGTACATACGTGATCATTTTAGTAACAGAAATACAAAATATGTGTTTAACAAGAACCTATAATAGTTCAAATTCTTGCTTTACAAACTGTATTGCTTATATACAATCAATATCCTTCTTGCACAAATTTGCACTATGTATATTAGAGTGCCACCCTGATCAAACGTGACCAACGCATTGTTGATTGTTGCATAAAAACGAACGAATATGAATATATGAAAAACTTATTAATGCAAAAAAAAAAAAAAAAAAAAAAAAAAAAAAAAAAAAAAAAAAAAAAAAAACTTATTTCATAAAAGAACGAAAGTAGCCCCTAGTTATTACAACGGCTTGATCGCATTATAACACTTCGTTCTGGCAAATGTTGAAATAACTCAAATTTAAATACACATAGTCAACAGTAGATTTACACAAATCAAATAACATATCCCCCCCAAAAATAAATAATTGTCACTTTCAATGTTAAAAATTGAACATTTACAATTTGACAAAAAAAGATTAAAATGACAATAAGCTGTAAGTTTACCCTCGAAAGCTTTAAACAAGACCGGCATTAACTCTAGGATTACGAAGATATTACTTTTTTGCATTAAGCCCTCCCTGCTAATGGTGTAAAGTATTCCTAAACGGAACATTTTGCTTATAATACCAAAAAGTTCCGGCTAAGAATGAAAATTTTCATTTTATTAATTACTTTGCCAGTCATTTAACCCTAAATGTTAAACCGCGTTGCGCATTTCCTCTGTTTAAACAATTCCCCCATACGACGAATGATAGAACGGATATATTCCAATTTAACGGATCAAAATTGTATCACCCGGAGGGGAAGTCTGACAGGAAACAACGGTGACACTGACAGCTGGAACACAGGATGCCGAGGACACTGGAAAAGGTTCATGGCCAAGTTGAAACGAAAGAATTAGTTTAAAAAAAAGACTCGATATTGCAAAGGGGTGTTGACGTAAAATGCAATATTGCATGTTTGAAAGCGGAAGAACTATCCGGATATTATCTGAGAAGACTAATTAGACAAATGGCATACCTGTCTGAATCTTGGCTCTGGTACAAAACAATTTGTTTAAACAGAAGAAAGAAACTGCAATCACTTGCCTATCTTTCGGCCTTAGTGTATTTAGTTGTCAGCAGGTTTTCGGAATTGAAAACTGTTCCAATATTTAGCTACATGTTTTTTTTTTTTTTGCGTTAACGGTACTGCTTTAAGAATATTCAAAGAGAAGGTTCCCTTTCATCTCTATTAACAGCCTAACAAAACGACACATTAGGGGTATTCACGATGTTAGTAAGATCTTATCTGGTGTTAACTCGAATAGAGAAATGTCCAGTAAGATTACTCGAAAGTACTAACAAATGACAGGCTTCAATTCGTGCCTACATACCTAATTTGTATTCTAACGTCTAACAGCCTACTACTTTATACGTTGGGGGATGTATCTATTACAATATATATGACTATATTATATATGACTATGTATGACTATATTATATTATCTCACTATATATACTATATTATATGACTACATTTTCGACTCAACATCTAAATTGGCCCTGGCCTGTTAGATCGAGCAATGTTAACTAGCCGATTCTTACAAGTCTACGTCATCATTTTTCTCGATCTAACAGAGTTATCAGGTTAACACAAAGATCGTGAATACCCCTTTTGTAGCTTTATTGTTTTGCATATTTTTTATCCAATAATACAATTACAAACCAGCACCATTAACGCAAAAATTCATGTACGAGGGCATTTTTTAATTCCAAAAACCTGCTGACAACGACACAAGTCAAAAAATGTAGGTCAGCTAAAGGTAGGTCCACGCCTATAAATATTTACGACGAATGCTGTTCCCATAAATATTTTCGGCGCAAATTAAACAATATTTCCACACAAATATTTACGCCATGCGGTAAATTCTTAGATGTTAGTCAAAAAACCGACTAGATCCAGCGTGTAAGTTGAATTTTGGATGAATTCTTGCATGTTTTATCACGTCCATACCCACAGAAATTCCCGCACATGCACAAAAATTTCAGCTATGTGCGGTTATGCGGCGCAAATTTTTATAGAAGTGGACCCACTTGCAATACTTCCCTGACGGCCTATTAAAGACCGAAAACTTACCAAGCAATTGCAGTTTCATTCTTATTTTTTTGACTATACACAGATCGACATCTTACATTGGTCAATAATCCTAATCGTCAATTTATTTAATGTCAAAAAAATTAATATATTGAAAAATTAAACTACAAGACTTCTTAACAATCAGGAATACACATGTTTCATGCGATTTTTTCTTCTTCGTTCAAAAGAGAACGGTGGCTATTGTTCCAAGAAATATGTAATTAAAGTATTATATTTATCTGGCGGTCCCAAGGTGCGAGCTGTGGCTCGTTTCCCACAAAGAGAAAGAGAGAAAAAAGAGAGAGAGAGAGAGAGAGAGGGAGGGAGGGNAGAGAGAGAGAGAGAGAGAGAGAGAGAGAGAGAGAGAGAGAGAGAGAGAGAGAGAACAATCCTTGCAATTTCTTTTCATATTCACCCTTTTGTCGGCTCTTTCGTTCAGAGCTTTTCTTCATCAGACCTGGGGGTCGGGATGAGTTCTATTATTCCTGACGTAAAGACTTACAACACCAGTATCGACCCTCGTGATTTCCCATCGGCAATCTTAATTTTTCCTTTTTACACTTTCACGGTTTTACAAGCGATTTAAGCGGGCTAGATTCAACAATCGTAATCACGGCCGCCAATCTGGATGTTTTTCTTGTTTACTTAAAAATGGGGTCAACGGAGAAAACACTATTTTGTCGTCTGAGAAAATAAAACAAAATCTATACACAACTATAGTTGTTTTCCAATTTCTTAAAAAAAAAATTTCTGACCCTCATGAATTAATAACTTAATCATCACCCAGAATAATACAAAAATACTGGTTAAAATGTTAATATTTAGAATGAAACTTATCGGTAAATTATTTGTTAACTTTAGCTGTATTTTATACATGTTTTTGTAATTGATATTTTGTAATAAACCTCAGTTAACGGTATATTACCTTTTTTTATTATTACTTACTGTCAATTATCAACTTATGAAAACTTATAAAAAGTTGAAGAAAAAATAAGTTTGAGCTGAACTAATATTATACAATAAAACGAAAAACTTATTACTGTTCTTTATTTCGGTATTTATTATACCTTTCTCAATCATGCCTGTTTCTTGCATTCTGTATCTTTTGGTTTGTTTCAGAATACTTTCGTTATATGCAACTAACGCGAGAAGAGTAAATCGAACCCTAAGCTAGGAGAGTTTACTATTATGCTACTACTTCCGAAATAGCACATTTGTGTCACAAAACATTTCGATTTTTTTAACACACTTAGCAATATCCCTAAACCATACTATAATGAAACATATTGTGATTTATTAAAATCATTCAAACAAAATAAATGTTTCAACAATAATCTGCAAGATTTACTTTTTTTTTAAACAACAATTCATGATTATATTTTTTTTCACATTGCTATCTAATAAATTCAACGTATTAGGGGTATTTACGATGTTTGTTAGATGTCAACAATATTCGAATACAGAAATGTCCAGTAAGATTGTCTGATTTAATTAATGCGTATTTAAGAATAAAAATAGTGTAAACAAAAAAAGGCTGTTAAATTTATGGCTGCCATGTTGATTACCTACGCCCTAACGGCTATGTGACTACATCTTCGACTTAACATCTAACAATTAATTAAGGTTTTTAGTTGAGATAAAAAAATCAATGGCACGAGCGGGATTCGAACCCACGATCGTCGGCTAGATACGCTGCTGCTCTAACACTTGAGCTATTGTGACCTCGATCCACTCGGACACTTACTTCCCATCTCAACCCCACCTTTTGAATTTTCCCTTCTTTTGCCATTTTTCAAATGTCGTGTAATCGGATTGGATTCTCGACGACAAATGAAATGGACACGGAGAGCTTTAGTGAAGTATACTTCATTTTAAATCATTAATTCATTCTTCATTTTTGCCATTTGTCGGCGAGAATCCAAACCGATTACACGACATTTGAAAATTGGCAAAAAGGAGGGAAAATTCAAAAGGTGGGGTTGAGATGGGAAGTTAGTATCCGAGTGGATCGAGGTCACGATAGCTCAAATGGTAGAGGAGCGGTGTATCTAACCGAAGATCGTGGGTTCGAATCCCGCTCGTGCCATTGACTTTTTTATCTCAACTAAAACCTTAATTAATTGTAATATATTAATTGGTCAAGCGGGCGAAATTAGTGAATTTAACATCTAACATTGTCCCAACCCTGTTAGATCGAGCAATGTTAACTAGCCGATTCTTGCAAGTCTACGTCATCGTTTTTCTCGATCTAACACGACCTAAGAGTGTTAACAGGATTAACACAAAGATCGTGAATACCTCTAATGCATGATCCATGCTGGAGGGGATCAATAAACATATCAAGTACCGTTCGGTTCTCCAATGTAAAAAAACGCAGGTGTGGTAAGTAATTCGGCGACGGATACTAATCGTAAATCAGTTTGTACAAGGTCTAACTGTTAACGGCCAGCCCCCAAAACTTCTAATTCGATTTCGTTTCGAGGAAAATCTCTAAGATTAAAGAAAAAGTAATACAATGAAGAACATAAGCTCGTCGAAGCTAATCAATCGTAAATTAACACTGACCTCTGAACAACGGGAATTTCATCCATTGTCCTAAATGAAAGCAACCTGAAATTCACCGCAGGTCTATGCTAGGTATAATTCCGACAGCCCTGTCTGCCCAGCTAGACTGCTTAGAACCACTTGTACAAGACAAATTGAAACACCTTGTAGAACTCTTCTTTTCGATTGTTAATTTACAAGGAGAGGTATTTTCGTCCGTTGTTTGACCAAATGTTTATTTATTAATTTATTATTATTATTATTCTTATCAAGTTCTAATTAATTGAAATAATTAGACAGCTAAGCATATGTGGATTATTGTACGTTGTATTAGATTGACTAATGTCATCTATTCAAATCAAAGGTGATGAAGTTTTATTTGACCAAACGGTTATTGAATTGAAGATTCATTTTTCATAAGAAATAATATATATTTAGCAACGAACTTATTTTGTATAAAGAATCCTCTCTATTGCCGTCTTAACTTTATTAATTATTCGTTATTTAACTATTCGCAGTTATATAAATTATCTTTTTCTTTTCGTCAAATTCGTACTCGTAACAAATTTGAATGCGATTCGCCCCGTTTCAATTTGTTAAATGGGTTTCAAGCCAACAGTTCATCAGCATCCGGCGTACGGCATTAAGTTAAACACGTCCGGTGGTCTAAGATAATCAGTTATGTTCAAACTGCTGACAACAGTTCATCAACTCTAGGAACACTGGAGGGAACTTGCGATTTAAATGGGTTTTAGTTGAGTGTGGCTAACAAGTTCTCAATAAACGGTCCATTAGGGCCAGTTATGGCTTCAAATAATCATAGCCTCTTAATGGAAAGTTTTAGGAATTAATTAGGTTACAAAGCTCCCAGCGGTTTATATTGAAACTTTTTAGTTGGAGGTCCTAATTAATTCTAAATTGTGATTGGAAATGGATTCAAAGGAAGTGAACACAAATGAATTAAACTGTGGGATGAGTGTGTGAACTTCAGATCGATTTTCTAACCCGATAATTAATTATTCAACGAAGGGCCGGAACTTTTTATTGAAAACAAAGATCAATCCATTTAACTGTGACTAATCCAATCTGGATTTGCTTACCAGGGTCCACTTGTTAATGCAACTTGAGCTTAGAGTAATCCAGTACGATTGGCGACAGGCCTAGGATTAACAAATAAAAATACCCATGTTTAATTCAAGAACAACACGAAAAAAAGGTAAAAGCCATGTGAAAAACGGCCAACAAACACGACATGAATTGACAACCCCACACGAAAAATCGCTGTACATCTCAAACAGATTCCATCCATTAGAAAATCGTGGCGCGTTGGTCTGCACAATAAAATCAATATTACAGATAGAAGGGTAAGAAACTAATTACACTACGCCTCAGTTAAATCACCGCTTAGATTTGAACAGGAAATTTGCACCGAACAGCCTCTGTCCCGCAAAAACTGTAAGTGCAATTTTCAAGATACCTTCATACCACAGGGGATGGAACCATATTTGAATATCGAACAACTCGGTTGGGTGTCCAGAAGAGATAGATGTCATGATTCTCGGAACGCTAATGTATTTAAATTGTTCACACCACCTTCGAATCGATATCTGAAAAAAGTACGTTGAATATTTAAAATCCTCCACACGCTATCCACGAACGGGTCAATGGATTTATAAAGCGACTGTCCCCAACATTTGTTACGAGTAGAAAAAATATGACGGCCAGCAATGTAGAGTCTCTTTTGTTGTCGAAAACATTACCAATGAATGTTCAAATAAGCTTTACTGTTACCTTTACGTGCCAAAAGGAGTATGTCACAACATCATATATCCATCAAAACTTACCTAGAAAAAAAGATAATATTTTAACAAATCTGTTATACAATCCGAACAATAAAATATAAAATAAACAAAATTCAAGGTTGAGAAGAAAAAACAAGTTGCATAAATAACATCTAATTTACACCGATGGATTAAATCCATACAAAACCTTGGTAAATTTTTTATTTTTACGAGGGTATTTCAAGTACGAGGTAATATGAACCCTACACCCTAGGGGATCCGGTGTTTTTGTAGATACCATATTGCCCTGTAGAATTTCATTTAAATTCTGTCCTTCAGCGTTTCCGGAATTCAATTTTAAATTTACCACAAAAAAACTAATTTAACTAACCTTTATAGCACTTTCGATTACGTAATTCAATTCTAACGGGAAAATTCATGTTAGGAGAAATGCGGATTGCCTTCTCTTCCTTTCTTTCAACTAGTCTATATTATATGTATTATATTTAAACGAAATCAGTGGACGTGGGTTTTCACTTTTACTTGTTGAAATTCCCTGGAGAAATATTAATTGAATTGTTATTAACTGTTCCCTGTTTTTTTGTTTTGTTTTTTTGTGCCTAATAACATTTCAATGCAAAATGAGCTGTAAAATGTGTCGCTTTCGACTGTTTGCTTTCTTTGCATTTCCCGTTATTTAGCTTTATTTACTAATTGGCGTAATACAGCTGTAGGCATAGATATAGAAATTCAATAAAAGGAGCACCTGAATTAATATAAAGAGATGTATGCTGCCTCGAAATGCATACAACATGTATTAGGAGTTGGTTGTATCTGTACTATGTAAAAGGGGAATCTACAAGATATTTACACTAAGGAAACCTTATTATTAAATATCATTTTAAAAACAAACAAATATAATAAAAACATGTTAATAAAGAAAGAAATACGGTGCTTGTTGTCCTACCACTCAGTTAAGGCTGACGGATTTAAATAGTTCGAAGTAATTGGTCACTAAGTTTATCATTTTAGGCACTCAGACAGAAGAAGATATTTCCATTTCATTTATTTTCGCCATTTTCCCTAAAAAATGTATTGTACACAAGCGTCTCTCAGAATGTGTCTCAGGTAAATATTTGAAGCAATTAATTGTGTAGTTTCGAAAATAAATATTTTGCCATATAATATTCCATTTCTACATTTAGAAATTAATTAGCGTTGAAAAACGTCCTCCGTAAAAATAAAATACGTTGATGTGGTGATATTGACCGTGATCGGGGCAGCTTTCTAAAGCTATATTTAGAAGGTAGGAGAAAGTGAAACATGCAGCAGCGAGAGGGAAGACATATTTTCCACTACAATACTAACTCGGCACTGCGGATATTTATGTAAACGGGTCTGAAGCTTTGCAAACCGCAAACAAAAGATTTTCCCATGTTAATAGGAGAGAAAATATTAAACCCGAGTTAATTTAATGGAGCGGCTTTCTTATTGTGATTTTAATTGAATCTTTGTTTCAACTCCTGTGGGGATGAATTGTGCTCAGTTTGAGAATGAAATTTTTAAAAAAAATCTTAAGCATAAGGCTGTGGGGATAATTTAAAATGCAGTATATTTTTCTACAGAAAACGACGGTCTGCGAATACAGGACGAATAATTTTTAATCTCATTGGATTAAGGAGTCGATGGAAAAGTGGTTGTTGGGTTAACCAGTTTTCCGGATAGCCAATAAAGTTTTGCATTTTTAAAAAATAGCCATTTCATGTAACAACGAATCGCACATGCCGTGGTATCGTATTATCCGTTTCCTTTCCGTTAATATTTCACTTTAATTTTCTTCCTCCGTTTTTTAAGACTCGGTCCTGAAAGGCCCGTTGGATATATTCCAAAGGAGAAGGGCTCGCCTTCCCCGGTTACATTTTGTTCATTGCGATGGCCGGGGTTTCCACGAAAAAGGGTGGAGAAAAACATATGACTTTCCTAACTGGGGAACCTGAGATTGTAAAAGGGCGGCCCCGACCCTTTTTACAGGGTTGGACGAAGGGGATAAATTGACAAAGAGCAAGGACCGACTCCCCGGCGTAGTGTTATGTGTCGTAGATAGATAGACGAGGGGGCGAGCCTAATAGACGGAAGACAAGGAAGAAAAATCATTGTGAAAGGTTTTCCCCGTTGCCTCGGGCCGGTCTGTACTTGGACGGAACTTTTCGTTTTGCCCTTGTTGGGCCAGTTTAATCAAACTAGGCGGGTAAACGAGAATCAACGTGGACAGACAGGTTAATAAACGACTCTTCTTTTAGAAATTGTAAAACCGACTATTCGAAAAATGACATTGGCCGTGAGTTAACTTTCCAATTTTGAAGTGAAAGCAGTAAGAGAAGTTCACATCCCTTGGGCGCCCCCGTTAAATAGCATAATCAAGTATTTTCTCTTTAGTTCTCGTTCTTGAACACGAATGCGGTGATCGAATAAATCGGTCACACTGGTAGGAAAGTCAAAGACCGGTTCAAAGACGCTAAATCTGGGTGATTTGCTTGCTTTATCTTTAAACTTATGCTACATCACAATTAAATATTACAGTCAATAGCTTTAACTGCTCGAACTGGAAATTTTCCAGGACTCAGAAAAGCAACGTACAAACTCCGCAACGAAAACACCAGGAAGTTCAGAATTAGACCGTTAATACCGTCAAAAGATAGGCTCCCTAGGTTTTACTTTCTACAGGAAACTGAATAAATCGATAAGAGCAACGACCAAAACAGAATTACCCAGAAGGTGGCGTTGAGCCGAAACCGTTCCGAATTCCCTACTATCAGAGAGAATAAGCGGACCAGATATGGCCAGTCAACCGGTTAATGGAACCTCCCTGTTTATAATTTATCTTCAATTCTCAGTAAGTTTGAGTGAATTCAATTGAATGAGTTTTTATCATTTGTCAGGCACCCCAGTAATTTTACGATTGAAATTATTTGAATGCTACAGTATCAGTGTTCATGCGGCTTGAATTATCAACACATTTGTGATAATTCAATTTTTATTAACTTCACTAAGTGTTGAAAATCTCCAAGCCATCTTCTGTGTACATGTCAGTATAAACCGTGCGAGGCGGCAATTAGTCCTATTTGTCCTTAACAAAGCATTTGCTTCCCGGAAGTAGTAGTAGGCGTGATTTACCCCGCGCAAACTGACTACGTTTTCAGAAATCCGTGGGGCACATTGCAATATCCCTTCAAGATGTAAATTAAAATAATTTATACTGCATTGATTATTAAACCGTCTGCTGGAGGTAGTGGCCGACTGAGAATCTCTTCAATAAAAGATAATATGTACGTACAAAGATTTTGGGTTATTTCACATGAAATGTCCGATTTTATAGTTTCAGAAATTCAGAGAGGATATAGCGGTTTTCTGCTGTTTAATTCCAATTGTTTACATATTATAATTAAGCGGTTACTAATCCTCCACTTTTGTTAATAATGATGAGCTCCCCAATCCATTACACACTTTTTAATATACCTCCAAATATGAACATGGAAACGCGATTTTCGAGAAATATTCCTTTACGAGTTTAACTCGGTCATTCGGCAGCTGAGGCTGCAACAAACATCAGTAAGGCGCGTGGGGAAGCGAGTGTAAATGAACGGACCATTCGTCGTTGGTAGTTTTCGGTTAAAACGATTAACTAAGTTTTCGGAAGGGAATACCGAATTGGAAAACGAGCTCAGCGGAGGAACTCTAACTTTAATTGACATCGATATCCTTAAGCTTAAGGTGGCAGAAAACCTATATCAAACAGTCAGAGGATTCACAGCACAACTAAATGCAAGTGCAGCTACAGTGTCAAGACAAATAAGGAACAAAGGAAAAGTAAAAAAGCTTGATCTATGGGACCCTCATGAGCTCACTGAGCGACAGCAGTCAAAACGCCTTGAGCCATGCGTTTCGTCGCTCGTCAGGAAAAACCGTGCCTTTTCTTGAAAGAATAATCACTTGCGATGAAAATTGGACGCATAAAAACTGCATATGACAAACAGCATCGGTAATGGCAGTGGTTAAATCGACGAAAGACCAGGGCATATGCCAAAACCAAATTTACACCCCAAAAAATTTATGGTGACCGAATGGTGGTCCATGGCTGGAATTATTCACTACTCCGTTTTGCATAGAGAAGAGACCATTACCGTACTGCAAGAAAATTGACGAAATGCATAAAACAATTACTCAACAAACAATCTGCATTGGTAAATCGGAAAGGTCCTATACTCCATCACGACAACGCCAGGCCTAACGTTTCAAAATATGCTGTAAACAAATTGAAAGAGCTTGGCTATTAAGTTCTTCACCATCCACCTTATTCTCCAAACTTTCGCCTGTTTAGGAATTGCGACAACTTCGAATAGTTTTCAGATTTTGTTTCATTTCTTAGCTCAGAATTCTTCAGTTCCGGCATAAAAAAGTTTACGCGTTGGGAAAAATATATAGAAACTGAAGGTATATACTTCGAATAAAATGATTTTGTTTTTATATAGTAATTTTACTAAAAAAACCTCTACGTTGGAAACGGACATTTCATGTGAAACAACCCAATAATAATAAATACTAAGTAAACAAAATTAAATTAGATTAAAACTGTAAGTGCCTCTCAATATAAAATTAAACTGCTCCACGAGCTCTCTACGTACTCCAGTGCATTCTTTGCAAAACCAACGATGTCTGAGCAACCCGGGGAATTCAGTTTTGCGATAAAACGCGCAACTACTATACTCTAGTAGTTCCCAAAAAGAGAACTTGAAACTCCGAGAGAATGGGACACTCAGCCAAAAAATCGAACAGAGAGGTCTTTCCTCACGCAGGAGTTACACAGTGAGCAGAGCACAACAGAACTATCCCTCAGAGCGTAGTAATTAAGGTAGATAAGTTGGCACCTTTGTTTGACGAAGCTTATGGATTGAGAATAACTTTAGATTATTATTGGACAAGTTGAAAAATGCCTTTGAATAATCAAGTTCTTTGAAATAGGTTCTGCTGTAGACCAAAAGTCTATTGGATCTAAAAGCCAGTTCGGTACAACGTTCAAAATGCCTATCAAAATGAATTAATGTTTCAAAAGCAGAAAATTTAGAGAACCAGTATTCATGATTGTTACCTATTTTCAAAGTTATGCAACGCCTAGGGATCGCAGTTTGACGTAAAACAATTTTTTTAAGCAGTGAGAAATCTTTATGTCCTGTGGGACGGGGACGTGTACAATTGTCTGGAGGCGTTTGGAAATAGTTCGCTATGCGATAAACCGTACCGTTGCCTAAAAAATAGGTGGTACAAAACAGCGTAATTCATTCAACTGGAAGAATCTATTTTTTAGGTTCACCTAAATTCAACTGCCTGACAAAAACTACAATACAAACAGATTTCTAACAACGACTCTGCCGATCTTTAAGTATAATGCAATTTCCTATCTATTGAATTTAATAACTAACTACTGTAATAATGTGGAATATGTAGTGATTGTTACGTAATGATTATTTAGAGATCGTGAAATGCGGTCTGGTGTGATGTAGGTTTAGAAAAGAAAAGGGGGGGAGACACATCTACACAGTAAACCCACTGTGAGTGAGTAAAAACTTTGATGTACTTTGATTAGACCTACAATAGCTATATGGGTACATCATTGCATAAATTCACAGTATGTGTTCTTATATGTATTTGTATAAATGTGATTAATAAATAGCAAACCAAATGAGTGTTTTTGTTTCAAACTTTTTGCAATAACTTTTTGTCATTTTCTGACCAATTTATAATCCTATTGTACCTTGTTTTCAGCGTAAAACCCTATAAAATGAGTCGTATTTGAAATTTTGATGTTTAACTAGGCCTGAGGCCTGAGAGAAATTCAGCCGGGCCATCTAAAAAGGACGCTCTGTATATAGTCAGTCGGAAGGTATAATATTATTGAATGCAGACATAAACAAAATCCAACTACCATCAGTTGTATGCGTAGTCTATATAAAGAAAGTATAATTGACAGAATATGTAATCTATATGTAGAAATTCACTACTTTCGTGGTCCTCTTGACCAATTAATACATGACAATTAATTAAGGTTTTTAGTTGAGATGAAAAAAGCTAATGGCACGAGAGGGATTCGAACCCACGACCTTCGGCTAGATACGCCGCTGCTCTACTACCTGAGCTATCATGACCTCGATCCACTCGGACATCAACTCCCCAACTCAAACCCTCTCAGGTGGTAGAGCAGCGGCGTATCTAGCCGAAGGTCGTGGGTTCGAATCCCTCTCGTGCCAGCCATTAGCTTTTTTCATCTCAACTAAAAGCCTTAATTAATTGTCATATATGTAGAAAGTTGATTCACAGAATTTAGATAATATAAACTGAGGTATTTAATAAAATTAGGATTATATACGTTAAGTTTGTTTACACACATAGCTAAGCGTTGACATAGTGCTCATTCTCATTGTAAGGTTAAAGGTCCCGGGTTTGAATCCAGCGGCTCTGCATTCGAACCCGATATACTTACAAATGAGCTTTTTTTTTTTTTTCAAAAACACCGGCACAATAATATTTCCATTTGATTGTGTGGTTGTTTTTAGTCTTGTTATTTTTTATTAAAAACTGTTTAACATAAAATATAATAGATAATGCAATACATAAATAAAATTATTTGTTATTAAATATTCAGTTCTTACTCACTGCTAGGTGTTTACTTAATTGAAATGAACCATATATCTGATTTATGCCAAATCATGGCGTCAACGATTTTACGTTGAACAACAACAAATGGCCAATGCTGAAGTTTTATTTTTAGTGCTAAGCTGGTACGTTTCTCTTAGCTATCTATATTGTGTCCTTTGAAGTTAGACTGTCTTAAAGGTAGAATCAGATCAAAAGCAATTTCGATATTGATTGTTTATGCAAATTCTTCAGACGGTCTTTACGTCGGTTGATCTCAGGTTGAAATGCCCGTGATATGAATATAACTGTTTTGGAGTTACGCAAATCGGCTGAAACGTTTTGATTTCTCTTTGTTTCTCTTCCTTTTTTACTATCCCAACTAAAGAAATCAAACGGGAAAAAGATATCAACGTCTTGAGAACTTTTCGGAATCCGGACGATCATAAACGGGGAGTCGCTGCTGTGGGACTAATGTAATAGGGTCGTAAACATGCCACTCGTCTTTTATGGCAGATATGACAGATTTCCGACATGGAAAGAAGTTCACGGGCTGTGAGAAAATGGCAATTCCAATAGACTTTTATGCATTGGTTCATTTTATTTTGGCTCTTTTAAGAAACTAGCTTGAAATCCTATTGCAGGGGGATGATAATTTTAAACAAAATCCAAACAATACAAATAGCGAAAGTTGGTAGATAGTTGGTAGTCCCGTCCGTAGTAAGAAATGTTCAGTTTGGCTACTATTGTCAACATTTCATTCGACTCGAGATCTCGCAAAGACTTCACATATTTTTCGAATGTTCAAAGTGAAGTAACATTTCATGGTAAGATTTGCTTGCGGATAAAAAATCAGTCTTTGAGCTTGAGTGTTCATTTAATGAGGTTCATGTCTATTTTGTACCACTTTTAATTATAGGTCTTGCAAAAATGTACAGTGTAGCTTATTATGGATACTCATTGCAAAATCAGGATAAAAGCAGCTGCCAAGTAGGTGGGTAGTTAACCTTCCTCACATATCCAATTAGTGTAAATTCATAAGTGACCATCTAGAAACGAAATCTGTACAATCTCTGAAAATTTCATAAAAATTGATTTAATGGTTTCGGAGTTTTGCCGGTTACAAGGAATTGACCACAGAAAGACAGTCAGACAGATAGACAAGGAGCCAAATTTGTTCAGAAAGGTCTGAAATGCAAAATGCGAGTGGACATAGTAATTTTCGAGGTCAAAATTTGTTTAGACTTCCCGCATGAATACAAGGCTACCCCACCTTCGTCAGTTCGGAAACAAAAAGGAATTAGTGAATGCAATTTGACGGCAAAGCCGAAAAGTATGTTTACCTAATTCCGACGAGTGGCATCAGTCACGCCATGGCCGTTGATCGTCTCCAAAATACAAGTTTATCAATTTCAGTTGGGCCAAATGTGTTCGTGTTCTTTCTACTTGTCTCCTGTTTTGTTTTTCCTCAGGCGCTGTTCAGTTTTTAAACAAGCCGGGGAGTTTGAAATGGGATTCGATCTACCGGTTAGTACCGTCCCGACTCTCCCTCCTACACTTCAAATTCTTGGCTTTGACCATTTTTTATCATTGCTAAGCCCATAGTATTGAGATTCGTGGCGAAGCCCCTTTACTTCCTTGCGTCGAATTTTTCTCTGGGTTTTACTTTAAATCCGTGAGAAAGACTTTTTAAACGTTATTTTACAGAATTTATTTCATAACTGAAATAGAGCAATTTGGAGGAATGCATTTGAGAATGGTTTTCAAAATCCAATCGTTTTCAAAATAGTGTGTCACTAAATCAGTACATATTGGCGTTTTGGGAATTATCTTCGATCAGTGAACTATCGATTCGATCATCCCATTTTTTTTTCTCTGTCTCTTGTTCCATTTAACTGAATAGAAGACGATTTTTTGGTATTTTTCAATTATCTAAAAATCTTGTCTTTCTTCTATAATACTCGAAAGTTCTTATCTCTAACTTTAGCTTATCTATTTCCTGTAAAATTTAATTAACATCCCTCCAAATTTACTTAAGCATAGAATTGGCACAAGTGTAAATAAATAAATTTAAAAAAATTCAACTAACTTTTTTTATCAATGATTTTTTTCGTTTATTAAGCGTTTTCCTATTTAATCAGGAATTTGTTAACTCGTGTGACATGTTAATTACTTATTCTAACCTAAATTTGGCAATTCATTTATCTTGATCCGCATAGTTTAGCTGTTTGGATCATATGTGTTTACTTATTTATTACCCCATCACCTATGAGTCTCAGTTATTATAAAATATGTGTAATATTCAGTGTTTTCAAATTTCAGACAATACAGGAAGTTTAATTTTTTTAAAAGAAAATAGTATTAAATCACTGATGAATTTAATATTAGTTGCACTTTAAAAAATAAACAAATAAATTTGAAAAAAATCTTGAGTTGTTGCGATGTTTTTAATTAAGATCACAACATTGAAATCTCAACTAAAAACCTTTTTATTTGGTGTTTTTTATTATTATTATATATGTACATACAATTCAAATTAACAATCGAAAGTTCTCATTATATTCCATTCCCTCTTCGGACACAATAATGATATGAACGTGCACTTCAAAACTTTCTTAAGTTCCTCGTTCCCACGGTCTAATTCACAACGGTGCTCTCCCCCCCCCCAAAAAAAAAGAACAGAACTAATCATTAGTTACATAACCATTTATTGAACCATTGTACTTATTGTAATGACTTTTTCAAATTAGCACAATTGCTAAATCCACCTCTTCAAGACGTATTTGAACTTATGGACTGTTGTTTTATAATAGAAGAATATGAAATGTCAAACATTAGTCATGTTGAAGTTCAGAGGCGTATATGACGTTGAATGATAAAGAACGAGTTATGAAATTTGGTCAAGAAGTATTCAGGTGACGATCTCGACCTTTGACCGTTAAAGCCGGTCCGTCTATGTTCGCTTGTTGCCCTTGGCCGGATGCGTTCTTGTATGGAGAAAGTGCAATAACAGGTGAGAACGATAGTCAAGTAAATCAAATATATTTATTGGATATTTTGCGTGGTTCTGACAGTTGAACGCATTTCGACAAGGATTAAAGCTGATTGTACTCGATAAAAAGTTATTTTCTCGTGGCTTTCCTTACGTATAAAAGTTCAAGAGCCATAAACCCAACAAAATGGAATGGTAACTTTCATAAGACTTTTTCGCACGTGTCCGGTGCGGCGCCGAAGACTCTCGTCACCAGTTACCTTACTAAACAAGCAATCATGTACTTTTCCACTTGGGACCTGCCCAAAACGATTCAGTTAATTGATTCTTAACGCTTTCAAACTTCTGAAATGAGACGAAAGAGGGGAGAGGAAGAACGTCCTTAGTTCTCCGGCGAGGGACTGGGTTGAATGGAGCGTGAAAGGACAACTGGATCATGAAATGTAATTTACAAATTGACGATCCATTTTTAAAGCGCACTACGCCACCTCTTCATCCCGGGGCCGTCCATTTGTATTTTTGCATTGTAAGGGTTCTATCTCTTAAAAATAGCTATCCTTAGAACAAATTGTCACCATTTAAACCGTTAAAAAGTTTTTTTTTTTAATATTTCCACTGTAGTTGTGTGGCCGCATAGTTAAAAACTTTCTATTTGTATATATACATTTAACGTTAATAACACGATAAGAAAGTTAGGAAAATCCAGAAGCCCAGTTTTAAGTTTTACCTGTTGATCGATTTGATAACCTTCACGATGGCATTGGTTTCAGGTTTCAACGATAATAAACAAATTTTAACTCGACTTTTTCAATTGTATTTTTTAAATGATAGGGGTATTCAAGATGTTTGTTATATGTTAACTCGTGTTAACTCGAATAAAGAAATGCCCAGTACGATCGTGAACGCTCCCTTCATTTCTTAGCATGTTAAACCTTATTCTTCCGCAATGCTGCGCGTGGCAACTGGTAGAACAAAAAATAAAGCTACAATAGTCCTTGAAGGCTTGTTTGTTTTGTTTTAAATTGTAAGATGACAGAAGTTAGTAAAAAAGGAAAATTAATCAAGTCTTTCATTCCAAATGCTATCTAAGAAGTATAATTAAGAATAAAAATACTGTGTAAGGACTGGTCAGCAATTAACAAAGAAAATATATTGGTCTGTTTTAATTAAAGCGTATTTAAGAATGAAAATACGTGTAAACAAAAAACAGTTAATTCATGGCTGTCATATTGGTGTCCTACGCCCGAATGGCTAACAATGTGACTACATTTTCGGTTTAACACCTAACATTGGCCCTACTCTGCTAGATCGAGCAATGTTAACAAGCCGATTCTTACAAATCTTACTAAGTCATCATTTTTCTCGAACTAATACGACCTAACAGATTTAACAGGACTAATCCAAAGATCGTGAATACCCCTGATATCGTAATTTCCTTTGTAGATTAAAGGAGGGACGTTACATGTGAGGGTGGTAAATTTGTAAATAGATACATACAACCAATGTATGGAGATTAAAGAACAAAAGGCATGTGAAAAATGTAGAGCAATTCCAAAATAACATAGTAATCGTGAAAGACTCTTATTGTCTGTGAACGCTTATACAAACAGAAATGTATGCGTTCAGATTGATTTAAAAGCTGAACTAATCTTATCAAACAATTTCAAAAGATATGCATTATAAAAAAAACCGACCGCATTTTTCCTACATTGGTCTACATTTTTCATACAGCTTGTTGACAGGATACTGAAATTCTTTACATTTCTAGATTTTGTTAATTCGCCTTTCCCTACGCCCTCACTAAAGTCCCTCTCAGTTTATTTTTACCTCCTAGCACCGTTGGGGTACTTAATTTCTTAGCAGCTCCCCTCACCTTTGGAGAAGCAATATTTGCAACATGCGCTCGCCTCAACTAAAAGGGGGTTGGAGCAAAATGGCAATAACAGATACACTGCACCCATTCCACGAAACCTGTTTCCTTTTATATTGAACAATATCACAGTTTTTGCCGTTCATTATTTTTTATAATAACCATACATAAAAATAAGAATTAATTGAAATAAATATATTATTTCACATTGAAAGTAACCGTTATTTTACTTCAGTCTTGAATAAATTAATACTGTATATAAAAAGGAATTTTTTTCCCGAAAAAAAAATTAAGTTCCTTCAACAATTTTTTAAAACAGTAAATATTTAACAGTCTATATTTAAATGCCTCTTTGCAAGATTAATTTTTCCCATTAATGTATTCTAAAGCTACTCCACCTTCCAATGTGTAAGCTCTAAATCGCTTACGGCGTATATCGACAGCCTCGTACAAACTCCTATAAAATGGAATAGACTGTCATTTTCATAGGTGAGCTATAAATGGAGCAACATCAGATGTTGAGTTAAAATAACCAAATTTTTAAGGTCAGCTTTTTATAAGCTACCTTTTTCCTTCCATATTTCTTTCTTTATTTTTCGCTGTAATAAAAAAACTCCGCGTCAAAACTTCAATACAACCTGTGCTAAGAAACAAAAATAAACCATGGTATTAACTTCGTTTTGCTTAGTCGTTAAGCCATAGCAATGGTACCTATATCTATTTTTGTACATCACTTGGTAGGTCACCTTGCCGGGCTACGGAGGGGACACATCCATAGGACTCTGAAAGTCAGCCAAGCCCAACTCAACGGGCTTCTCTCGCTATTCAACTATTAAGACACATATTTGGTAACGCGCATACTTCTTACGGCCCCTCTACATTATGAGCCATGATAGGTCTATGTACTATGCCAGCATGGCCTTCATGAGCATATAAACGGTATCCGCATTAATGAAAATCCAACAAACCCACCACTGTAGAAAAGCTGAAACCCATCTGACAGTCCAAAACTACAAAAACAGTAATTACACTAGTCGGTGAGCTTGATTTTCTCATATTTCTTACGAACCTTTCTTCTTGTTATAAACCATAAACCCAATTGTTAAAGAATTAAGCACTTTCCCTTGTCAAAACCTTTCTCAATTTTTTATTTCACTCCAACATAGCTTCATAAATTGAATTAAATATTTATCTAGCGTGAAACCTAGGAGGAATTTCGTTTTTCCACCGTAAGACCAAGGGTGAACCTTTGGGGGATATTTCCTTCGGCGACCTACTCTTCCGGCTTAACTCCACCCCCCAACCACCTTCTTTTCAATCGGGTAGGGGAGGTAATCCTACCTCCACACCCCCTCTTTCTTCCAATTCAGTAAGAAGCTTAACCCTCTTCGGGGCGAAGCTTTTTCCTACTTTATGTTGTTTACTTATTTCCCCTCAATTTTATCTGTACATCTAGATATTTCTATTCCTTTGTTATTTCTATCGACGTAGTGCCCCACGTCCGTTCTTATCCACAATACAATATTTGAAGTCATTATTCAACCCCATCGTATGTAACATTACATTATTAGATTTCCCTCAGGCGAAGACATGTAATTTTTTTTTTCTTCCAAGACGCAATTCAAGCCTTACGACTGTAAGAACGTTTTGACAAGAAAGAGATATGGAAAGAATAAATATCTGCGGTTTGAGTTATTCTAGCAAACAAACATGTCATCTTGCAGCCTGCATGTATACAATAATACAATAGTAATAATTCACTAATTTCGTGGTCCGCTTGACCAATTAATATATTACAATTCATTAAGGTTTTTTTAGTTGAGATAAAAAAATCCCGAAAATTCGAATCCCGCTCGTGCCATTGACTTTTTTTATCTCAACTAAAAAAACCTTAATTAATAGTAATCATAATATATTTTACGGAATTAATCCAATTTACAGAAATGTTTAAATATAGAAATATACAACACATAAAATATAACAACATAAAAGCAAAAATAAGAAAACAAAGAAAAAATATACTTAAGTATTAGAAAATACGCAAAGTAAGAAAATTTCTTATAAGAATGTTTCATGTAAATATACATAAAAAAGATCACATCTATCATTGTTCACCAATTTGTTTGCGGATAAGGGAAACAGTTATAGGTCTTACGGTGGAAAACGGAATTCCACCAAGGTTTCACGCTAGATAAATATTTTATTCAATTTATCAAGCTATATTGGGATGATATAAAATCTTGGGAAAAGTTTTGACAAGAGAAGTTGCTTAATTCCTTAACCCCTCGGGTTTAACATTTATAAGAAGATTGACGTGAACAGGAATAACGTGTATTTCTGACAGTTAATTATTTATTTAGGCATTTAGTAAGTAGTAGTAATATAAAATATGAGAAAAATCTAGCTCAGCCATTGGTATAATTACTGTTTCTGTAGTTTGATCTGTCAGACACGTTTCAGCATTTCGCAAGCTACAATTGTGAGTTTACCCGGATACCATTTAAAAGTTCAAGTAAAAGAAGGGAGTGTGTCGTTATGTTTGATGTATTAGGTCTGGAATTTTTTAAATTTAGTCCTTATAATACACCCTATTGTATAGTCATGATTTTCTTCGTTTGAATAAGTTAGTTTTGTATATTTCTAGTTCATGATGTTCATTTTCGTCCTTTCTGAACGCCATGAGGAAACTGAGGAGATGAAAAGTGCTCATCTGTATTATTGAGTGCCCAAGGCAGGTAGGTAGCTGTTCCGTACTTTCCCTAAATAAACATTTATATGATTGTTTGTTTCAACTAGATTAAAGCTGAACAGGAGCCAGGGCTTGGCTCGAAACATAGTAAATAACTGTGATGAAAACAAGTATGATGTTTTTTTTTTCCCTAGGGTATTTCATTTACGAGATTATATGAACTCACGGGGGTGCCGGTGTTTAAAAAAAATAATTTGTAAGAATGTCGGAAACAAATGCAGGGCGGCTAGATTCGAACCCTGAACCTTTACCTTACAGATTGAGCGCCGTGTCAACGCCTTAATCGTGCGGCCACCGACGCCCTTGAGAAATAGTTGAGTATAAAAACATAGTTGAAAAGAGCAAAAGAGTAATAACTCTAATAAATGGTCATGTATTTTCTTGCCTATCTCTCAGCTTAACGTATTTTTCTCCCTAGTCGCATGTTCTCTATATCACATATAAGGCTTTTTTTCTAGTAGGTTAGTTAGATCACCAACTGGATTTATTTTCTCAAGTGCAGTTTCCTATGCCTATTTATTAATCATATTGACTAATTTGTGCATTTCTTACTATGGACATGAATGTGGTTCATTAAATGTCTGTTACTGATGGTGTGTATATGGCTTTTGTTCAGTTAGTTAATTGTGCCTTGCAGCCGTTGTTACGAACTATGTGTTTTTATTGTTCACGTTTGTATTTCTCAGTAGCGTAACTGTAATTTAATCTGTCCATGAAATTATGTAAAAAACTCATCATCACGGAGACGACAAAAAGAAACCTCGCATTTTCTGTTTCGACCTGTCTTATGAATATGCATTTATTGAAATGCTTCAGTTTTGATTGCGTAGCCAAATAAGCAGGTTCACGTAGCATGTCAGATTACAACTTCACCTTCTACAGGCATGCATTGGCAATATCAAAAATTATAATACAAGCATAAAAAGCCAATGGTACGGCCAAGTGCAAATCAAAGCTGCCACTGCTGATGAAGATTTATGGACGGCCAGAACGACTTTATTGCTCCAACTTCCCGAGCTCACAAAGCTTATGCGTCGGTTGTACTTTAAAACCATCATAAACCCAAATTAAGAGGGTATGGTGCGGTTATTAAATAAGATGTCTGCGAAACTGCGGCCTTGTTCAAGATTCGCCTGTATAACACCAAATTATCCGACGATCTCATCAAAACTTGATCTGAAAATATCCGATTCCTCACACCTGATGTGTAGGATCAGAGAAACACTTAAGCGTAATTACATTAGCAAATTTGTCGAAACACTTTTGCTGTATTAATTGTCTTGCCATCAATATTTAAAATAAGTAATGAAATAATGTTTTATTCCATTTTGTTTATTATTTACCTTTTACAAAAACAAGAATATCCAAGCAAAAAATCTACAAAAGGTAGTTTGCTCGATCAGGTTACACTACTTACTTGTTTATGGAAGACAGATTAGACAAATTGGAAAGGTAAGATGGGTATTAATGGATTAGGATGGAACACAATTTGGCATTGACTCGAGCACAGTACTGTTGTAAGGACGCATAACTTTAGAATGGAAAATCCGGATGCGATAGAAGTAGTTCTTTCCTGCAATGTTTTAGCGTGTGGGTGCAAGTTATAATCGTCTATTTGGGTGCAATCGTAAGGTAGCATACATGCTTTGTCAGAGGAATAGAACTATTGTTAAGGAGGCCTGGAGGAAATTTTGCGTTAAGGCGAACACTATATGATGGATATAGTGCGAACACTATATATTGGTTTTTATGTTTGATGGTTTCATAAACTTTGATGTTCCAATCGCGAAGACATAGTTCTACGCTGTTAAAATATTGGTGGCAGCGGATGGTATGATAGGAACTTTGTTAGGAATATCGAATATGTGGTGCTAGGATACTTCCTTGCGGAATGATGGAATATATAAAATAACTATGAAAAACTAAAACTGACATTCGGTTAAGTAGACTTTATTAATTATGAGGAAATAGACTAGAGGGGGTATTCCTTATGAATTTCCACAGCAGACTATAGTGCCAAAACTTGGTTTAACGCCCTAAAGATGTATAGAAAGACACCCTCTACTTAAAGAAGACAATGAATTCAGAAAAGTACTAGTTCAATTCTACGATGATCTTAATACATTGTACTGTGTACTAAGTACGTGATTTAAACGTTTCTTTAAATAATCAACTGACCTAAACATTTTTTGTGTAAAAAGGCTAAAAACTTAAATTTTCAAAATCTCGCGTTTTCAACTTCAATAAACTAAACTGCTCAAACTTGAATACGGATATTGCCAATTTTGTAGTATTTACTTTCCAAGTATTTTTATTTAATTTTTATCATAAATTGCATTAGAATTCATTAGAAATTATTGTTTTTACCAAGAAAAATTTAATTAAGGAATTTTGAAAAATAAGAAAATAAAAGGTTTTAATTCCATAATTCTGTTTATTGGACACAATAATTTTTTTAAAAACAATTAATACCGTGCATGTCTTCTGTTAGTTAAAACTTCTGTGAACCTGTTTATAAGGTTGTCACTAATTTCATAACGCATTGCACTCCATAGATGTTGCAACGCTGCACTCAGTTGTTCCAAGTCAACTGGCTGCGGATAGTGACCGAAAAGCGTTCTTTGCAACGCAACCCACGTGTGCTCAATGGGAGTGAGGTCTGGAATCAATAGGGAAAGGGTCAGATGGGAAATACCCAGGTTTTCTAAACATTGATGAACAACTCTGCCTCTACGAGCTCTGGCATTGTCATCCAAAAATCGAAAATCCCTGCCAATGAGATCCCTGGTTTGAGGGACGATTCCTCGATAGTTTCTTGGGAATAACGGACTTCGGTAAGGTTGCCTTCAACAATAGTTCAGTTCTTCTCAAGGGTAAATCCCATGCACTGAGGGGAGCACGAACTGGGGCATTGTGCGCATCCCGTTTTCTCGGTAGACTCTCCGGCGCCTGCTATCACAGTCAGAAACACGATCATTAGTACACACAACAACATTCCAATTGGTGTTCTCTTCTAGGCGCTCGCTACACCACATTCACCTGAGTTACTGGTGGCGGGCTGTTGCTGCAGGTCATCTCATAGGGCCCTATATGTGAGGCCAGTTTCCCCCTTTGGGTTGATAAAGCCCTTGCCAAAACATCTTGTACTTCATTTGCACTATGCAAAGTATTCCGTCTTGCAGCAATGACAATATTTCTGTCCTCCCTTAGCGTCCTGCTGCACTGAGATCTACTACCAGGCCTCCTACTGGCACTTCCAGTCTCTCGGTCGTGCTAAAGCCCGGGAGACCTCGCTCTGAGAAACGCCATTGCGACATTCACTTGTCGGTGACCTCGATGACTCATTCTCAGCATAATATTGAGAACTTCTGGTTCAAGGTAATGTCTTTCCATAGTTGAAATGGAGAAAAAATGGGAAAAGGTGTTTGTTTACAAAATGGGTACATTTTTAGTATTCTTAAGTAAATCCGTTATTAAACATGAGGATTAACAATTGTTTGTATTTTCTATTTTCTTTTATCAAATTAACACAAAAATATCGGTTAATTTAATTACCATTATAGGGATAAGAATAAATTACAAATATTCATTTTTGAGCAGTTTATTTAAATAGTAAATAATTCGTAATAAATATTTCCCATTTTTCCTTTCGTTAAGTAATTTACTTTAAGTGTTTTTTTCAAATATAATATACTGTAGCCAGCCAGCCGGAATAGGAGGCCTATAATAAATGGCTTGTTTAAAATAGAAACATACTCTCTAGAAGTTTAATCGAAATTATTTCTCCCTGTTATTTGGTCTACAGTCGCACTCCAATAGAAGTATGTCCAAAGGTGAGAAGCCTTTGGAAACAAAAATGCGGCTGATTTTCAGATCAACAGCGACAATAGGAGGTCCGGAGATGACCAATTTCGTACAAAATGCTCTAAAACCTGACTTTATTAACCGTAACGTCTTGGTCTGAACGAAAGGAACCAGTCGGACCGCATCTCCGTTCAACCATTGACTCTTAAAGCGCGAAGATCCTTTTCGTTAAATATTTCTTGCCGGGGAGAACAGGCCATGGGAAAATTGAATCAAACTTAAAATTCATTTATCCTTGCTCAAGATGCTGCCCAAAAATAATGAGTCGGACGTAGCGAGACAACCCGATCTAGATCAGGGAAGAGAAGATCAATATGTCAAGATTTCGATTGTAATGTTAAACTACCTTAATTTTAGAAATCGTTTGATGAAATTTAATTTAATCCCGATTTGATTCCGTTCTTTCTAAATAAAATTTGTAATTCCTTTCTAATTTTTTTAAATTTACATTATAAACAACTAACACGTGGTAACTAAACCAAACGCTATCATTAAAAGGATTTATGAAATAGCGCGAGGCAAATAGCATTATGTTAGGTCACAATGCACTTGTGCACACATAGGACGATTAGCATCGTTTGCGTGAATACCATGCGAAATTAAACCCATATTCCATTAATAGAATGGCAGGGCTTTTTAGGTCAACAAGAACCAAACCTACAGAGAAATTTCATTAAATCTCACACAAAAAATAAACTAAAAACCGAAATAAAATTATTCTACCTTAATATTGGAACCTGGTAAAGAAACGAGAAATAATGAATAGTTAATACGAGAAAGTATACAGACATAAAATCTTGACATATCAACATATTTTTTTTTTTACTTCATTTATTTGTATCTACAACTGTACATGTATTATATACAACCAGCAGATTGGATTTCAGATTATGAGTTTGGCATTATGGGCGTTATAGAGAAAGCTACCCATTGGCAGCCGCTCTGGATTAATGAAATGATATTAATCATTTAAGAGGTCTCTTATTATTCTTTTCAGACATTTACGTGGTAATTGTGGGGAATGGAGTAATGGTATTTGTGTGTTGGTGTGATTTTGTAATTTACTATGAAAACGTCTGTAATATGTTTTGATGGATGAAAAAACTGTTGGGATTTGAAGATCTCGATGAAGTGTATTATTGTTTACATAAAAAGGGGCAGAAACAATTAGTCTTAAAATTAATTGAAAACTTTGTAATCTTTGACTATTGGAATACTTCCCGATCCATATACTTGGCACCCGTACATCCAAATAGGTTTGAGTAGGTATGTGTATGTCGAAAGTTTTGATTTTAATGGTAATTTTGATTGTCGGTTGAGTAGGTAATAAAGAATTTAAAATCGTTTGTTCGGTGTCTGTTTTTTTAATCGTGTGTGTGGATGCCAAGTTAGTCTTCTATCAAATGTAAGTCCTAAATAGTTAACTTTGTCGGATTGAGGAACAGGTTCATTGTATAAGTATATGCTAGGACAAGTCTCACGGCGGAGTGTAAAGGTGATATGTTGTGACTTTGAGGGATTAAACTTTATTTTCCAAAGATTGCTCCATTTTTCAATTGTCGATATGTGGTTTTGTAACATGAGTGAAGCTTGTGTAGAAGAGAGATGGCTTAACATATTTAAATAAAATATCTAAACAAACGTTTCACACACAGGAAGTGAAAAATAATAGAAAAATCTAAATCATATTATGCTCCTAGTATTAACTAAATTATTGGATGTAAAAAAAAAGTTTTGACTTTGAAGTCTCAATGAATTTTTAAAAACTACTAAAAATGTCTTATGTTGGTTTCGAGTAGAAGTTCTGATGAAAATGCAGGTTATTCATAAAGTAATTTTAATTAGATAAATCATAAAACGAACAAATAGGAGAAATATTTTACAGCCTTAAACACCCCCTCCAATTTTTCTTTTTGTTATTACTCTTTGTCATCATACGGAAAGTGGTACAACGGACGGAAGGGGATGGTCTTGGAGGGTGTGAGTTAGCGATAGGGGTTATCTCCAAAGCATGCTTTTCTGGAAAATTACAGTGAAGATAATTCGCCACCGGAGAGGAAGTGAGATCGTAAAGGGGTTACCGCGTTAGTAAGTATGAAACCGATACCACGCCGACTATTCTACATTCATAATCTTTTGGAAACAAGTTTTCTTAAATAGTTTATAACTCTGACTTATTGAATTTCCAATAACTATTCAAACCATGCAGATTTATACGACCGGTATCAGGCGGTTATTAATTAAATTTATTCTTTTTTAATATGCATAGGCTATAAAACATTAACGCACAAATAAAATGCTGAGATGGACTGCCATTATTCTTTTTCGAATGGATTTATAAATTATAATTAGGAAATAATTAAAAAGGAAGGTTTTAAACAAGATTTCTCAATGGTAACAAAATAAAAAAAAACCTTTATATACTAATCTGTGTTTACTGCATGTACTGTAATAATAATAATTGCACTGAAAGAAAATGGGATTCAACGAATATTATATANTATATATTATAGTATAGTATAAAAAGAAAATTAAAAACTTATCACAGAAGGTCTAGGTTTCATAATTAAAAATTAATTTATTGTAACACAAATATGTTTATATGTACCAGTGAATTGCGATCTTCATTTATTCAGAGCATCTCTGTTTTCTGTGTAGATTATTTTAAAAAACTTCAGTATTAAAATTAAAAATAAATAATATTGTTTAAATTTTTAACACTTCTTTTATGGCCACTTGGTCCTTATTTCTTATAAGCAATATATAATAATGGATTGTTAAAAAATTGTTTTTTGTACGTGGCAACATTTCGAAACAAATTTTGTATTTAATGGGATTTTAGAAAAAAAAAATTAAAAATTGTCACGAACTAATTATTAATTTTTAGGAATGCATCTTTTCGATTAGTTTACAGTTTAGCCGTTTGTTATTAAATACGTTGCAGAAGCGTGATCGTAATTTTTTAAAGATTATTAGGGTAAAATTTGATTTTTAGCTAATTTTACTCTGGTTTGGGATATTACTGGATATTTGGTCCTTTAATGATTACTACACTGTATTATACATTTCCCAGGCATGGCGGTATATTTGGCCTTCCTCAGCGCATGTACCAAGTTTTAAATAAAATAATTCCAAGTGACTACCAACATAACAACATAAGTAAAGTAATTCCAATCTAACAGGAGGGCTTAATATTCTACTACCCATTGGGAATCTCGGGAAGGTAGATTTTAGGTTGATTTTTTTATATCAATAAAATTAACGAGGTTTTTCCGTTATCGATCAACTTTGATTATATCCTGGTTTGGGATATTATTGGATACTTGGTCCTTCAATGATTAATACATTGTATTATATATAAGCCCAGCTTTCGGCTATAATACATTGTATTATATATAAGCCAAGCTTTCGGCTATATATTTGGCATTTCACGGCAATGTACGAAGTTCTTAATAAAAAATTAAGTATGTAATAACCGTCGTGTATCTAGAAAATATACATAATTTTGTTCCATACCATCTATCATACGAAGTCCTCTCCACTTCGTCGTAATTTTCCTTTCATCTCCCTCCATACTGTCTTTCTCGTACGGTTTCCGTTTTAACTTTGTTTTCAAACGGTATTAGACTTGCTTTTCTTTGACTGATAGGCATAAAATTTATTCTTCTTTCCTACATTATTGATGCCCTTCTTTTTCTTTTTATGCATGATAAATTTATATTTGGTAGCCTTTATTTCGAAGGAGTCTTTTTAAATAAAAATCATGATTTTGCGACGTTTTGAAAGGATTTAGACATCCGGACGTGAATGAGTGAACTTGCGAGCGAACAGGTGGTTATTTATCCAATTTACGTTTCATTTACCTTTGTTTTACCATTAAAAATAACAACCGCACGAGCATAAATACCACAGGCCATTATTTGATTTGTCTGGTCTTTCAGGAACTATTTAGTTTACGTTTCCACGCTTGCAAAGGTTTCTAGACGGTCTTGATATTTGTTCTTGATTGTTTATAGACAAAATCCTCGATTTGTCTAGAAAGTCACACGATTCTTGCGATGAGTGTGTACAAAGCTTTAGTCAAAAAGGAAAATATTACAAAAAAATGTGTAATATTTAGTAAGCGTTAATTAATAATTATTCGCGAGGTCGCGAGATGCGGTCTGGTGTTGTGTAGGAAAAACTTAGAATTTTCATAATTGTGTGTTGTAATTACTGAAATCTCATTAAAATCTAGGGCATTATATTGGCAGAGGTCTTTAGCCATGATATTATACTTTGTAAATGTATTTCGTCTCAAAATGTAATGTGTATACGTTATCTTTCTTAAAATAAAAGTATTTCAATCAATCAATCATACTAACACAACCTTAAACGATTTCCACTGAATACTTGGAGGTCTTTTGGGCCATCCGCACTTTCCTGCCATTAAATTTGAAAAACAACTTTCAGTTAATGTTAATTAGACTTGTTTTCGATTATATAGTTAAGCTTTTTATAGTTATTACGCTTTTTGTGTACATATATGTTACCAAGGCGTTCTCGAGACTCCTCCTCAGTAACGTACATTAATATTTAACAAATATTGTCAGGAATATCGAATATCTGCCCTCCTAGTGCGTGGAGGCTGAATTCTATTCATAAGTCGGTAGCCCAAGGAAAAAATAGTAAAATAAAATAAATATTTTTACATTACATTACATGTTTAAACACTTGTGTTCTTACAATTTGTTCTTATTGAACATCAACAAACAACTAGTGTTTTTATTTTAACTTTTACTTTTGGCTAGAGGTGGATTTATTTCTTCTATTGGGAAGTCGTTATTCATTACCACATTTTGCCACTTATTTTTTAAATTATTGGCTTTGAATCTAGAACATTAATATATGTTGTTTCCACCCATTCAAAATTTTTGTTGTTATTTTCTTGATCCAAACTTTTTACATTTAAATGATTTAACAGTCTTTTTTAAAATTGAATTATGTAAATGATTAATATCATGACTAAATAATTAACATTAAATTAGGTTTATTTATTTATATATATATGCTCCTATCTAGCAATAGCAATATGTACCTGAAAATAATGTATTAAATAACACTGTTCATTATCATCCTGGGCAACACCGGGTTATAAAACTAGTTCTAAATAAGACATGACAAAATAAATTTTGAAAACAAAACTTCCCCTTTGATCATTGTATATAGAATAAGCACTCTTTTATTAACAAATTTTTACACTGATATAAATATTCTAAAAATATTGATTTTTAATCAGATTTATTTTTAATTTTAACCCCCCCCCCAACGTAAAGGGGTACATTCATTCAGGTATAAGTATGTACTAATTATCTATCTCTGGGGAAATTTCTCCACCGACTACTACATTTCCCTGAAACCACTGACCCTCGCTTTATTCACTGATAATATGTATTCTGTTTTTCACGGATGATGTTGCGATATTAGTCAAATAAATACAATCGCGTTCAGGCATTCAAAACAATAATCCATGAAAAAATGTACCTACATTTAGCAATTTTTCTTTAAACTAAGAAAGGCTACTGATTTTTTTCTTTCCAAATCAGTACTTCTTCCATTGATATAACGTTACTTTCGACAGACTTTATAATATACATGAATAAAATCTGCAATTGAAAATCAAACTTGAGCGAGTTAATAGTATAAATATAGAATAAGGAGTCATAGTTTCAACGTTTACTTTCATTTATTTGAATATATTTATGAATGTAAAAAAGCCTCTTGATTTTTTTCTGCTTAAAAATAGAAAAGTCAAATGAAAACCTATTAATAATCTTTTTGTATATGCTATTAAAAGCAAATCAATACAGTTTAGGAGGAATTCTTAACGAAGAGTTAACTTGCAAAAAACGCCGTAAATGTCTGATGGATTTTTGTAATAATTTCTACAAATAAGTATACTGTTGCACAAGTGTGGTGTCATTGTGACTACGATTATGTGCAAAACCATATGCCTTTTGGCGTCACATTTATTGTCATAAAATGCTAAAAGAAAACAGATTTACCAACGTGCAAGCGCAAAGTGTACACATATAGTTATAAATCAAGTGTGTCGCAAGCGGGCATTGCGCTTATTAAAAGGCTGTGACAGTGTACAGTTAAAAAATGACTAATCTCGCAAAGGCATCGCGCCTCTCTTAAAGGTCTGCATAGGACAGATCCCAGTCAGTAATGTACGACTGTTATTGCGATACGTCAAAGGTCATGGAACGACTCCTATGATCGTTTATGATCGGTTTCGTGAAAGATCATTTCGTCAGCGTTTGGAAAGGAGGTGGTTCCCATGGCACGCACGCTTCTCCTAGCCCATTGTTCTTAGCCCTTGCCTTTTCTAAATGGCGCATGGAATCCCAAGTGGTAACTTACGCAATTCTGTTCCGAAGGAAAGAAAGGGGACCAGTTTGCAAACGCAAACAAGCTTGTTTTTACCTGATTCTCTTTTCCCATCCCAACGCCCCTTTTAGTCGGAAAGTTAACTGGGGAAAATCACGGTCTATTTGGCTAATTATATTTCATAACGGTCAGGGGCAAGGACTAAGAGAACCACATACTATTTTCAATTGATAACGGATATATATATAACTGTATTTACGACTTTACAGTTGAAATAACTAAATTTAATCATTTTTAATTAGTAAATGTTCATGACAAATGGTAAAAGTGAACTAAATTATCTGCAAACAAGAGGGAAAGAAGCCCAATCATTAAAACCAGCATAATTCTTCCATGTTTATAAACCATTTTAATAGGAATGCATTCATTCACATTAAGTACAGCGGGCAGAAAAATTCAAAATTCTAAAATTTTAAATATTCTTCAACCCACAGAGAAATTTCGCCCCCTACTCGTCGTTTTGCTCTTTCCTAAAAAATCTACTTCCTATCTGGTTGAAATAAATTTCTGATTCAATAATTCTCCATGATATGAATGCAATGTATGTTTCAAACATACCAATTTCTTCGAATTTTAACTTAAAGCAAATAACCCTAACCAACTAATGTACGGTACAACAGAAAAAAAGTTCCGCAACAAAACAATAAAAGCCTCCTTTGCCCATGAAAACTGGAATACAACAGCGAGATTTAACTGACTATCTGATAATTAGGACTAAATTTCTCATTATTTGCTATATTATCTGTCATTGTTTATTGTAAATGTTGTTAGTAATCACCACACATTGTTTATTGTGTACAACCAAAGAGATTATCATAAAAAATTACTTTTAAACGAACGGATAATTGAAAATTGAGTCAAAGTTAAATAATTACGATTCATCGACTATCCCATTTGAAATCATTGTCCATACCACTAAGACCTGCGTCAATTTGAAAATATCAATGTTAGAAGTATCGTCCACTTCTTGACGCATGAACACTGGTTGAAGGTAAAGTTTAAACAAAAAAGCAAATTCAACTGCCAAGCTTAAGGTAAACATCAGGGCAAAATTATCTTAAATATATCTACATATTAACATATTTAGGTTTATTTACATGCGATCTCAAACTTCTTTGATTACCGACTCAGTCCTAACTCAGGGTTCGTCAATCGAAATTAATAGGCGACTTCTTTCTGAATTGTTTTCTCGTTTGAAGAGAGAAAAAAGAAAGCTTCGTTAAGTTTAATCTGAAGACCGATCTAAATTCGCCTAAAACCTCCCACTTTTCATCAGTATTTAACGGTGAACCGCTGTATTTAAACTTTTTTTCTGGTGGACACTTAAGGAAACTTCAGCAATTTCGCATTTTTTTACTGTTAGGTACGAACCCACACAAAAGGTCGGTTAAACGTCCTACACGGGCGAACGGCACCACGCCCTCGAACTAACGGTCTTCCGAAGTGTTTGTTTTTATTTATTATATTCTGAGACGAAAAGGGGCTATTGTTCAGGTGGAGTTTTTTCATTGTTCTCACCTGGAACATTTTTGTATCTAATTCAAGTACATGGGGTGAGAGAGCAAGTGTCTTCACCAATTTCGCCTGTTTGTTTAATGAATAAATGGAAGCGTTTTCCATTATGCTCGTAAAATGCTTGTTGGCCTGTGGGAAGATATCTCGTACAACGAAATTATCACAGAAATACAAAGGAGATAGAGAGGACGACAGGAATTAAGATAATGTATGTTGTATGATGTTTAAGATAATAGTCATTCCATAGTTTAATTAAATGTTGCTTTAAACAATGCAGCTATAAAACTAAAAAACTGTTGAGTGTTTTCTATAAGTTTATTCCACTATATTGGTAGTGTTAACTAACTTTAATGTTTAATATATTCTAAGGTTTCTACCTCTTAAAACATTATATAACAATATTGCCTCTAAAATCGAATAGCATGACGAAATCGACGATAAACCAGATATAATTTTATCTAAAATTAGGGTAATTTATTTATTTAGTGTAAAGCCCACTGAGAAAAATCGAAATTAAACATATTTTAATTTTACATTTTTGTTAATTTCATGACGGAAAAAAATAAAAATAAATAACAAAACATCCATGATCAGTACAATAGTTTCTAAAGAACAATAGCCAAAAATGTTCTGTGTTTTCTAGTTGTTTTTAAAAGTTGGAAATTTATTATTTAACAAAGCCCAATTACCGAAGTAATTAACTTAGGGCAATAAGGTTTAGAATAAAACCTAATGTTCACTTCAAAAAGACCAGCACCCCAGGGAGTAGTATGAGCTCTGGTATTGCCAACCCTCGTAAAAAAAAAATTAAAAAAATAGGCATAATGATCTTAAATGCTACAAAAAATTAATTACTACAATTATATTAATCATGTTTTGTTTTTAAAAGAAGAAATTTAAGTTTAAAAAAAGTATTTATTTCAGTGAACTCTTGAACGTCAATTAGCACCTCAAAGGCTGGATGTATTTTACAGGATTTTATGGGCGGGCGATGTCAATTACGTTTAGTAATTTTTGCAAGAAAGTCCCAACTGGCATATAATAACTTTCCTCCCGGTATTATTACTGGTGATTATTATTATGAAATGTGTAGAGATTAGTGACCGTTAATCGATATCTGAATAATTATTATGAAAGAAAAACAATATATAGTCACTTTGTTCCATTATATAACACACTTTATAACAGCTCAGGACATAATTCAATTATTTTCTGGGGCAAGACCGTCAAAAAGTATTTTCCACTTGGGCTTTATTTGTAGAACAAGTCTAAACATACCAAAAACTCCACGTTTATATATTTATCGTCAACAACGGATGACTGCGAGCTAATTGCACAATCATCACGTTACTCAATCTCAAAGGCATTAACAGGAAACTCGTGCGCTTTCAAACAGTGCTAATCTGAAAATAATCGGACAGCTCACAACATTGAGTATTTGTTTATTTTCCTTGGGTGCAAAATTTTATAACGCAGTTGTGGAATCACAATCCTCATTGAATATTTATAGAGGCTTCACCTCTTTTTAATAAAACTATTAGCATATATAGTTATAAAAAATTTAAAATAGGGAAAAGTTGGAATTAGATGCAAACCGTTAGTGGAATTCTAAATTGTTTTATCGTTATTCCGGCCAAGTTCACTGATGTCTTATCTCTAAAGCTGTGGGCGTTATCGGACAAGGAATTTTGTCCGTTTTACATATCATTCCCAATTCCATTACATGTACGTACTATCACTAATCTTCGAATTAAGAAATATTACTATTTTGCCATTTCGCTATTTTTAAATATCTGAGATTAATTTAATTTCCAAATAAATATATATTGTCACTGGGGGAAAAAAACATTCTCAATCTCCCTTACTCTTAAAAAAATAAAGCAAAATAAAAAAATAAATTGCAAAGAATATTTATTGTTTAGAGGGTCATGGAATATGAAAGAGGGTGGACACTTTGCACTTCCCTTTCTTTTCATATCATTTATTGTGTCAGACAAGGCCAGCCGAATTGTTATTTATGGTCTGCTCAGGGAGAAGTGGGTTATTTATGACCCACATTTATTTCGAAAAGGCTAAAGGTTACAAAAAGGTTTTGTTTGTAGCCAGTACAAATGGACGAATTAATAACAATTGTAGTGAATAAATGACCTTAACTAATTTATTGAAAAAAACAAGCATAGTGTTCAAGGGTGGACTTTACCTTATACTTACCTCTTCTCTCAATACATACAAGGAATTCGGAATACAAGATTTTTGTATATACAATATATTCAAAATACTTTCAACAATGTGCTTTTATTTATTTAGAAATTTCAAAAACACGATTTCTAAATAAATATCGATTAACGGACACTAATCACCACACAAATGTGCTTTTATTTTTGTATAGTTTCCCGTGTGGTCTGCGGGATGATAAACCTATTGTTCGATAGTTACCTATCATCCTGGTCTGTCTATCCTCGCTAATTTTTGTTAATTCAGACGCGTTTCGGCATTTCGCCATCTTCAGTGTTTGGGACCAAAGTAAATTAAAATTTCACTGAAGGTGAAAGCACGTCGGAAACATTGTATTGACTATCATGCTTCACTGTGCCCTTGGTGTATGTACCTTTTAATTAATGATCTCATTTACTCTTACACAAATTAATTATGATAAAGAAATGCAATGTCTGTAATCAATGTTATCAATGAAAGGTTAATTATTTTTATAAAGCCAGACAAGGCTGTTTAAAAGCAATTTCAATTATTTGTATAGATTAATACTATTGTAAATGAACATGATGTTGTACTTGTACTTTGTGCGCAACTTATTAGTTGTGAACCAAACGATGAAGATGGCGAAATGTCGAAAGTCGTCTAAATTAACAAAAATCAGCGAGGGTAGAGACCAGGATGATAAGGCAAATATCAAACAATACTTTTATTTTTGCTTTAACTTCAATGGTACACAAATTACACGATATGATGTATCTAAATGTATAAGTATACAAGATCAATAATTATGACTCTAAGAATATCTTTTAACGAATAACGGGACACTCGATAAGTTGAAATTCAATGGAAAACGGTGGTCAAGTTGACAAAAGCTGGATTGACGTAAAGAATCTACCGCTGTCATAGAGTGAAATTGTTGGAGAGTACGTCCTTACAATTACGGTCAAAAGAGAGAGATAATCATTGAGAAAATCGTTCTTGGATAAAACTTTCTCTTTTATAATTTAAAAGAACCTATGCGCTTGCAAATCAATAAATTTCTTGAACAAACTTGATGGTGCAATACTGTCCCCCAAACATAGCTAATTTTAAATCAGAAGTGTCTTAACTAATTTTCATACAAGCGTGCGTTCGCGTACACCATTTATTGAATTATATTTACATAAGGTCATATTCGCTTTTAATAAATATCGGATTCTTTCATAAATCCCTATCAATTTTATTGCCGGCAGTAAAGGATAAACCCTATTATAACAAAGTTAATAAAAATGAGTTAACGTCGGCTTTCTGATATGTCGAGCGGTTTTTAGTGTCCAATAGCGCCGAGTTTCTGGGGTGAGATTACGAAGCATGCTTCATTTTAACGTGGCTTTCACCAAGTACATTCATGAGGAACAAGTTGTCTCCGTTGTAAAAGTACACGTTATTTACCACACGCTATTTTGGTAAAATTTTCAAGAAACATCAACTATTATACGAAGAGGTCGACGAACTTTCGACTTTCTACCTAACAGGGAACAAAAGCTATTCTGACCCATTAATTTACTGGTCAATCCAAGGAAAATATACAAGCCATTTAGTTCATTTCTTACACAAAAAATAAATAAACAAAATAATTACACAGATTATTTAGATATTTTATTAGCAGAGATAACAATATATCTTTGCTAGAGCCCAACGATTTAAACTATCACAATTAATTAAGGTTTTTAGTTGAGATGAAAAAAAGTTAATGGCACGAGCGGGATTCGATTGTCGTCGAGAATCCAAACCGATTACACGACGTTTGAAAAATGGCAAAAATGAGGGAAAACTCATAAGGTGGGGTTGAGATAGGAAGTTGACGTCCGAGTGGATCGAGGTCACGATAGCTCATGTGGTAGAGCAGCGGCGTATCTAGCCGAAGATCGTGGGTTCGAATCCCGCTCGTGCCATTAACTTTTTTTCATCTCAACTAAAAACCTTAATTAATTGCAATGATTTAATTGGTCAAGCGGACCACGAAATTAGTGAACTTAAAGAATTAATATGAAGTACACTTCACTAAAGCTCTCCGTGGCCATTTCAGTTGTCGTCGAGAATCCAAACCGATTACACGACATTTGAAAAATGGCAAAAAGGAGGGAAAACTCATCAGGTAGGGTTGAGATTGGAAGTTGATGTCCGAGTGGATCGAGGCCACGATAGCTCAAGTGGTAGAGCAGCGGCGTATCTAGCCAAAGATCGTGGGTTCGAATCCCGCTCGTGCCATTGACTTTTTTATCTCAACTAAAAACCTTAATTAATTGTAATATATTAATTGGTCAAGCGGACCACGAAATTAGTGAATTTAATGATTTAAAATGAAGTATACTTCACTAAAGCTCTCCGTGGCCATTTCATTTGTCGTCGAGAATCCAATCCGATTACACGACATTTGAAAAATGGCAAAAAGGAGGGAAAATTCAAAAGGTGGGGTTGAGATGGGAAGTTGGTGTCCGAGTGGATCGAGGTCACGATAGCTCAAGTGGTAGAGCAGCGGCGTATCTAGCCGAAGATCGTGGGTTCGAATCCCGCTCGTGCCATTGACTTTTTTATCTCAACTAAAAACCTTAATTAATTGTAATATATTAATTGGTCAAGCGGACCACGAAATTAGTGAATTTAATGATTTAAAATGAAGTATACTTCACTAAAGCTCTCCGTGGCCATTTCATTTGTCGTCGAGAATCCAATCCGATTACACGACATTTGAAAAATGGCAAAAAGGAGGGAAAACTCATAAGGTGGGGTTGAGATGGGAAGTTGATGTCCGAGTGGATCGAGGTCACGATAGCTCAAGTGGTAGAGCAGCGGCGTATCTAGCCGAAGATCGTGGGTTCGAATCCCGCTCGTGCCATTAACTTTTTTTCATCTCAACTAAAAACCTTAATTAATTGCAATGATTTAATTGGTCAAGCGGACCACGAAATTAGTGAATTTAAAGAATTAATATGAAGTACACTTCACTAAAGCTCTCCGTGGCCATTTCAGTTGTCGTCGAGAATCCAAACCGATTACACGACATTTGAAAAATGGCAAAAAGGAGGGAAAATTCAAAAGGTGGGGTTGAGATGGGAAGTAAATGTCCGAGTGGATCGAGGTCACAATAGCTCAAATGTTAGAGTAGCGGCGTATCAAGCCGAAGGCCGTGGGTTCGAATCCAGCTCGTGACACTGACTTGTTATCTCAACTTAAAAACCATAATTAATTGAGATTTAAATTATGTTGACTTTTTACAATCCCCCCACAATGTTGTATTTTGCTAAGTTCCACAATTGGGAACTTTCGACTTTGGTCTTCCTAGTTTTAATAAGATGTAGAAAGTATGAATAAATTCGATTGAACGATTGATGGTCGCCATCAGTATTGAGTATTTCAGCGACATCCGTTGCAGTCCCCATCCGTGGAGATTCTTATATTATATTTATGGATGAGGATGTGGTTGAGACCTTTTTTCGAGAGTGTGACATTAAGCATTTCTCAATAAAAAGTTTAAAGAGGTTTTTAATCACAAGATATTCTCAGTTGTGAGGCGACGGGAGAGTATTTCAACAAAGAGGTTACAGGAACCCTCGGGGTGCTGGGTTTAAAAAGTAATGTATTATTTGTAAGTATGTCGAGTTCAAATTCAGAGGTAATTCTAGCGCATTATTTTAAATGTACTATTGGAAGAAAAGAAGAAAAAGTAATTATACATGTAATCTACATGCACGCTTTGTTCCGAGTCTGTAGTTCGGTTCAGTTAATGAGACATATAAATTAAGCACATTCAAATAACTTTGTTTAAAATATGGTAAATGAATCAAAATTAATATTAAAAAATATATATTTCACAAATATTAATACATACATTAACAACAACTATTATACGATCTAAAATGTGATGTAAACAGTAATTTTAGTTAAGTTTAGCTTTAGATACTTTTAGCTGCTTAAACAGGAACAGATAATAAACATTACTTATAAGTTGTATTAAAAGCGCATACGTAAATGAAACTAAACACCGAGTAAAATCCCAAATTACATCTATACAAATAATTATCATATGTATCCCGCTTACAGTGGAAAGACACCGGGATAAGTTGGGACCCCTGTAAAAGAAAAATCGCCAAAAATCACCTTATTCCTTCTTACTAGTGTATGTAAATTCCGTTCTTATTTATATCAGAAGTCAAAACGAATCTATGTCTTTATTTATGGGATCGATCTTTTCGTCTTTGCTACGACGTCCAAGAAAACGACAAGCGTCCAACAACCATACAGTTTTACTAAAGTACAAATAAAACGAATTGATCAAATTAGGAAACATTTCGATGCGGTCTGGCAGATGATAAATGTCATTCTCATAGCTTAAACAAAGGAGGACCAAAAGATATTTGCTAATGGAAAAGGAAATTAAATACTGTATTATGATTTCTAATCGTTAACATACAAAAAAGAGCTTTTTGAAATGTTCGCATAAAACTTCGTTTTAAACAACCGATGGTAAGCACGGAAAATTCAGAATTTCAAAAAGGACGGTACTTTTCAATACGGTAACCAATTTGGACTAACCCTCGTCGATACTGGGGTTTTGCACCTGTGCACATTGAATTTAATTAAAATGCCATATCACCATGCAAATGTGTGTGTGTGTTTGGCAAATTCGATAAAAGGGAAACAGTATGTGGTTGCTGTGTGGAAATCTCAACATCTGGGCTCCCCGTTTCCCCTTTTTCCAATCTGAAACCCCTTTTTAACCCGGGACCGGTTTGCTCGCTGCGATATAGCCGACGTGAATAACAGCATCCGGAGAAAGGCGAGGGAACAAACCGTGCTTGGTTTTAATTCCTCGGTCGTCCTGTATTCGGACTAGGCTGGTCAATACACCTGTTCCTCCGCTGGAAACCGACAATTCCTATTCCGCCCACATGACCGCCACCGTGAAACATAAATAAAATCCTGGGGGGATGGAAGCTATTTTCCGCAAGACGCGATTTTAAGCTAAATATGTATTGGAAAAGTATGGATGCTAGTCATACTCCATTCCACGGAAAACAAACTTAAACGTTCTGTCAGACATTGTTGTTTTAAACACACAGCACTAATTAATAGTCGGTACAATATGATCACGAACTTCAAACTATCGACAAACGACCAACAACTCACTTCACTCGAAGCTTCAATATTCGGTAGAGTATGTCAATAAGACAGTGAAATGCTAGGAAAATTACATACAAAAAGTCCGAGGAGAGGATACCAGGCTAACCGACCAACATGGGTTTTCATTTATGGGTGAAATTTTCGGACCCACCATATTACCAAACGTTGCAGAACGCAATGTTTTTCCAACTATATAGCTAACAGCTGTGCTATACCTGGTTATAAAGATGGTCAGAAAGATGATCGGTCGGTAGTCAGACATTCACAATCTCCATATATAAAGACATGAAACGAGACTCCGGCAAATTGTTTTCCTTCCACAGGGAAGTATATATATTTTGACAATTTGCTTACAATAGACGTTTAGATATCCACATAGGAACTGAATTCTTAGATCAAACTTGCCACTGTTTATTAACGGTTACATAAAGCAGTATTGTTTTTGAAAGAAGAAACATTTCAATTGAACAGATCAAATGAAAAATGGTTTTATACGTAATGTGACTGTTTAATAACTCGCCTACAACCATTGCGAAAATGAGTACTACTCCTAGAAGAATAAAATTTTGTCTTAAAATGTATTTCTCTAATGTGTCAGTGAAAAGACCATTAAACCTATAACAACTGTTTTTAAAAGTACAAGTATAACATTAATAAATATAATAATTATTATTGTATAATTAGTCGTTGCCAACACTTTGGTCTGCCTGTTATTCCAAATTACATGTTCATTACCTCGCACCACATGGAGAAAACTCACAATAATAAATTAACTGGGACGATCAATCGAAATATTTTTACCTTCTGAGAATTTTTGTTAAGGTAAATTATATCGCATCCAAAAAAATGAAAAACTAATATGTATAACCATTGTAGTTGTCCATTCCATTGACATCGACAATAATGTCGTAACGCAGGGATGATAAATTTACCATAATTACACATTGTCACTGAGGTTCCGCTAGTGATTTATAGTTTGTTTTTACAGGTGAGGTTTCTGTATTTTCGAAGAATATGCGAGATTTGGGTGGGGGTCTTGTCGATGCGTGACAAATGATGCAAGGGCGGTTCGAATCAGCAGTTTGTTGAAATTAAAACTAGGATTTATTCATTTGCCTATGCAGTCCTGCTTTCAAAATTAACATGCCCTTCCCGATAAAATAATAACAATACGACGACGGTCTTACTTCCTGCGGGCTTCGGGGTCAGGGCTCGGACTCGGAAATACGATAAAAGGACGTAATTCGGGCCGAGTGTAAGCCGGAGCGCCATGGGGAAGAACAACCCGGATTGGGCATTTGGAGCGCAATTTAGATTTCCCATAGCGAGCATTGTAGCGCCAAATCAATAGAATGGATGAGCAATGAACGCGGGGTACAAAAGGTTAATCAAGGGCCCCCCCGTGCTTATTCCAGATTGTTCACGTCGAAACAAATCGTTGCAACCGATGCCAACATTTGTCAGGACTGCATTTCATTTCACGGCGTGGGTTACCAAAGGCTGGTAGCTCGGCCATATTGGGTGATTCGGAACTGAAAGAACAAACAATGAAGAAACGGTTTAACCATATCGCTCGGCTTTTCGATATTGGCACCATAGAAAATAAGCTTTTTGCCGAATATCTCTCTCCTCCCTCCCCCTCTGACTTCTCCATCCCTCTCACTCACTCCCTCTCCCCCCTCGCTCACACTCACTCACACACGTAAACCCTTAAAATTTTTCATTTCGTTTTTTTTTATAAAAAAAATCCTGTAAAGCTCAGATTTCTGATAAAAGTTGAAAGTCGCTGAGGAGATGCAAAAGCTAGCGGAGTGAAAGTAACCCGTTCTGGAGAAAAGACCAAGGTGACAAACACTGGAATGAAAAGAAACAAACGGATGTTATTCGAATCCAGTTGCAGACAACCTCTAATTTCAAAACTAACGAATTTTGTCTAATAAAGATGATAATTTATTGAAGAAACAAACATATTTAACAAATTAAAAACCACTTATTTCTCTAATAGTCCATGTTATTTCTATGCCAGAACCCTAAGATTTGAACTAACCCAATCGATAGTTTTAAATAATTTATGCTTCCCATACTTTCAGTAGAGGACGGTTGGGCTTCTAATTTCAAGAACATAGTCATTTAGCGAAATCCAAGAGTATATTTTATCCAGACAGCAATTAAATAACCTCTTATCTCTCGGATAATATCTCGGCTTGTCCTCCAAGCGTCTAATCCCACTCTTCCCTTGTAAGTTAACAGCACTTGTAAACTTGAGCAATACATCTCGACTCTAAGTTAGTAAAGTCAACAAACTCCCGTCTGCTTGAGTCACCTAACTGCCTCTTGACTCTCGCAACCGTTTATAAATAAAACTAAGGTTTAAATTTAGTTTAATAACACCACTGTCATCAAAAGTGTCATCAATTTTAATTCTAATTAATGTAACTGATCAAGTAAACATTCTAACATATAAACATTTTGGCATATATATGCTGTAAATAGCAATAAGAGATAAAAGAGGCCCACACATTTAAACTATATACGTCGTTACATACGATCTTGGTAGACTTGAAAAAGCTAGTGTCACGTGCGGGATTGAAACCCAAGACCTTCAGCTCAATTCACGATAGTTCAAGTGGTTATTAGAGCAGTGGTGTATTGGGCCGAAGGTCGTGGGTTCGAATCCCGCTCGTGACACTAGCTTTTCCAGCTCAACTAAGACCTTATATATAAGTATAATTAATTAAAAATTTAAAATATATTTTAATTACATTTCTTCCTCTAACATTAGGGTTCTATTTGTTTTTCTACCAAGATATATAAAACTTTACATGAAAAGATAACGTTTCGAAAGCCATGTCATACTTTCATACTTTTAATTAGAGAGAAAAGAGGGAGGGAGTGTGTGTGAGAGAGAGAGAGAGAGAGAGAGGGAGGGAGAGAGATTTAAAGTAATTGTTTGATAGTATCAAACCTAATTTTTGGAACACCATAATAAGTTAATTGGTAAGAAATAAATTGCAACGAGAGAGAGAGGGTTGAGAGAGAGAGAGAGAGAGGGTTGAGAGAGAGGGAGAGAGAGAGAGAGAGTGTGTGTGTGTGTGTGTGTGTGTGTGTGTGTGTGTGTGTGTGTGTGTGTGTGTGTGTGTGTGAGGGGGGGGAGGGGGATAGATAGAGAGAGAGAGAGAGAGAGAAAAAGAGAGAGAGAGAGAAAGAGAGAGGTTGTGACAGAGAGAGAGAGAGAGAGAGTGAAAGAGAGAAAGAGAGAGGTTGTGAGAGAGTGAGAGTGAGTGAAAGACAGCGAGAAAGAGAGAGAGAGAAATAGAGAAAGAGAGAGGTTGTGAGAGAGAGGGAGTGAAAGAGAGCGAGAGAGAGAGAGAGAGAGAGAGAGAGAGAGAGAAAGAGAGAAAGAGAAAGGTTGTGAGAGAGAGAGAAAGAGAGAGAGAGATTTCTCTCAGATATTTTTATTTTTTTAGATTTTTATATATCGCTCTTCTTACAACAAAAGAGGCTGGNAGAGAGAGAGAGAGAGAGGAGAGGAGAGAGAGAGAGAGAGAGAAGAGAGAGAGAGAGAGAGAGAGAGAGAGAGATTGAAAGTAATTGTTTGATAGTATCCAACCTAATTTTTGGAACACCATAATAAGTTAATTGGTAAGAAATAAATTGCATTTTCCACAATAGGCGTGCGTCTGGTCTAGATAGTGCCAGGTTGTTGTACTCATTTTTTCTTGTTGACTCGATTGACTTGGCTGACGATGAAAACCCGTCTGACTAAGAACAGAGGACCGGCCGGTCCAAAGATATCAGAGTTTGTTTTGTTTTTTGTGGTAGAGGTTTCATTAGGAACCTCTGAACATATTAAATAGCATTGATATTTTAACAGGGAAAGGAGTATGCTTTGAAAGGGAGGAGCTGTAGTGAGATAGTGGGAATATGTACCACTTAAGTTTTATCTTCCTTCTATGAGGTTTTGTAACGTCCTAGAATAGCATAAAACACGTTTAAAACTAGAATAAACAAGGATGTAACAACTTCGGATTCCAGCATCAAAGAAATAATAAATCCCTTGCAGAAAGGCGTTTAAAAAATTTGGTAACTGTGAGGAAATGGAAGCACGGGGGCAGAATCAAATTACAATGCTCTCACTGTGAAGACTAAAAATAGAGAGACAGCGGGGTCTGAGAGATGCGAGCAAATCATATTAAAGCGACTTGGGGATGAAGGAAAATTGGGGAAGAGTAGAGAGGGTGCCCGATGAAGAATCCCCCAATAGAAACCCACTTTGACCCTCAAACAGTTCTTTGTCAAAAAGTTATGCATTTTATATGAAGTGAAAACATCCTAAGAGGGTTATGGGCTGAAGTGTAAGATAACAGAATCAAATATGCGTGTATACGCTAAACTTTACAATTGCGAACCTCTTTTTGTCAGGCCTACACAGGCTCTGCTGAGACAAAAACAACACCCTTTGGAAGTCTACCGGAAACAGTAATGCTAACAAGATTAATAACAAAATTTCCAAGGAAATTTAAGTTATTGCTTAATCAAACTTCACATAAAAGGAAGGAGATCTGTGTAAGAAGGGAAATACAATGAATTTTGATGAGCAAGAACTATATAGAATCGTCTCGTTTGCTTTCCGCAACGCCATCGGTTTCAGAATTGTTTAACCGTGCCTTTTGTCTCGACAAAACAAAAAATGAAATTCAATTCATATCACGTCCATTCATGTGTTTACCATCTTGGAGAATGTAAACGACGAAAGCAAGGTTGGGGAACAACACGGATTTATGAATATTCCACAAATCCTTTCGTGTTGTATCGGAAATAAGTTTGTCAATATATTATCAACACAGAAATAAAAGTACTTCAAAGGCTTTCTCAAATCGACGGTTATACTTCACATAATATAAAAGTACATATATGTTTTCTTTTTCAAAACTTATTGTTTTATTGTAAAATTTATCAGCAGAAAAACGAACGAAATCATTAGAAACAGTCAACTTTAGAGATCCGTTTTAACAAAAAGATGCCCGTACTGATCGCTTCATGTGCCACTGAGTCACAGCTTTTTAAAAGACGGTCAGTTATGCCATCCATGCCCGTACCAAACTGATTATCATATAGAATGGAACTTTGAGTATTCAAGAAACATTGATGACGTTCTTCTGGAAGGTGTGGTCCATTTCTAGGGGACAACTTCATGTTAATGCATCATAATGCTCGACCGCATGTAGCTCGAGTTGTCACCCATTACTTGGAGAAATAGGGATTACCACAATGAAATGGGCAGCACGTTCACCTGACATGAATCCTATAGAACACTTATGAGACTTCGCCTACAACAAACATTGAAAATCTTCAAATAGCTCTTTGTTGAAGAATGGGAATCTGTTTTGAATCAATTCTGTTTCACAAGTCGAAATCCAGTCGCTTATTTATTCGATGCCTAGGATATATTATTTTATATTATTATATACTATTATATTATATACTTTTTATTAAATATATTTTACGGAATTGATCCAATTTACAATTATCAAGAGCATTTATATTTATATTATCAAGAGCAAAGCTAGATAACAAGTTTAATTTGGTTTACATTAAAATAAGTATGGTAATCAGTATAACGATAAAAAATACATATATGCAGGTTGAAATAAGAAAAATACGAGTGTCCGCTTTTTCTTCTTTGCTTGGAATGTTTAATGAAATCTATTAAAAAAGAAATCGAAGGTACACTTTTTGGAAATATTATCTCGTATTAGAATTATATTTTATTCTAATTATAAAACAGGCTTATCAGCAATTCTGTATGATAAATTAAAAAAAAAATAGCCTGATTATTAAAACGTTGTTTATTCTGATAGTTTTGTGAAAACGTTAAATTTAAGATTTACTTTTGAAAAAAGAAAGTTACTTTTGAAACTGAAATTGCTATAAAATGAATTTAAAACATTATGTACTATCTGTTAAATGTACAAAGTTCTTTCTTTTTTATACCTGCAGATCATGGACATCACGAACATCATACTATTGGATCTTTAACTAATTATTCCTAAATTATGAAACCGTAGCCTGCTAAAATAAAATTTTTATAGAACACTAGTGTCCAATATTTATTCTATTTTGACGAGGCTATAGCAGGTATTTATGGATATAATTGTGAATCAGTTTGGGATGGTTACCTTCAAAACAAAAGACAATAGTTGATATTAGTATGAGGCGAAGAGACTCGGATGTCATTTTTATCTGGAAAAATAACCCTTGACTGTGCCAACGGACTGTTTCGTCTATACTCCGTTGTTTCGCTATCATTCCAATGTTAGTCGTCTTTTGTCTTTTTTTAAATGGATAACTTTCACTCTGGTTGCTCCTGCTTCTACTGACGTGTTCTTCTTTTAAATAATATGTTGATTTATGTTTATTCATTTCGATATATTGGTTTAAACTTTCACTTTTTTTCTTATCAACGGTCAAAATATTTAACATTTTAGCGAAACAATTCTTATGTCATCGATCGTAAACAGTCTACATGTTGACTGCGTTCGAGCATTGTACGAAAAGAACTTTCTGTTAACAAATAGAACTTCAGAATTCATTCCTATTTCCTCACTTGTTGACAAACTGAAGGAAAACAAGCCTGATATGATCAATATTCAATTGTTCTCCAATAATTATAACAGAGATTAACACAATATAGTAAATTTGCGTGAAGACTCAATGTCAAATTTGTTTTAATTAATTTGAATACTAGGGGCTTTATTCCACTTGAAAGTGATCAGATTGCTAAAATAATTAAAAACCAATATCTGCCAGAAAGTTGACATCAACATCGAACAGTAACGTATTCGCTTTGTTTCTTGTACGTAGTTAATTAGTTTTACGTGTAAATCACAAAGAATACTTTCCGATCTTGAGGCATTCCCAGTTTGGTTATAAATTCCGATTCGGACAAATAATCTGACTATAGTGTAATAATCTATAGAGCTCGGCAAAAACGTTCGATAAATTAGATCCGATCCAGTGTAAATAATAAATGAAAGAGTCCTCACATTGCGAGGGGCCTATTCATGAGCGATACTTACATTTTGATATAAAATTCTACGAAAATCTAACATTGATCGAAATCTCATTTATTTATATTCTGAAACAACAGGCAAAAACGGCAACATTATTGCATAAAAGCTTACAACCATAACTTTAACATGACCTTTTTATTGATAGTTCTATGTTTTACCTCCGAAATGGCTAGTTTTGATTCGAAACTTTTTTACTCTTTATATGTTGTTTTTTCCTTTTTGTTAATATTCTTTTTAAAGATGTAGGGAAAGGTCATTTATTTATCTTGCATTTTTTCCACCTTGTTTTATTAAAATTTCTTATTTACAAATGGTCTGGAGTGCATTTCACGGCCCTGTCCGTCCCCTCTCATCAGGTAAATTTTTTAAGGGGTAACTTTTTTGTTACTAAAAAGAGCGCGGAAATCCATTGCTGTCCTTTTGTAATAAGGGATTTTAATAAAACAAGTTGCAAAAATACAAGATTGATAAATAAAAATATCCAACTTTTACTTTTTCTTTTCAGAAAAAAATGTATGAAAATCTAACTTCTCCAATCAAACCATGTTTAAAACTTAAACGAAATTTTAAATAGCCATTTCATCCCAATTGTATGTTAATTGAGATAACTACTATATCAAAGTAAATGATTGCATATACCAAGAAGTTTGTAGCCATGGCTGAAAGAAACTTTTGTCGGAAGGCATATTTGGCAAGTTTCTAAATTATGCTGACCTACAGAGTTCATCCGTACGCCTATGTGTTCAACCCCGAGTTTTGTTTTCGTTGTAATTTCCAAACGCATACATAATAAACCAAATAAAACTTTCTCTTGTTTGGTACGTGTGTAATTTAAAATTATAATCCAGCGTGTGAAAAGTTACTCCGAGAGGTGTTGTTTAAGGAAAAGCTTCGTATAATTTTTTTTTAATATAAAACATAAAATAACCGAAACTGTTTTGTCTTATATACTTAGACTAAATGGAGCAGACATCGAAGACAGAAAATTAAGAAAGCGTGGATAAAACTGGGTGGAGATGGAGAAAGGGGTAGCGAGTAGCCCTAGAACATAAATGAAGCGAGAGGCGGTCGGCTGGTCTCGCTCTCTTTAACTCGGGGTCTTTATCTCACGCCGGATCCATTAAAAATTCAAACAGACTCGGTTTCTAGAGGAAACCACTATTTCAAAAAGCCGGGTGGTGTTTTCATGAGTATAAAAAACGGGGTAGACTTCATTATAATAACGATTTTGTCTTCTTAAAAATGTAAAATACAAACGTTAATCTACTGAAAATAACCCAAACAATGAAACAACACCGTCGATTTTTGTCTCATAAAATGCTTAGTATGAACTAAGGCTGTATGTATAGGATAATGCTACTTATTATGAACTAAGGCTGTATGTATAGGATAATGCTACTTACTATGAACTAAGGCTGTATGTATAGGATAATGCTACTTACTATTTGTGTGCCAGTAATGGAGGTGCAAGAAAAAGGCACTTACCTGTAAAAAAAATATACATATAAAATCCAATAATAACGCCCCATCGCTGAAATGGTTTATTTAAATTTTAAAATGTTATAAATATGAATATGTTTAAAAGATCGAGAAACCATGCTGTTATAATTTTGAAAAGAATTTAACGAGTTATTTCAATTACGAGGTTATATGAACCCTCGGGGTGCCGGTGTTTTTGAAAAAAAGGCCATTTGTAAGTATGTCGGGTTCGATTGCAGGGCCGCTGGGTTAGAACCCGAAACCTTTACCCTACAGCGATGAACGCCGCGACAACCGTTGCGGCCACCGACGCCCCTGCTGTTCTCTAAAAATTATACGTAATAGATGTAAATATGTGACTAAATTATTTATTCATAAATGTACAACATAGCTAAATACATTAAAGAAGATTTTTTTAATGTTTACAACTTTGAAATGTTTTCAACATATTTCATCTTTAAACTTTAAATTTAAAAAAAAAAACATTCTCGCGGGATAAAATGTATGCCAAGATTGTTGGGGCCCACTGGGTGAGTCAGGTCCGTTGGAAAGTTGGCATGGGCGAAAGAAAGTGAGACCTCTTTCCGGTTGACGCATCCGGTTGCAGATTCCGTAGACGACGGAAAAAACCCAAGATAATAAATGTTGACGAGTTCAACTATTATAGAGGTAAGATGTTGGTAAATGGAAAATGACGCTGATAATAGTTGAAGAAAAATCAACAGTAATAAATTAACAGCGATTGTATAGTATTTAGTCATAAAAAAAGGGGTCAGACCTCGGTCTTGTCCGTCAAATACTAAAAAATATCCCAATCCATACCGTCTTTAACCTACATATATTTGATTCTGAAACCAAATTCTCAAAACCCTTGAAATCGAGAAATGTGGTTCAATCTGAACAAAGTGAACAGAAACAAGAATCTAGGTATCAAGTATAGCCGAGGGGCTATCAAAGCACTAAATTCAACCATCATGAGCTCAATAATGGTGCTGAATTGCAAAACTAAACTAAACAGATTAGGTATGCAAAACAAAGTCACCCTCTGCTGGGAAGAATAGAAGGCAACGAAAGAGCGGCGTTATTACAAGAAAATGGGCTGCTATACCGTTGATAGTACCTGCCCTTCTGTTGCATTGGAATTCACACTATTAATGAATACCTTAGTTAAAAGGACAAAATGAAGATGAGGAAACAGTGGAATTCACTCACAGACAACCAATCCATGATCCTTCTAGCATGTTTTGAGAGGAAATAGGTAATATAATGCATTAAAGACTTAAAGGAACCACAACCAATCCATGATCCTTCTAGCATGTTTATTACATTGTTAATTTGTACAATTAATTGATTAAAAATCAATTTTTGTCCATGCGTACCTTGAAGACAAAACCAAGCGTATTGTGGTTTATGGTATTACAATTTTTGAAATATGAAAGATACACATTACTCTCGTACATGAACGTCAAGTTCATCCATCATCCCGTGATTGCGGCGTGTCATCCATTCATCGTCCAGAATAAATAAAATATATTAGTTAGGGGATGACTATTTTTGAAAAATAAAACGTTTCCAGGACGACTTGTTCAGAATTCAAGCAAAATTTTCGGACAGACCTAGGTACCAAAAAAAAGTATGGGAAAATGGGACCTCTCCATTGGGAACGACACCATCTGCTGGTACACTGATGAATTTATAGCGCTAGAAGGTACGGGGAAAGGAGTGTTCAGCAACGGAACTACTCAGAACCCTCGGGAAAGTAAGCAAATATTTTACAGGCTGAAGTCCCCGCAGATAAGAGATGAATCACCTACAAAAACCAGAACATAGCTAACAGTTAGCCAGGCAGCTATCCGAACACTGAACACAAGCATTATTTACACCAAAATGGTGCTGAATTACAAGACTAAATAAAATGAATTATCTTCGCAAAGTTACTCTCTGCTGGTTCCCAGGGTTGGAGTAGATATAAACGAGAAAGGGCACACCCTTGGAAGGAAAAGGCTGCTATTCCGCTGATAGGTTCTCAGTTCACCTTCTATGGTGAACAACACTATCAATAAGTACCTTAGATAAAACGACAAAATGAAACAGTAGAAATTCGCTCACTGAACACAGACAATCCAAGATCCTCCTAACGAGTTTCGGAAGGAAAAAAACAGAATACATCAAAGGAAAAGGAAAAATGAATTAGAACAGTTTTCTTAACAGATGTATATGAACTGCGGGCATTTGAGAAAGATTAGTATAATCCAACAAGTACATGCAATTTCTGCAAGGAAGCAGAGGAGACTCCAACGAACCTAATAACAAACAGTGGCGCTACACTTTTCCGCATGAGGAAATTCTTTGGGATGTACAACGTGATCCTATAAGAAATTGAACCATTGAAACTAATAAAATTTCTAGCTAGCTCACCAGTATGCTGCTAGAGATACATGGCTGTCGAAGGGCGCACGCACCCCCAATATTACATCTAAATATACATCATTGAACAATTTGAATAAAGAGTATGTACAACTCGAGTAAACACATTTCGTGTCTTCTTCAGATGCTGGAGAATTCCCCCTCTCCAAAGAAAATCTCAAGAATCGCAAAATGGTGAAACCAGAGAGTAGATGTCACGGGAGAAAAGCCCAATGTGGGGCCCTCTGGTGAAGAGCTGAGCGATCTTTGGAGTGCCTGGCTTCAGCTTAGATAACTTCATTGTTGATTTTAAGCAGTCAAAAAAACATTGTTTTAAAATGTGAACACTTGGATTAGTTTTCTAAACCCTCAAAATGGCGGATTCGGAAGATAGGCAAATCGTGAGGATTGATCGAGTACTAGTTTTTCGGCAGTAAATACTGCCAATCATGTTTCGGCATCGAAAGCATTTAACGGAGAAGTTTTAATATTACTAATAATTTTGGTTCGGTCTGCGGGTTTAAGTTTTAAGAGAGACTGTAGATAAAAAAAAAAGTATGCTTAATTGACATAATTAATACGGTCAATTATAACTACTAAACATTTATGGACTTATATTATTGTTTTCCTTCAAATTTAAGCCGCATCAACACAGTTTCACCTTTTCATGTTTCTAATGTACTACCAATATATCGGTACATATTTATTCTTCTAGTTCTAATTGAGTGTATTAATTATTACAATTAATTATACTTTTTTTATCTGAAGTCTTTCTTAAAACTTTTTTATGTGAATCAAGACTTTAGATAAAAAGGATAATTAATTGAACTAATGGATATATTATATCCAAGACGTAATATAGCATAAGGTTTATGAAACAACACGTTTTTTGTTATTGATCAGATCATTCACTGAATAATTCAAACCGCAACAGAAAATACTGTGAAAAGAGGCGAACCAAAGTGATCAATCTGCACACTTAAAAACCGAACGAAAATTATTGGCAATATTAAAACTTTGCCAATAAATGCTTTCGCTGACGAAACATGAATGGCAGTATTTACATTTAAAAACGAACCCACACGCGCGTACATAAACATAATTTGTGTGCAATCTAGTGTCACTACATAGTTTGAGACACGTTTTCCGCCTTCCTATGAAAAGGTAAAGATTTATGAACTTCAGGAAAATGACAAAGAGCCGAGACAATGACGTTTCCTTAGGCGAGCACCGAGGTGTAAAATTGTGTATAAAAGCTAAAAGGTGTCATTCAAAACCTAATTTATTCCACTTTAACGTCGTGATAAAGAGGAGAAATTTAGGTGAAAAATTGTTAAAGAACGAGGGAAAATGTTTCACAAAATCCCAAGTTTAAAATGACGTCGAAAAGCTCAGTCAACATAGGAGACAAAACATTCATAATTACGTTATACATGATCTTGATTTAGACATAATCAGTGAGATTTTCTTACAAAGATAAACGCCGAAACGCGCCTTACCAAATATCTATTGCATCTGCCCATATATGATCAAACTGCGGGCAAATTTTAAAATAATTCTGTTCAATTCTACAAGGGCACGATAAAAGCAACGCTCCAGGCAATCCGTTACACGAGAAAATCGTGATGGGTACCAATCGAATTCCGCCGGCAGGGGAGAAAAAGCAGTATTCGGTATCACAAAGTGTTTCGCAAACCGAAACATAATACCCACGCGAATACGTTATCAAACAAAAGGTACAATGAGGGCTGCATAGCAGGATCTGACATGGCTTGACACTACCTTCCGATGTTTTCGATACGAAGGAAACCATCACAGTGCGAAAACGTGCCTTTTTATCGAGTAATATAAAACTTTGACACCTATACTCTTAACTCCTTAATATAATATAAAATTTAAGAATTTGAGACAAAAAGAGATTTGCTAAAAATTTCATTTTAATCTTGTTATATTATTTAATCCCATATTGTGATAACAATAGAAGATCTGAATATATAAGATACCACAAAATGGCTCAAAGCAAGCAAACACTTAAAAAGATTACAACCCGGTGGAATATGGCCGATATAGTCTTATATAAGTTTTTCCGAGCAGGTGAAACAATAATTGCTAGCTGTTATTGCAAACAACCGCATACATTTTATTGAATTTTGCGGGAAAAGCAACATCCTGTGTTAACCAGAATAGAGCCAATACTCAACGCATGTTTCCAGGTTCATCTCCAAAAACTAAGAGATCTGGATCTGGAGGTCCTTCCCACGCTCTCCATTTTCGCAGGACTTTACCAGCTAACTTTAATTTTTTTCGTAATTAGAATGACTTTTGAGGAAATTAAAACAAACAAAATGGCACAAAAATTATCTCTCACCATCTTTCAACAATTCGTCTACCCGTTGACATCTAATTTTTATATTGTACGGTTGACAAGCTTATAGGGCTGAATAAAGATAAATTGATCTTCAGTGACTTTTTTAAAAATAAAGTGGTTTGACGGTTTGTCAAATAGTTGTAAGTTTAAAAGTGGATTTCTGGACGACTATGGACGAGGCGAGTAGTCTGTCAAGAAAAATTAATTCACTGATCATGTTATAAAATCACCTCTTTGGTTAAGGATCTGATTCAGTTATGCAATGTAATTATTGCGGAAAAACGTTAAAATTATGTACAGTAACAGTTTTTGGCATTTGGAATAAGTTTCTGAAATAGCATATATTGCTTAAAAGTATCCACTTCTTAAAAATTCAATGATCGATAATTTTTCCTGTCATCTGTTTTTTCAATCCTTTATAAATTAATTTAGAAAAGTCGTAATATTTGGTTCTATGATTCTAATCAGTTCGTAATGAAGGCAATGTTTGGGTCCGTTGAGTACCGCTGGCAGATGTAGAAGTGTTTATACTTATATTTTTAATTAAGACCTCAGATTCCTATTTTTGTTAAAACAAAAATGTAACATAAATATCTTCTGGTTACATGCATCAAGAAAATATATTCAATTGTGGGGGGTGCTTCCCCCACTGTGAGACTGTATTGTGTTAATATTTATTATTTTTGTCTTTTGACGGTTTTGTTTTTCCCCATTTTTTCCTTTTGCATTTGTAAATTTTAAGGCGGGAAAAACGGCGTAAAATTTTGATGAGACTCTTCCAAAGACTCGAAGAAATGAGGTACACTTAGCCGGCCGAAAAATTTCATTTAATAAGTTCGCGGAGTGCGCGCGTCTCCTTTTAAAGTAATCGCTCCGGGCTAGAAGTTAATCTCATTTATAGTTCAGCCCCATTTTGAAAGTTGAAAAATTAATTCAGTTACAATGTTCCCAAGAGGGTAAAAACTTGTTTCAAACGGAGTGCATCAGAAAAAGCTAGTGCACTCCGTAACTCTCAAAAATTTAAAGAGAAACTGTAATTATTTTTTCCAACAGTCTGGACAATAAGAAAATTATCGCTCACAAAGTTAGGACCCTCGGGGGTGTCGGTGACCGAAAATGTTTACGCGTTGAAACGGCTTTCATCGGGTTTTTACACAGTTCATCTCGGGTTCGAATAAAGGGTCGCTGGATTCGAATCCGACATACGAATGGGTCCGAGGGTTAATATAACCTAGTAGTTGAAATACCCTAGAAAAAAAAGTTAGGACCACAGTCTAAAAAACAACCTAAGAAGAGGGGATAATTCATAATGTTGAGCTGCATGTGAATAATTAATCGTTATTACTGTTGTAAAGTTAATATAATAACAAATAATTAACCGGAATACAAAAGCCCTATTCCAAAATCTATATAGCATTTTTATAGGGTTTTGGAGTATAAAATACGTTTTAATCTGAAATAAACAAAAAAAAAACTTTGAACTTTTTAGAGCTGCACGGGGATAATAAATATTAATATTTAGCACCTTTTTTTTAACTAGAATATTTAATATTTTGTTATTTGTATTTTTAAGCACTTTTTCCATTTAAAATTCACAAGCTTACATAAATAAAGAGAGAATATAAACTTTATAAAATTAATTCCACGATTGTTTGATAGAAAAGATAAACACTACCTACAATAAAAAAAGTTTATTCAATTTGCCTCCTTTTTTAAAATTATTTTTATTATAAAATGCCAAACAGAACCATAACAAAAAACGGGGTATTTCATTGAAGAAAAGCCATCGTGATTTTGAGGGATTTCTGGGAGGATTCCCTTGAACTAACGGGGCTGGAGGAGAATAAGAGGCTACGAGGATGATTTATGCGTCTTATCGGTCCTTGGCTTCCTCCAAACATTACAAAGACAAAAGCGTGAGCTGATACCCCTTCTGTGTACTCGAATGTTCAACCCGGCAACAACACATTTACCAAAAAAACGCACATAAGTTAAACTAAAATTAAAAAGTTGTACTCCGAGGGAAAGTTTGTGTATACACGTTTTGCACCATCAAGGAGTAAATTTTTTTCCTTTTACGTTAGCCTCAACATTATGTAAAAACATGCCTATGAAGACATGAGGAAAATGTAAATAAAATTTATTAGAACTAAATCTACAAACCTCAGTCATGAATAATTTCATCGGTTAATATGTTGGTTTATTTGTCGGACAGTTACTTTTCCAGAATCCATTTTGATTTTAAACATCATTAGCATAATGGATTATGCGACCGTGATAACGGGAAATAAAAAGCACACAGAGCGGGGTAAAGAAAATCGTGTTTGTTTCGTGAATACTGAATAAAATGAGGCCGATTGGGACATTCAATCGGGCTTCGTAAGTTCGCGTGCCAGTTCGGACCATTCCAACAATCGGTATAGAAATCGAAAAAAGCTCTTCTATTAGAAAGCGGAAAAGCTCAAATTTGTAGGCCACGTTAAAGCACATCTTGTTGCCAGAAATTTCAATCAATTGTATGATATGAATACAAGTGAAAACTAAATACATATTAGTGTTGCTTTTTATCGAAGACGGCCTGATCGGAATTGATCCTGTCCGGCCAGGATAGACTCACAGTTGGTCCGTTCTGAAACGAGTATGTACCTGTATGTAAAGGTGTTTGCCTGTTGGTTCCTATCATTTTGGTCAAACCAATCAAAACAATCAGGTTCTTCACAGCGCAATTGTTATTTTCATTCAACAATCATCCATTATGTACCCCAACAACTTTGCAACTAGAATACATAAAGCAATGATACAACGAAACAACGCTTCAGCACAGACGCGTTTGACAAGCTAAATTTTGCATAAACGGAAGGAGACGTCGTCTTTCCTTGCTTATTCCATGACACAGTATCATAGAAATGTTATTTAAGTAGAATGTAAATTATTATATTTTGCTTCAAATCTTGGCCGTAAACTTTTTTTAACACACGTCAAATATTTTAAATATACTTAGAAATATATAAAAATGAACTTAAATTACAGATGCAAGATTGCCATCTCTTTTAAAATACAATATGGATTTAGTAAATTGTTATTATTCTTTTTTTACGAGGGTTCTCAACAGCAGAGGTCATATCAACCCTCGGGGTGTCGGTGTTTTGAAAAAAAAAAAAAAACATTTATAAGAATGTAGGGTTAGAATGCAGGGCAGCTGGATTCGAACCGTGGATCTTCACCTTACAGTGATGAGCGCCGTGTCAAATTATTAGTAATACTACACAAGGTAAACTTTCAATAATATTTATGCATGTATGCTTATGTATTTGTATACACAATATAGATTTCTGATGTTAAGTATAAATTCCCGGAACGTCGAAGTAAATGTTAATGTTTTATTTTATTATTAAAAAACATGGAAATGTTGTCTGACATTAACCAACATATCATTATATTAATTTTGGAATAAAAACTATATGTCTGGGGTGCGCGCGGGACAATGAGAACAACCCCTACAAGTGCACTTGAACCACTACTAAGCCTACCTCCACTGGAAACATTCAAACAAGGGGAGAAGCTAGGAAAACTCATTTAGGCTCCAAAAACAATCAAATTGGTTGGGAATTGAAAGTTGAGGAAGAACATAGCAGAGCGTCATATACAACGATATGTTATACATATGGCTCCAAAACAAACGAAGGAACCGAAGTACGAAATGTGAACAATCAAACTCATTAGGGAAGTAAACTAAGTCTTTCAAGCAGAATACATGCCATCAATGCTTGTACGCTAGAAAATCTTAAAAGGGGTTACGCTGTCAACAAAATCCTTCAAGCAGCTATTAAAGCATTAGCATGTACAAAAAATCACATCAAAACTAATCAGTTAATGGATCCAAAATCTCCAAAACCTGGGGAAACACAACAACCTCATATCTTGGGGGCCAAGACACAAAGAAAATGTGGTAACGAAAAAGCAGACACACAGGCTAGAGGAGGATCTGTAAGATGGGATAACAAAAACAAATACAGAATCCTCCATCTCAGAATGGATCAAAAAAACAAAAACAAAAGAGAAGTGAATAAACTCTAGGGGCGCTAGACAGAGAAAACTTGGGCTAAAACAACCCTCACCAAGACTGGCAAACTCACTGCTGCAATTGGAGAGGGCCACATTCAGAGGAGTGATAGGACCGAGAAAACATCTACATAACATAGATATATTCAATGATGATCCCATTTGCAGATTATACAATAAGGAGGAAGAAACGCATCCATATCATCTTCGAATGCGAAGCAATGGCACAATGGAGACAAACTAGGATACAAAAAAAAACAGGGAATGATATAGTAACAGTGACATTCAATGACTTAGCACAAAAGCAAGAAGGCTTCAGTGTCTAGGGAGCACAAATCCCCTTCCTCGTATCCACCATCTTCATCATCATCTGCGGTGCGCGCTAGGTTGCAATGTGTATAACAAAAATAATCTGTTAATAATTGAGAACAGAGATAACTTATGATCACTTACAGACAAGAATGGTAGTTTTTTATATCAATTCTTTATTTACTAATTTCAACAGTAGGGAAAAAATCATCCAGTATCAAAAACAACTTATCACTAAGCCGATTAGACGTGCGTTATTACATTACTTTGTAAGTCTACTAATATGCGAAAAGTATCTTTTAAAAAGCCAGGGTTGGATTTTTTTCCAATTGCAGAATTGTGAAAATTTGTTGATTAAATTTGCCAACCTCTTTTCAATAGTCAATGATTTCTTTTACGACCTAACGGATAACTATTCAGCAAATGAAGGTTTAAAACTATCAACGCTGATCAGAAATCATTACGTTAATTGTTATTTATTAATATTTGTTCCTTCGTGAATTTATAAAGTTTTTTAGGTATGTGAATGGATGAAATCCAAAATCTGGAGGGTAAGAAATTTATGACCTTAATAATGAAAATTCATTAAAGATGATATTGCAAAGGCTTTCTTCGACATGGCTCAAGGAATTTAAATCAAAAGTGAAAAAGGTGCCTTGTCGAAGACATCAGCTCTAACATACTAGTATGTTCGTTCTTTATTCGGATTTCAAATGGAATTCTCTTGTCTCACTGCTCACCCCGGCATCACCCGATTCTTCCGGTCGCCAAGGGTTCCCTAGTGCGCCTCCTGCGTGATATACAATTTCAAAGGACTGTTCCCCCATACATACCAGGGTGGTCTCAAGCCAGATTTTTTTCCATACAATTTTATGTACTTTTTTTGTTCAGGTAGAGAAGGAAGGGCAAGTGATTTGTTACACGAGCAGGGTTCTCTTCTATCTCTTGGGCTTCAGCCAAATACCCCTTCGTTTCCTCTCAAACGGTCACTTTTTCTACCGGTCAGTCTATCTCTTCTCCCTTATCTTTTTATGGTGCGAGTGAGCTTTTCACTACTCCCCCAACTCTTTTTTTTCCTTTTGACTTTTTTTAGCTTCAGAAACAAAGAAACTTGATGAAATATGAAGTTGTTTCTTGCTGTAGCTTAACTTTTTTTTGGTGATTCTACCCTCCAAAATATTGGACACGTATCGGCCTCTTATTTTGAATAGGCCCTGGTTTGGCCCAAAAATGTTTTTGAAAGTTGAAATTTTCCGTTTTTTAATGAAAATAGATTTACTAGGTTTTGAGAAAAACGATGTTAGAGCTTGCACGAGGAATGTCAGACACGCAGAAGGATGTCGCAATTATCAGTCAAAAAATTAATTTCCAGGTTAGTCGGTATCTAAGGGTTTTATAATGCTAGGATCACTACAAGGAAATTAAATCCTAGTTTTGACCATTTTCTGTCCTTCTTTGGTACAGAATAATTGCTAAAATATGAAAAAAACAGTATTTTTTTAATTATTTTCATTTTTTGAGATTTTCATGGCTGATAATTCATTTTAAAAATACTGTCAAGTGCATTTTACAACTGTATCAAACATTAAAATTGGGCTATTATTTCCATTAAAAAAAAACGATTATTTTCTGCATTTTCTTATAGAAATCTTTCATATATTTTTATGGTACATACGTGGTTAGAAAGCTGTAGGTACTAAAACGAAATTTCATAATAGTTTCACGAAAAAAATTATGACCTAGTTTACATGAAAAATATTTGGTTTTTAAAAATGTTTTGGTTATTGATAAATTTGATAGCTTTTAGTATATTTTTAATGCAATCTACATAAGAAATGCAGTAAAATGATATATTCAAATAGTAGATTTGAAGTAGAACTGCCAAAGAAAAATATATTTTTTTGCGAAATCAGGGCCTCTTCTCAAGAAGTGGCGGATAAGATCACATCAGTCATCAAAAGACAAATAGTCTTTACAGTAAAAAATGACAATTGACTGAATTTCTAATTAAATCTTATAATTCCCTTTTATTGTTTTTAATTAAGCCAGATTCGAGAGTACTTCCTTCTATTGTACCTTCGGAAATAGCTTAATTAAAAATAACCTACAACATAATGGTTGAAAGGAAAGAAAAGAAAAACCCTTTTAATTGATATTTTTGTGGTTGATTTAAATTTAAAACATTTGTGAGTTCCTCATTTGAAAGTTATTAAAATATATTGAATAATTACAAACATTAAATTAAAAAAATTATTAGCTGAACGTAGTTTGCCACACTTGTACTTTTTCATGAAAAACTAGACGTATCTTTTAAAAGTATAAGAAGTTCAATATTTTTTAATTTTGATAAGGGTTTTGATTTTTTTAATCATAAACTGAGAAAGAAACTTAAATTGCAAATATTTAAGAGTTAACAACCTGAGTTGGTTTTATTTTTTATGGTTCACGCTCTACGGAATGAGGATATTTTGTGCAAATAATAAATAAAACAAATTCAATACATAAACTTAATTCTGAACAACTACTTAAATTTACAATATTAAAAACATTATCATGTCTGTTTACCTAGTATGCAAGTTAGTTCAATAGGATATTAAATGGGAGGAAATGTTTGATGTAAAACAAACAAAAAACTTCAATGGGGAGAAAATAACATTTTTAAGTTATTTAAAAATTACAGTTACCATAAATATACACGAAAACAATAAACGATATTAGATAGCCCCTCATTAAGATATACTATTTCACGACAGGGTCACGTGAATGGAGGGGATACACTGGCTAATTTAATAAACACAGTCACCTCTTTCGTTGTCCATGAGGTCAAGGATATTTGAAGATTGTGTTGGAAAACATTGGATAAACGTTATCAGTTTATAATTTTCAAATCACAAGATTGGCAAATGGGAAAGAACTATCTAGACTATCTAACTCTACAATTTGCCCCTTGTCTACTACTATTATTAATTAAACCATCGAATATTAAAAGTTTCTTTCTGAAATTAAAGGCAACACTACACATATTTGCGATTACGAAAATAATTTATTTTATTAAAAACTGTAACAAGTTTAACACCAGTATTTTGCAACCTTTGAATTGTACTGTTATTTTGTACAATAATAACATATACTTTTTATACAATTTTAACACCTACCTTGTAAACTGTCAAGAAGGTACGTTATCAGCTTGCTCGTTCCGTTCGGCTCCTGATAAAGCTTCAAACACTCCTTGCTCAGGGGGTTGCCGGCCAATCCAAGGACTTGAAGTTGGAAAAGTTTACCAAGCTCGTAAGGGAGCACGCGTAAATGATTATGGTTCAATGACAGTTCTCTGAAACAATGAAATGAAACTTAAGAAATACAACATTCATTTATATTGTTAAGTCAGCTATTAGCATAGTATCAATATGATTTAAAATTTTAACAATTTGGAAGCAGTAAAATTTAACGTTAGTATGGGCATTTTTATTATATTATGAGAACTACTTTTATTCGCTTTAGCAGTTCACACATAATTAATTAGTTCCTTAATTCCTATTACACAGAAGGACTTAATTCCAACTACCCACTCGTTTATTTCAAAAACCGGTTGACAATAACAAAAGTAATTAATTTTAATATTAATATTTTTTATCATTATTAACAGTAATAATTTTCTTTTTTTATTTCAGAAGTAATAAATTTCCTACGAAACAATATTAAAATCAAAGAAATCGCCGCAATGGCTAAAGCGTTGACACGGTGACTGATTATTGGAAGTATCCCCAACATGCTTTTTTATGCAACATTAACTTTTTTTCCAAGAACACCAAGTGTGTTTTCCATAAACACAAAATAAATGAAAAAGAAGATACTAGACCATGAATGGGCGATTTTGTTCATCTTTAATTTTAGAATTTAACTAAAATCATTGCAGCACCACAGGTTGCTTGTGTTAAATCTTCCTGATTTCAAATTTTCACCGTACCTTCTATGTAACAGTATCGAGCGACGCCAAGGACCTGAAGTTTCCTAAGAAGCAGGCTAAAAAATAAAAACTGTGCTTAAACAGTTCCAGGCAAATCGGTTAATTTTAACAACGTTGGTCATGCAGGTTGGCCAAATAAAAAACCATTCAAACTTGGGTAGCATAACCTTTTATTTTGATTGTGACATGACTTTGATTGTTTGCTTATTAAATGACGGAAATCAACTTGAGTTTGACCAACGTTCAGTCCTTGAATTTTTTATTTTTCCAGGTTTTCTGAGGAGATACAGTTGAGGACAGAAATTGAAAAGTATGGTTCGGTTGTCTGTGACGAAACGATTCAGAATCGTTATGACGAACCAATTATTTAATCACCGAATTTGATCAACCGATCGACCCTCCCCCCCAAGTCTGCCTATTCTCACTGGTTCGTTATCAATGTCATACACAATTTAGCATAGCACTGTCTGTATAGACAAACAAAGATAAATAGAAACAAACAAATTTCTGTAAATTTTTATATAGTTACCTTTTAAATAAATCATCTCTAAGCAATATTAAAGGGCATAAAATGTTTCACTTGACCATTAAAAGTACATGTGTGTATTGTTTTTTTTAGTGGCCACATACCATTTTGAAAAACAACACAACTTTGATTTCCACAAAATACACATACTAAATAGGGAAAAAAATACAAACACAACTTTCTAGAAATGGTTTATATTAACAGAGGGACACACAGCATTAATTACAGAACAGATGCATGCAAACTCAGCCGTAGCTACGCCAACATCAAAAAGCAAATAATCCGTTAAACTTTATTTTTATATTTCCCTTTCCTCGTTATCGTCCATAATAATTAACTTCCCTTCCAATATTGAATAAATCCCGAATCACAAATCCAATCCAGAAAATCCTCATTCTCGAATTCCATTAAGTTAAATAAAACCGCTTATAATCAAAGTAAATTTCCCAGATTTACCGCGTCCTCCACCCTGTCACAACCATATAAAACAGCAGAATACAAATTCACGTTTCACAATTTCACACAGAACTAATATTAGATCACAAGAATAGCACCACACTTTATGTGAGTTTGAAATACTGGGTTCAAAATTTATATTTACATCTATATTGTCTATTTTCCAATCAACATATATTTTGTAATTCATCCAGGCCCTGACGATGACCCGAATAAAAGTCGAAACGTCGGCAAAAAAATGAAAAAGTTGTTTTTCTAAAATACTTCATTCTTGACCGCTCCTCACGACTTTAACAAATTATTAAAAGTACATTAGTGTCTAAATATAAAATGATTTTTTAAAGATTATAATGAAGTAAAATAAATAGTTCATTCTTTTCCTCAAAATTTCAATAATAAATGTTTCTTTTTATTTTATTTTTTATTACTTTTTATGTATTTACTTTTTTTTTAAAATAACATTAATTATGATAAACCTAAAAATATTACAATAAACCTGTTATGTTTAGGTTCATACTTGTAATAATTGATCAGTTTTAAAACAGTATACAACAAAAGCATACAATAACCAACTAAAACAATGGACAATGAAAGGATGGTCTAAAACTAATGGAAATAATTTTTCCTTCAGAAATAATGTTACATTGGCAGAAGAAAAATATACTGTAGATTTAACTTTGCAAATTATTAGTTCTATATTATGCATCAGTTGTCAAAGCAGTAATATATAAGTAATTTACATTTCTACTGACGCAAAGCCCTCCTGAATCACAGGATATATAAGCATAAAATGATTTACTTCTGAACAGACTGGGGCTTCCCAACAGTGGTCCACTAACTTTAACTAGGGGGTACATAGCGAACTTAGAGAAAAATTAATATTTACAAAAATAAACGTAGAATAAATTAATAAAATTAAAACACTAATAACAATTAGTACTGAAAACGATTTTTTTATTTATTTTTAGCAGCGGTCATTGTGTTTTCCACCATGTTTTAGCAATTGAACAAATGCCAGCCTCTTTCTTTTGGATGAGTCATCTAAGTCAAGACTTTTCACAATACTATGTGCGATATGGGAAGCCTTCATGATATAAATGCCTTGCTTCTCCATACAGAAATGAGGTGGTTATCTATCGATTACAGGAATTACGTTCTCAAGTCTTATGTTGATGGACCACAATGTCAAATTGGCCAAAATTTTCCAAGATAAGAAAAGGCAATGTATTTATCAAAGTTTTCCATTTAAAGGAATGAGATGAGTCTGTCTTTTCAAGAAAAGAGTATCACAACTTTCGATGCTCATGACAAAGATAGTCCCTTCAAAAGAAAAAATCTAGTTTTAGGTTTAATCTGTTGAGAAGGAAGAGGTGGAATATCCTGTGTTAAATGATTTTTTTTTTTTTTTTTTTATAAGAAAAACTGGAGCTTGTGGACAGCATATTGATTGATGAAATATGTGAACAACTTCGAAGTTGGAGATATCCTTTGAGCACTACTTCTCAACAGCTTGAGATGCAATGCTGGAAGACCATGAATGGGGGTGGTCAAACCGTTTTCTGTTTTGACTAACCCAACTAGTCTATCCTCAAGTGAATAGAAATTTTGATCGACATTACTTCAGACTTCATCTTGTAATCTACTTTCGAGTCCGATACTTACCCCCATTTTTGACTTCAACAGGAAAACAAAAAATTTCCACTGCTTGTTGAAAAAGTAAAACTTCTTTCATTTGCCACAACTTGCGAATCCGAATTTTCCATCTATACAGCCACATAACTAGATACCGAAGCTGTCTAGATGATGAACCCGACATCCGTCTCCAATTATCAAAAATTACAACTAACATATCCAAATTGTGCAGGCTAAAACAACCTCACTCTTCCCATTAATTCATTAATTAATAATGTTCAAGTTATTACTTCTGAAATTGGTTCGAGTTTTAAATAACTATTGATTCCGTTTTATCTAATTTGACTTTTGTGTTCCGGATTATATATATAAAGTTAAGTATGATAATCAACTGTTTGTTTTCATAGTGATATCACCTAATTAGGAATGGACAGGCTAATTTATAAAACTTTGATTTACTGTATAAGTATCTACTTTTAAATATTTGAATGAAAGGGGCTCTGCCCTGGATTTTGTCCTGTTGAAAGGGGTCTCCACTGGCTAAAAAGTTTGGGAAGCCCAGGCATATACCATCCTCCTTTTTACCTATTACCTATAAAACTGGTCAATATAACCCTATATTCAGAATTAATATTTTATATATGATCTATATATACACTCAAAGAAAAACCAGACACTTGTATTTATTTGTTTATTTTCCATAATAACTAGGTATAAAGATTAATAGTTGATTTAAAGTGTTAAAAGCACGTGGTTTATCTTTATAGAGTGTTACAAATCTTTTTACACTCTTTAGATTAAAAATAAAGCAAATCCATTCAATTTCATCATTTCCAGAACCACCTTGTAGAGTGAGTTAATTAGTTTTTTTAAATTGTTTTCCTTGATGAAATGACGAATAAAACTTAATTATTAATTTTTTTTCTTAAAACTATGGTTTTAAGTCGAAATCACACCTGGGCAGATGCTTTAGTCAACCATGGATGTAGCATCCATTACATAGCCCAAATCCTAGGTCTACCATGCTCTACCATGTACGATGTTCTACAGTGGTTTAGGGCCACCTAAGTCTCGAATGAAGGGAAGGTATTTGTAAATCTGCATCTCGCACGGTCTTGATCAATGAGGCTATTCTTTTCACAGACGAGTGCCAACTTGGTTTGTACTAATCAGATGACCAGGACCATATATGAAGAAGACATGAAGAATGCTTTGCTTCAAGTGCCTTGCTCTCAGCTTTATCAAAGACAGCCAGTTATTAATGAGGTCAAATCAACGTCCATGCCTGTATCAAACTGATTATCACACAGAATGGATCTTTGACTACTCTAAGATACATTGACCAAGTTCTTCTGGCAGCTGTGTTCCCATTCGTTCCATTTATTGGGGACATCTTCCTGTTAATGCACGACTATGCACGACTGCATGTACCTCAAATTATTACCCATTACTTGGAGTTTATGGGGATTAACACAATATATGTGCTGGCACGTTGTGACATGAATCCTATAGAACACTTATGGGAAATATCAAAAAGATGGGAAGACATCATTTGCCACCTCCAACAAGCTTTGAACAGCTTCAAAATGTTCTTGTGTTGGAATGGGTTTCTGTTTCAAAAGAGGAAATCCAGTAGCTTATTTGCTCAAGTTAAGGCCCTCTGCGAGGCCAGAAGAGGTAACGCGTTTTTTGATCATTAATTTTGTCAATCATTTCCAAATATACACTATGAGCAATTTGATGTGACTTTCAAGTGTAATTTCACAAAATATATTTATTGATAAAAAAAATGGAAATATCATGATCATTTCCTTGACCACAGCACTTAAAAAATATAAAAGAAAAAGAAAAAAAGGAACCTTAAAGTAAAAATGATGAAATGACACAATGAGCCTAAAATGTTTCCTCCTCTTATTTAAAATGCAAACTGGTTTATCCTAATATTGCAGATGTAATATAGTGGCATAAATTATTTTACTTATTATATCAATGAGACAAGTTTAATTTTAAGCATTGAAGTGTTTCAGTCAAATAAGGAAATATAAAAAAAATTATTATTAAAAATTGGCGAAATACTACCTTTAAAATAATGTATCCAAATAAAACATTGCTGTCTAATAATACAGTATAGAATAAATATAGTCATACGCCTTGAAGCAAAAAATACAACAAACCAAGAATTAGTTTTGGCCATCTAAGTAAAACTCAGTTCTATAGGCTAACAAGTTGGCAGTTAGTTGGTAGTTTTTATTTAAGAAACAAATAATTTTCGCCACTTTCAGCAACACAATATTTGAACCAGTTAATGATTTAGGTCATTGACATTTAGCAAACATGGGGATAATAAAACTGGTTGAGATGGCTGGTACCGATTCCCTTGTCATAAACTGAACAATGGCTCTTTTCTCCATCTTTTTTGTTGAAACCAGTTTCAACCCAGTAGGTAACCCTCACCAAATGCAAATAAACACTAAAAGTTACTGAGGGGGAAGGGGCAATAACACTGTAAAAATTATATATACCAAACACATACTATATAAAATCATTAGTTAAAACATTCAGTTTTACCTTTCACGTATACAATAAAAATCAAATGTAAAATAATTATTTTAAAACTCAGAAAAGTGAATGCATTACCTGAGATATATCAGTTCTCCCAATTCAGCTGGTAAACTTCTTAACTTGTTACAAGAAAGATCGAGGACACGGAGATTTACCAGCTTGCCAATATCAGGAGGAAGTCTTATCAGAGCATTGTCATTCATATAAAGGCAAGTGAGGTGTGTCCAATCCCATATATTTGCACTTAAATTACGAATATTCCCTAAACAAATAGATAAATTAATAAAAGTTTAAATATAAATAATACATGCTAATTGTACAATACAAAAATATAAAATTATACCTGTTATCTCCATTTCCGTCCATACTGATTTTTTCCCAGACCCAGCTTCCTCCGGTGACATGATGGTATGCTTTCTTCTTGAATTAGCATTTTCCACTTCTTTTTTTTGCATCCGTGACATTGTTGAAACTGTAAAAATAAACAACCATTTGTACGATACCAACAACAGTGTATTATTATTATTAGTATTATTATTTATTATTATTATTTTTTTTTTTAAGGGCCTTATGAACTTGCAAATTAGCCAAGGAATGTGATGATATATATAATAAAGGGCCATGGGTGATGGTGGGAATCGAACCTATGACCACATGGTCTACAAGCCGTCAGCCTATCATACTAATAACTCAGCTACCGCAGTCCCCGAATGTAAATTTCATATTAACAAGCCAATTAGAAGACAAATATGTGACATATTTATGGAAAGTGTTGATATAATAAATAAAATTATATTTTTTCTACAGTACAGAAAACACTCCCAATACAACATAAATAGGAATCAGTTGACTTGAAAATTCCTACATAAAAAAAGTTATATTCCTAAGGAGGTGTCATTAACTTTTAAAACAAACACAATCAGCAAGACAATGGTGCTTGTACATATTATTACTTTTTTATTGAAATTAATTTAAACACTTTTAAATTTAATTACATTGTTGTAAGCCAATACATGATTATTTTAAAGTATTAACAATATTTTTTTAATCAAATATAGAAATTGGTTCAAAAATCATCAATCATCTAATTGCCAATTATTTATTACTATATGAGTCATTATTTACTAGTCAAAGAAAAAAATGTTTTTGTACATAATCAAGGTCATTTGTCATATTGTTAAAAGGGTGAATGTTTGTTTGTTTGTCTGGGAATGAATTAACATTATTTACCTCAGTGAAGTTGATTCAATTGCCTGGACACAACAGTCAAGAATTAAACATTTTAAATGGTAATTTGTACCAGCTCTTTCTCTTAATGTTATGGTAATCAAAGGAAATGAAGAAATTGCAAATTTCACTGGACGCTAGTAATCAGAAATCCCTATTTTATCAAAAAGTATTTAAATAACACTATATCTCTTTTAGTTAATAATGGATAAGACATTAAAAAGTATTTTTCAATTTTCAAAAATCTGATTCAAACTTTCACACAGGTATCCACATTATCATCCTGTATATCTAATTTACTTGGAAATCACCTTAGTTTACCATATGTTTATACTCTTCAGTTAAATTTAAATTACACATATAAAACAATTTTATACCCAGATCGTACCATATCCTGAGTTAGCTACTCTTGAAAGTATACATGACTCTCTAATTTAATATTATAAAATGTAAAATAAGAGAATCCTTTAGGGAAAAATGTATTTCAAAAGCCTTGAATTCTTCCTCTAACATGGCACTCATCAAATGTAAGATATATAAGATAACATTTACATATGGGTTTTTAAAAAACCAAAAAAAAAACACCATCACCTCGAGGGTTGATATGACCTCTACTGTTGTGAACCCCATTAAAAAAATAAATAAATAAATAAATAAAAATTTAAAATAAATTTAAAATGTGTGCCACTTTATGTTTGCTCATCTATATGTCTCTCATCCACCCCGTTATGCAGCTGGGTCATAGGATCCCCCTCGAGCCAGATTCCTAGATATCGCTTCCCAACCAGCAGAGTAGGGCTCGAGAGGCTTTCGACAGTTAGCCATTTCAACAATGGAAATGTAGCCTCAGAAATTATCATTTATAGTACAATCGCTCATATAAATACATTGAACCCATTCTGGTTAGTACTCGATATCCCTCCATTGAACTACACACAATAGTAACAAGCTAATCTAAATTAAGGTTGAAGAACTTTCATAAGTACCAAACACACACATTGAAAGAATAATGGTAACACTATATTTCACCATCACTCACCACTTACACTAATAAATACATGTACTCAGACAAAACACAGAACTACAAAACACAACAGATCTATAAACAATATAAAAAAAAAACACGTCCTCTAAAAAGCGGAACACAGAACCCATGAACTCACCACTGTATGCAAGAACCATTCTTAAATCTAGCAGCATGACTACATGCCCTAAGGAACCAAGGCATGACAAGCTTCTATTATGTGAAACTGAACCTTTCTCTGCATAAGATACTCCCACGTAGATTTTGGCCCAGGAGCTACACATTGCCTAGCCAACGCTTTGATGTTATCCATATGTTAAATCTACCAACATAAAGTCACCATTTGCACAAATGTAAGTGTTAAAATGGCTGAATACTGAACAGTACAATAAGAATAAGATCATTAGGGGCATAATGGCCACAACGGTTAAGGCGATGTCACAGCGACTCATCATTGTAAGGTAAAGGTCCAGGATTTGAATCCAGCATTTCAACCTCATATACACATAGCCTTTTTTTTTCAAAAAACAACGCCACTCTGAGGGTTCAAATAATCTCATAATTGAAATACCCTCATAAAAAAGTAAAAAATAAATAAATAAGACCAACAATTTTATTGGGAGCACTGTCCAAAACATAATAAATTAATATTTGTTTTTATTTGGTCCTAGTTAACTAAAGCGATTATTTAAATTGATTTTTAATTTTTAAATAAATTATGGTTGATAAACAAATGGAATCACTGTAAATTCACTAATTCACTAGATAAGAGTAATAGAAAATTTCTAAAGCATATAATGCTTGGTCTAATATTAGCTTGATGCAAATAAACAATATATTCAGCATTTCTATACAAATATTTGACATTAGATGTCCAAATGCAGTCTTGCATCAAAACAAAGAGTTAGGATAAACTGACCAAGACAGTCAGCCTCAACCTACAAAGAAATGTTTAATAACATGATTAACCAAAAAAAAATTTGGGTGTCATTTTTTGGTAACATTATCTAACCACACAACATGCTGGAAAATAAATGAGTGAGTAGGAAATTCAAATTCGATAAATGCGAATGGTCGAGAATGTGCCACGTCCAATTTCCAGCATTGCCATAACAAAGTTAAAGTCGTGTGAAATCAACTAAACAATCAATATTAGTTATTGTCAAATACATTCAACGGTTCCTTAGAACCAGGAGGTTGAAGAAGCTAAAACACATTTCTACATCCTAAAGAATAAAATGACCAGGAAGACCAACACTAGTGATATGTTCAACCCTCGCACACCAAAATGAATACTGACAATCTCAACGGAAGTGTTTTGACTATCAACAATAGTCCAGATGATATTGGAATCAAAATATAAACAATTAGCCTGAATTATTTTAAATCCAATGAATACAAACAAATGAGAAATACTTTCCAGCAAGTATTCATGGGTATGAAAAATCTCACTGTAAACTTCCAGCCAAATTTGACATCATATATTTGTGGGGGAGAATCGGTTTTGGAAACAAAGTTGGTACCACTGTCCTTTTCATAAAAAAATTGTATTTATTAGAATTATTGTAAGGGGACGTTAGACCTATATAAATATGGTTGTATATGTGAGTTCTATTGGAAATAATCGGGATTATTGGGATATCCTGAACGAACTAAGTGACGTGGTTGTAAATCCTACAAGCTAATGATGAGCTTTAAGCGTGAACTCTGGAACGTTGAAAACAATAAACTGAGATTAGGATCCAACTTTTCTAAAAAGATGAAGTGATTGTCATAGATCAACTACACATCAATATAAAAAAAAGGCGCTAACTTTAACGATTCACATTGGCACCAGTGAATTTTTTTTACAATTTTATAAAATTTAAACTTTTGAAGGAGTATAGAAAAAAATTAAGTTTTTAAGTTTTAGGATGGAAGACGGAGTTGGAAAAACCGGTCGGACCGCCTCAGTTCCCGAGATAATGGAAGAACTTTGTGTAAAGAAGGTCTATCCTCCGGCACGACCATAATAAGAAGGATTAGGCCCGTTGAGCGTTTCGACCGAAGGGCAAACCGCTTTTCCTCCTGTTATAATTCTGCCGGCCGGTGAGCAGCAGGTCCGACGGGACGTCACGGCGTCCAAATAAACGGTCGTTTTCGTCCGGGAGTCGGGCTTACCTTCATCTACTTCCAGGGGTGCGAATTGTTTTTGTATGGAAACGGAGGCGAAGCTCGTCTCTGGCGGCGGGGCGGTCCTTTTTCGTCGGCTTTCGAGCGATCCGGAGTCGTTTGAAGAGCGACGGCGAAAAGCTCGGCCCAGGTAAACAAACTTAAAACTTGAACTCGGTTCTCAAACTGCGATAAATAACCCACTGCCGACTTGCGGACATACACACAGTCAAATCCTGTCCGACGTAGAGCCAGAACGGGTTCGACGTTTGTCGACGCCACCGCCATCTAATAACGCCTAAAACAACTACGACAAACGGGTACTCGCAACACTATTTTCCGGCACGTTGGGTGTGTGTGTGTGTGTGTGTGTGTGTGTGTGTGTGTGTGTGTGTGTGTGTGTGTGTGTGTGTGGTGCGTGTGGCTCTCTTTATCAAACGAAGTCTTTCTAATACACTGATGGACAAACTTAGCGCACCGCCCTTAAATTTTAATTTATGTAGGTTTATTCACAGTTTATTTAAAATAAACGTAATAGAACAGACGTAACAGTGTTTGAACATGTTAGTTCATTGTTTGTATTTTTTGATGTGCAAGGGGAAAAAAGCTATTAATTGTACGCTCTTTAGCCGAATAATTAATTTCTTTAAGAATTTCCACATAATGATTTGAAGCGGCCTCGACATCCCTAACTTAAAACTTCGATTTAAAGATGGGTGGAAATCCATTGCTTTTTTATTACGTTGGTCCCTCAAGGTTAAAATTTCCCTGAGTTGATTTGAAGAAAAGCTTTGGATGTATCATGTCCAAAATTTTTATTCCTTCATCAAGGGTCAGAAAGGTTTTTCCGTTTTGGAAGTGGAGGCATTTTCCGACACAACTTCGACGAGAAACAAACTGAGAAGAAAGAAGGAACAGCATGTTGATGTTGAGAGAAGGCAAAATTTTCTGAGGATCAATTAAAGCCTCCAATCCATTTTTAAAGTATTATTTTCGATTCGAAAATAAAATGGTTTTGTTTCGCTAATAAAAAAAATATATAGAAATACTTCCGCAAATATCAAAACTTTCCTCATTTTTTCATACGTGAATAATGAACACTGCAAATGTCAAAACAGCGAGTGTTAAGGGATTACTGTAATTATAATTTGTTGAAGTCGTGAGGAGTGGTCAAGAAAGAGGTAGTTTAGAAAAACACCTTTTTAATTTTTTTTGCCGACGTTTCAACCACTATTCGGGTCATCTACAGGGCATAAAGTGTGGTGCTTTTCTTAAGGTGTCATATCGGTTTTATGTGAAAATGGCACAAGAATAGCAGAACAACTTTATGCCGTGAAGATGACCTGCTTAGTCAAAAAAATTAAACAGGTGTTTTTCAAACTCTCTAATCTCATTCTTGACCGCTCCTCCCGACTTCAATAAATTATGAAAACAGCAAATCACTATTACACAGTGTTGGGTGTTACACCCAATTAATTATTCTTTTTATATAGGTTTTTTTGGTAGAGATGAAAAATTAGTGTCACGAACGGGATTCCAACCCTCGGGATGGGTTCAAATCTGGACTTCGAGCTATTCGAACCAAGCATTCAATTCCAAACTTATTCAGGTAGTCTTCAACATAGGTGCTTTATGAGGCCTAGCGTTATCCAGCATTAGCAAGAATCTCTCACCGATGTGAGAGGCAAATGGGACTACATGTCCTTCGATTAATCTGATATAGGGGTGGGATATTTTTTTTGTAGTATTATAAATATATAACACGTTATAATATTTATTAGGCACTAGTTTCATACAATTATCTTTCTAGCTCCAACTGACGAGAAGTGACCCAATTGTGTTACTTTCTTTCTAGAGAGATTACTAGAAGAGATTACGTATATTCTTGTATATAATAATTCTACAATGCAAAAAAGTTAAATAAAATGTAATTGTAGTACTTGTATTAGCCCGAGTTAGAGAGAGACCTGGTTGTGCTTTATTCATTTATCTATTCCATAGTGATTTACCCCAAGTACCGATTAGCTGTTTAGTTTTTTCTCGGGGATTCGCACAAAAAGAGAACATGTCAACCCCTGTGGTGCCGGTGTTTGAAAAAAGCCCATATGTTAGTGTGGCGGGTTCGAACACAGGGCCTCTGGATTCAAACCCGGGACCTTTACCTTACAGTGATGAGTGCCGTGTCAACGCCTAAAGTACCATTCATATATATTTGCATATATTATCTATATGAGTATTTGCTTTTACAGGAATTGAACGGAACGTGTTCGTGCAGAAACCCGCCCGCAATGGCTAGTATTATTATATTTAAACTGTGCTTGTACATGTCTGTAACATTGGCACGCTGAGTGTGAATCAGTTTTTCTAAGCTGGTGCATGTCTGTGGCGTCAGTGACTATTTTTCATTTTGAAATTTTCATATTGAATCCACGAACGACGAAAAACATTACAAAAAACCAGTAATAGAAAGAGTTTAAAATATCCCATTACGATGCAATCCATTATTTTTAAAAAAATCAATTGACGCGTGGCAGAATAAATACATATCTTCAAGCACTGGAAAATGGTATAATTCTATCTTCCCTAAGGTCAGTAGCCAGCCTTGGTTCACCAGAGACAAAAACGTCTGAAAAGTATAGCCACCACTGAAGAAGGCGAAATGCCGCCTGGCAAGCAAACCATGTAAATATATGCAATTGAGAGATGATAAAATTGCAAAACTGACAAGGCTGTTTATTTAAATGATTGATGGATGTCATTCAACTCAACTTTATATATGTAGTACATGTACAAGTTTAATTTGAATAAATGTATTTTTCACGGTATATTAACGTTATTATTAAAAATCAGCTGATAAAAATTCTGTGGCTTTGCTAGGAAACTTATGCCAAGTCGGCCTAAGAGAGGTAGAACATGGGGAAATACATTCACAGAATGACAGATAAAGAATTAGAAGTCTTCTTCTGAATTCAAGAATAAAAATTATTTTCTACACTTTTTTTTATCCTTTATTAAATAGGAAAAAGATGAAGAGAAATTTTAAATTTGTCCACCCCGACTATTATTAGATCTAAGCTGTCCAAGAATGCACGTAATCTATAAAAGAAAAATAGTACTTACGCGCCCACCTACCGCATTCTTTGTCCTTAGATCCCACTTTCGCCCCAGTGTTTCTCTCCAATTTGCATTCATAGTTCTTTATGAAATCCTTAAAGTACATTTTCTGGTGTTTCGGCCTGCATCGAACCATATCGGACTCGCCCAACTTGGTACCGGCGTTGAACGCGCGTTTGACGACGGCAGCATTTTTTGCGGGGCCAAGGAGGATGTGCCCCCGAGGACCACGGAGCCTTAACCGATTACTCTCAATAATTTTGACTCGGAAAAGTAACCGCGAAAGAATTAAAAACGGAAACCTTCTTCAATTAATTCGCCTCTTCTTGACTGTTTGTCTTTAGATGAGATCGAACTCGCTTTCTGCCCCTTCGCGCATATCTTCTTTCGTTATAATATCCATATTTTTTTTAAATATTTGTTTGTGGGTGAGGGGGAGACTATAACAATCTATTTAACAATTGTTTTGATATTTTAACCATTTAGCAGCTTTTTACATATTGCAACACTTATCATATTGTCGAGTTAAAAGGCTACACGAGCAAGGTATTTTCCACATAGTTTAATAATTTTCTCTCTTTAAAAAATAAAAATTCTTCATTTCTCGTTTAAATATTTCCATTTTTAAATTTTAAAGTTAAATTTGAAAGACATGCTTGATTTAAACAAATCGCACGCACCGGTGGGATTTTGTAAGGGGGCCAAAGCCAATTTTTGACGGGAAATTTCTTTGTTACCGCTGCTTCATTTCTATTTTTAAAAATCCGTTTAATGTGTGCTATGAATTAATTATTTACTATAAAAAACAAACAAATACAAAAATAAGTTTAAAAAATTGGGAAAAAACAATCCTTTTGGAACTTAAAATCTAGGTTTTTCCAAATTTCTCTAGTTTATTTGCTGAATATTTTGAAAATCAGGAAATAGACGTAATGTTAGAAAAAAATTAAAATGCACTAGCAGTAAATGAACTAATGCGGAAATAAACGATCCCAAAAAGCCTGTATCTTCTCATAGCCCTTATTTATATTTTATTTATTTTTTAGTATTTTTCCAGAAATAGAAGAAAGACGATTGAAAAATTAGCTAGAAAAAGTAGGTCAATTTAAGCACTATTACTTATTTACACAAGTTTGTTGCTAGATGGTCTCCATTAACATGTCTACATCTGTGTTGAAAAAAAATTGTCCAATAGTGAAATGATAAAAAATATAGTTTGCAACAATAGTGGTAAACGTGAAAAATGGGTGCCTTTGCTTAAGTGCAGACGAACAACGAAAACAGGCAGATCAGAGATGATAAATCTCTCCTAGATTTTAATTTCTTGAAGAAGTGAGACTGTCAAATAATGAGATTAAGCCCAGGGAGAGAGAGAGAGAGAGAGAGAGAGAGAGAGAGAGAGAGAGAGAGAGAGTGTGAGTGAGTGAGTGAGGGAGAACACACTTCCTCGTCAAGCAAATTACATAGTCTTGCAATTTATAATGCCCATAGTCGTTTATAATATTTATATACATAATTTATCTCTTTTACATGAAATATGTATGATTCATCTAATGTTCTACTTATGTAGGTTCTCATTTCTTTTTTATTTAATTGGCCCATATCAGGATATCTATTTAGCCTTTAATATTTTGTTTTATTTTTTAAATATTCAACAAAATATACGAATAATAAATTACAAGTCTTAAAAGATTATAATGACAGCATTCGGTAACATAATTTTATAAATGCACACATTACTTACTCAAGCAATTTACTGTTGAAGACAAAATATACAATTTATGTTTAGCAGTGAGATATTTTGAGGTCTTCAGGGTCATGAATCTATACTGCCCAGTTCATAGTTGGTTTGGTCATTCAAGCTTGAACAACATTGACAACACCGAAAATAGAAAATTGCTGACAAACGTCTGTCAGACTAACCCAGTAAAAATATGCATAAATGATGGAGAAGTGAATTTACGTTTATGTACAAACTCCATACCAATAGCAAGCCAAATTAAAAAGAAATTCTTACTTTTGTCTTTGCTATCTTATATGGAAAACCCTTTTAATGATTTTGTAAACATTCTTGAAGTGATTTTCACTTCCAATCTGTGTTGGCTTAACCACCATCAATTATATCAGTACAAAGGTTAATTTGACTCTATTTATGCTAATTATTAATTACTGGAGATTTTTTTAATTTTTATTATTTTTTAGTTCATTAATTTTTTTAGCATAGACTGATGGACAAAATTAATGCACCAGCCTTAAATTGTACTGTATTTATGTTTATTCATATGTTGCATACCAAAAATAGGTTTGCTTGTAAAAATAAGATATTTAAATTTAAAAAGTTTATTGTCTAATTCTGAAAGAACAATTATTATGTAAAGAACAAAAAATAGAAAATTCAACAACAAACAATATTTAAGATTTTTTGCCCCTTTAATATTTAGTTAGAATCATGTTCATTAAACGCATATGCATTTTAATGCATGCTTGAAAAATATTTCTGACAAAATCCTGAGGAATTCTTTCCCATTCATCAAGAACAGCCATTTCCAACTCTTCTGGGGTTTTGGGTTTTGCCATCATACTTGTCACTTAAGTTGGTCCCAAATGTGATCGATTAGGTTTGAATGTGGACTTTGAGCTGGCCTCGTCAAGCAGTCAATTCCAACCTCTTTCAGGTAGTCATCCACAACATGTGCTTTATGGGGCCTGGCATTATTCTGCATTAGCAATAATCTCTCACCGATGTAGGGGGCAAATGGCATTACATGTAAAGCTAGAGATCTTCCAACAACACCAATTCGGTGTGGTCATACAAAGGAAATGCCACCACAGATCATCAATGACCCACCATGGAATACCACCTGAGGAACCATACAGTATGGGGCATACCTTTCTCCTGAGTGTCTTCATAATTACACCCATCTGAAGATTTGAGACCAATTCTCACCTCATCTGTAGAGAACTCGTCCTCATTCTTCCAATGTCCAATTCACATGTTCCCGTGCAAATTGAAACCTGGCCATTTTCTTAGCTGTGGTAAGAGGTCCACGAGGGGTGTACCAGGCCTGTAGGTTATTTTCATTTATTCTTCTTGTTACAATCCAGAAGGAAATCAAAAAATTTTAAACTTGTCATCAGATTTCCTCTCATTTCCAGTAATGCTTCAGTTTTGTAGATCAAAATGATGGATGAATCTATCGTCTCTCTTGTCTGTAGACGTAGGTCGACCCTGTCCTGGCCTTCTAGTGTAAAGCCTTTTTCTTTCCTATTGTAGAGTTCCTAAGAAGTATCCTTCCTACTGTAGAGTGACTTTCACTCAGTCTCTTGGCGCCTTCGCACTGGCTTCCCTTCCTCTAATCATACTCACTCAAATGCCTGACTGGAACCATTGAAAGAGGTTTATGAATAACAATAATATCAAATGAAATCAACAAAGGTAAAAGATTAAAATCTTTAGGTGTAGCAGAATAGAAGGGCATAATGCTACTTTTTGAGCAAATTGGATTAATCAGTACAAAAAATGAAATAAACAAATCATTATTTATTGTTTACTTTGACTACGATAGTTCCTAATTAGCTGTAACTAATGTAGAAATGTAATGGATTTAATTTTAAATTAACTAAATTGAATGGTGCACTAAATTTGTTCATCAGTGTATTTATGTTATCTTCTAAATATCATTACATTTTATTTTGTAATAAAATAATAAAATCTTGATCAATTTTCATGATCTTTTTTTAATTTTTTATTGTCTGTGTTTATACCCTGTACTTAATAATAAAACAACTATATATAAAAACATATAATTTTTATGAATCCATTTTGTTAATTGATGATTAGCAGAGATCAATATTAGAACAAATATTGATCTTTTTAAATTTAATTTTTTAAATATTTTTGGCCTTTTATGAAGCAAGAGAAAATAAAACAAACTAGAAGATTATTTTTATTGGTAAACTGTATTTACATGGTAACACAATAACAAAACTGTCAAAAAATATATGTATTAGTTTCAGCTTGTGTCAATAAGGTACAAATTTATTTGGAATGCTATGAGCATATCCTTTATCGAAACAATCACAGAACTTTAGAGCCAAGAATGCCCCGGCAGACAAGACAATTAATGTGGCAAAAAAAAGCACTATTGTTGTTAAGATGCTTTTTGAAAATGAACAATCTATTAATTGTGGTGGTACTGCTCTTGTTGACTGTTCAATCTGTTGTTCAATTCTAAACGGTGGAATGATAGACATTGTTGTTCTGCGTTTTAATTCATTATTGCTTTTGTTGCTTAAGGAAGCACCCAGTTTCAAAGATGCTTCACTTAGTACTTTGACATTAAATGGAAGATCTTCTTTTTTTTCGGGTGGTTGGTCTGTTTGGTTCTTCTCATCACTCTTGCCTGGTAATTCTGGCTGATTATTTTTATTTTTTTCTTCCCGGGGCTCTATATTATTAGCTGTTTAGACAAATGTATAATTGTTATTTACACTAAGAGCAGAAACAATGGTGAAAATAAACTTACGAACAAATTCATCATTGATTTCATTGTTTTCATAAATGAACGCTTTCCCAAGAAACATATTTCTAAAACAATTCAAAATGATTTAATTTCAATATATTTATGCACTATACTGAATTTGATTGTTTCCAATATTAAAATATTATATTTGCACACCATTTTTAAAAACTTTAATTACTAAATAATTTCATAATTAAATTCTTTGGAATTTGATGGGGATTGTTCAGGAGTGAGGTGGAGAACAAACCAAAACAATTCACTTCATATCCTGATATTTCACCCTATTATATTAACTTTTCGACAGATATGAAAAACACAATTAGAAGATTAGTTCAAATTTTTAAACTAAAACTAGTCTTCTACCTGTGGTTTTTCTTTGAAGAAGAGTCAATATAGACTTGCAAAGTTAGGATATAAATTGAATTGTTTTGGTTTTCATCTCCACCTCACTCTGATCTATCCCGGTCAAACTTCAAAAGAATTATAAACTCACGGTCATCCTCAACATAGTTCACCATTAAATACTACAGTTATGAGAAAAACAAGTAATCCGTGATTATTGTACTTCACAATCATTGGTGTATTTTATTATAGAACATTTTGCTTATAATTGGTAAATCATGCATTTCTACTTTTGAATATTTGAATGCAGTTGGTTAGTCCATTATTCCTTAGATTATTAAACTAAATTCTTGTCCCTGTCTCCAGTAACACAAATTCAGTTGTTTTTTCTTTTCACACAAATTGTTATTGTCCAAAATAAGCTGAATATTTTTTTTAAAGCTTACATTCAATAGCTGGGACAACAAAATCCTATGGAAAAAATAATATCAATTTAAGATTACAATTTTTATATATTTTTCCTCCTCACACAAAACTATAAATAAATGATCAAATTTATAAGACAACATTTGAAAATAAATTATTTGTTTTATCTCTTGTAATAATTACAGGATTTTTGTAGTAAAATTGTACTATGTGTTTATTGATGAATCAATGTTTCAACAGTACAGTGTTTTCATATCAATAAGGGATTCTAATTTGATCAATACACCAACACCTTATGGGAAAATGATAGCAAAGCTGTTGTCTAGAAAACGAAACGACAAACAGGATGCCCCATAGAATGAAAGCGAGTAGTAATGCGGCTTTTAGAAATTTCAGTATGGGTTTCCCTTGGGGTTGCTGTTGAAAGAGTTGTGGTGGACTTGGTTCTTGCTGATGTTGAGTATCTTTGACACTTTTGACTAAATGTTGTCTAGCAGGACTAATAATTGGATCTTCGCCGCATTCAATCACTCCTGTTACTTGTGATTCACTCTTGCTTATTATTTTTGATGATTGCAGGCTTTTGGTTGTATTTACATTGCTTTGTCTAAAAGACTGGCTTGATTTTGTATAACCTGTTGTTAGTTTTTTACCTAAAACATTTGCATTTGTTTCTTGTTTGTTTTTTTCTATAGGAATGCAATACTATGTTTAACTTGTTATTACTTGACAAACTTACACTTTATTTTCAGGCTCTCAGAAGTTTCAAATTCTTGACTGCTTCTAAAAATTACATGACATTCAGTAATAAACAATATTTGTGCTTGTTTGATAAATTTCAATTCAATTTGCAAATTTTTTTTAAATGTTGTTTCTTTCACATATAATTAATCTACATTTAGCTGTGCCCATATTTCCAAACAATAATAAATTGTGAATATATTAAGAGGAAAGATTTGTTACTTTTCTATCCTGATCTCTCTGAAGATGGTGATAAGGTGAAATATTTAATATCAAATATCTGACTGAAAATAAGGTGATTATGAATGATCAAATTTTTGAGAAATATGCTCTAATTGTTAAAAATTATTTTAATTGAAGTTAAAAATTCATCTTTCAAGATTTATCAAATGGCCCTTTTTAACCTGAATAAAATGACACTGAATATATACATAAGCAACATTATACCAATTAAATTGATAAGCCAAGTAAAAATGGACATGTAAAAATTACCAATAGAAACAAAATTGTATTTTGGTGGTAAAAAATGTTGAGTTTGTAGTAAATATTTAAAATATCACACATATAATAATGTAAGCCATTCAGCTATATTGATGTAGGCAGTACCTATGCTCTTTGCTTTTTGTCGATATATAACAATTTTTCAACTACCAAATACTTACTCATTGACACTCTTCTTTAATCTTGATATCTGGTTGAGAACCAATTTGATGAAGGTGCATTTTATGTTTTTTATGCTTTCCTTGGCAGCATCAGAGTCAAATACTATTGTCTCATCATTTTCATCGTCCCATTCCGAATTGGGGTTCATGTTCTGTTATTTTTTTCCCAATTTTCATCGCTTAATTTGATCTGGTGTATCATGAAGCAATCCATTCAATTGCTTTGACTCGCACTTCATTCATACATTTTAATCATCATATTCATATCCTGAAATTCAGTCTATTTGCGAGTTATTACCACTATCGTCTGAAAGCCGGAATAGGTTTGTTGGATTTTTCTCTTGTATAACAATGTAAAGAACTAATATATTTTTTATTGAGGATGCTTTTATTTTACATATGAATGTTGCTATGTTAAATTTTGATTTCCATATGAGATTAATTGTACTCAACATGCTGTTGAAAATATGATTTTGTAGTCAAAATTTTCAACAATTTTCTTAATTTCATAGTGATGTTACATAAAACCAAGTCTTAAAAATAATATTAATTTTTAACTCTAATAAAATTATTACTAATAAGTTTTTCCCTATATTAAACTTAAGTTTGTTTTGAGCTCACACAAGCTTTGCTTTGGAAATTAAACACTTGTAGGCAAAAAAAAACTGAAGAAATAGAGGTTGAGCAGTCAATAAAAATTCCTGCCACAGGGTAAAATTATTATACCCCCCCTAAAAAAAAAAGTTTTTGCTGGACTTAATTAGTAATGTCAGGAATATGCCATATCAGAGTATGCCAGGATAATAAGAGTGTGTAATCACATCAAGCGGTGGTAACACACTGTTAAACATTTTTTATGTCGCAATGAAATGTTTCAAATATTTCTTGAAATATTTGAAATTTTCTTGTCTTTGTCTTTCCACAATTCACAAATAAGAGAAAGAAAAGTCCTTATATTTTTATCTACTATTTGACTGTCTTCCAAATCATCATGTACTATAACAATGTTTTTGATTTATATATGTGAAAAAGTGTTTCATTTTTCTTCGATCAAGAGGATTTTATAATTTATAATAAATTTAAAAAAATGCTTGTAATATTTAAAAAAATAAACTAAAATAAAACAAAAAGGAAGGAACATAAATATTATCAAAATACAAAACTTTGTTTTTGAAATTGATTACTACCAAAACCATTAAATTTAACCTTTAATTATATAAAAAGCATGTATATTATAAGAAATGTAATAAAAATATATAATTTGGCCATTATCATTCATTTAAGTGTGTGTATCTTTGCTGGTTTGGTCTATCAGGTGCATTTCAGTATTTCGCCATTTTAATAAAAACACATGAATATACAACATTTCTGTGATAAAGATATCGCTTTATGAATTAAAACAAGAAAATTCAGTATAGTAACCTGTTAAAACATACTTACAAAGTTACAAATGATTTTAACTTAAAAATAACAATAATAATAATAAATATTTACAAAATATATATTTCAAAAGAATGATTACAAAATATCTTTGAAATTATGTTTGAATTAAATATTAAGTAACTTTTTATATGATTCTAAAATTGTTTATTTTATAAAAGTTTTTCTAATCAAAAAAGCATTTGATATCTGTTAATATAAGATGATGAACATTTTTAAAGAAATAATTTACTTATTCTTTAGCTGTTTTTACGTTTTCACAAGGTTTCAAGTCCATTTCTTTATCCCTGATTTCTTCAATGATGATATCTGTTGCCGGTACCGGTTCCAGACCAACAAAAGTTGTATCCAGGCCACAGGATTTCAAAGCCTCGAATATAGCGGCATCGATTTTGTCAAACTGTGTCGAAATATCTTCCACATTGTGAAGACCTGCTGAATCGTCCATTATCCAAACAAAAATAAAATTTTGTTGAACACAAATGAATATTCCTGGCAATTATTGCTGAACTAACAATTTTCAAGTTTAGCCCAATGTAGATGCATTCCATTTAATATCTGACCTGACCTACCGAACTCTGTTGAATGATAATATTAGTTTGAATTTATTTTAATTTTAATTTTATTTTTATTTTTTAACCTTTCAGTTAATACTTACAATTTTATTGTAAGGTCTGTGTTAATTTTCATTGTTTTTAGTAAATGAACTTCTATATTTTATAAGTAATTAACTAAACAAATAGATCAAGATTGGAATGCAGATGTATATTTTTTCAATTAATAATCTTATCTCTTTATTATCACGTTCTTCTGTTTGTGTTACATAATTTTTTCTCAAAGTCATGAAATAAATTCAAACGTGTGACAACATTATGCTTATATTTTATGCACTTTTGATTGTTTTCCTTTGTTGGTCATTCGATATAGCAAGCTATATCATCAATACATTTTACATGATGAAACTGCCAGGACCTTCGATGTATCCAACTATTGGCTGGACTTTTAAATTTACTTTATCGAAACTTAAGTTTGTTGGTCTTACGGTGATACACCCAAGTGAGGGCCAGTTGATTATGATTCTGCTCTTGCAAATTGTAGATATTCCCCAAATCTTTGTGAACTTTACTTGTCACAAAATCAAATCTGTAAACATAAATGCTGGATAGCAGGGTGTCCAATTGTTGCCTTAACAAGCCTTAATAACAGAGGAAGACATGGAACTATGTATTCCGTTATTTATTTTTACTATTATTTATGGAATTATATTTATCTTGTTTGACATTAGATGTTACTGGGGGTCCAACTAAGTTAACAAAAGGTGTACAGTATACTGCTCTCGAGCTCAATTCAGGACTTCTTTCAGGATAACAACTGGCATGTTATCAACTTAATTTTCATATAGCAATTAACAATTTTCTTTAAAGGATATTCAAATTTTGTTTTTGTTTTCTCGAAGAAAAATGGCATCAAAGAAGGAAGTTGCTATCGGGTGCTTTTCATATCAATTTTAAAGATATTTTCCCCATAATGAATAACTGTGCGAATGTTCCTGCACAAAAATTAAGCACACAGGTGGAAAAAGACATTTTGGTAAAAAACTAAAGTAATTTTTGTTTATAATTATCTTTTCATCATTTACTGAGATATGCTTTAAAAGCAATTAAAATTATATAATATAAAATTAAACCCTTAATGACTAAAATTAAACCCTCAAGATAATCAAATGGTACGGATTTGTTGCAAAAGATATTGAAGAGTAAGTTGTTTAACAATAAATTTATCTTGTCAATTTAAATGTCATCTTGTTTTTATGTTTATTTATTTTATTAGTTTATTTTATTTTAATTTTTTTTTTTTAAGTGACCGGTTGTTTAATAATTTGTTGGAGTCGTGAGTAGTGGTAAAGAATGAGGTAGTTTAGAAAAACACCTTTTTCATTTTTTTTTTGAGGTTTTGACCTTTATTCGGGTCATCTTCAGAGATAAAAGTGTGGTGCTATTCTTATGGTGTCATATTGCTTATGAACTACACTTTATACCCTGAAGATGACCCAAATAAAGGTCAAAACATCAGAAAAAAAGTGAAAAAGGTATTTTTAAAACTCAGCAAATGTTTGCAGTTATTCTCACACAGTCATACTTTCCAGTGTAATGTAAAAACAGACATTTCAAATTATTACTATTTTATTGATAATTATTATTATCAATATTTATTTATCATGATTATCAATAGTTATTTATTATGATTAGTAATTAAAATTTTATATTACACTTAATTATGTATTACTAAAATACAAATAAAATGCATATATTTACAATACTATTATTAACATAGTGGAATATTTTATTTTTACAGTAATGCTTTTATTGTATAAATAAAAAAGAATTTGTACAAAAATTTCAAAAAAATTATGCATTAATTTTTCCCAACTTTCTTGGAGTAAAATGCATTATTATTGGTTTATGGGCTCTGACAATGAGCAAAGGGGAAAATTTTGTATTTTCAAAAGTGCTGTGCGAATGAAAGTAGTTGTATCTGATTGCCGTCGAGAGGACCACTTTCATCTCCATCATGGCAAACTTTTGACCTTAATCAGACATAATACAATGAATGACAATTGACTGAGACTTTACACAATTATTACCTATGCAATTTCTAGGGCCTGCACTGAACGGGATGTAGGCAAATGGGTGACGCTTTCTGACATTCTCCTCATTAAATCTGTCAGGATCAAATTTGGTAGCATTGTGATAGATATGTTCTGCAAAATGCACAGCTAAGGGACATATCAAAATGTTTGTAGACCGTGGAACCAAAAAACCCTTGGCTAAGGAATAAAAAAAATCATTTGCTAGCTTTATTAATTAAAATAAATCAATAAAAACTTACTTGTTATATAATCTTGTGTTAAAATTCTTGTAAATATTGGTACACTAGGTAAAAACCTAAGAGTCTCTTTGATAACATTTTCGAGATAATGCATTTTTTGAAGATCACTATATGTTACATCTCTATCTGAATCACCAAAAATCTCTTCCATTTCTAAGGAAAGCCTTTCCTACATGAACAATTAAATAGTACTATTATACATTATAATCAATTTTCTGAATTGTTCTTAATACCTGAACTTCAGGATTGGAACCCACAAACATCATAGCATGAACAATTGCTGCAGAAGTTGTGTCATGGCCCTGTGAATACAATCGGTTTAAACAATTTCCGCAGATGAGTTTTTGCTCTTTAGAATTTCACCTCAAATAAAAATGTGTCGACCTCTTCTCTCATGTCTTCCTCTGTGAATATGCCAGGATTATTTATTTCTAGCTCAATTAGGCAGTCCAAAAATGCCTTCCTCTTCTTGACTAAAGAAATGTTTGCAAACAAATTATTTCAGTAAAATCTGACCAACATTTAAAGAACGTTGTGCAATTTATTGAGATATATATGTATTTAATATTGAAACATTATTTAGTATATTTTATATTTTTTAAAGATTTGCATTATCAATTGTCAATCAATTAATACTCATAGTAAAATGTGTAAATGTTGGGAGGGGAACTTAATTGAACCCCCCCCCCTTAAAAAAAGCTTACAGGATAATCAAACTGTTTTTAACTCACGTTGATGTGCACTCAGTCCTGAAGTAATTTCTTTCTCGTGTATTTCTTTTCTTTCAGTTATCACCTATGAAATAATTACATATATGTATGTATTACAAGAATTATAATTCAAACAAGCATTTCCAGTGTGTTTTACATTCTGGGTGAATGTGTGGAGCCGTTGTAGGACTTTTTTAAATCTGAAACCAGTTGGTGTCAAGTAAAATGTGAAATCCTTGTAGAGCCAGAAACAAAGAATCCTTTTCATTATTATTTCACTGATTCTTAAAAAGAGATAAAAAGTGAACAGCAAAATTTTAAAAAACCCATCTGGTAACTTATCATTTTTTAAAACTCACTCTGCAATATCACTGACATACTGAGATGATTTGTTATGCTGAGCTTCTAAATTTACACCCATTGCACTCTCTAAAAAATATACTAAATTAACATTTTTTTAACTTGCAAAAAAATATAAATTATATTTGCATATTTGATATTCTATGAACTTGATATATCTTGGTGAGTCATATTAATTATTTCAATGTTTTCAATAAAAATTCAGTGCTCACCGCTTACGATGTCAAGTGTGCACAGGTTTACCAATTTTGCTATTTGTGTCTTTTCGCCGTTGAGCTCAAGCAACTTCTTTGCAAATATCTTTGCCCCTTTGTTCATGGTCAGTAAAGAATCTTCAAGTATTTTAAAGTGAAACGTCGGTGTCAAGGTTTTTCTCCTGCTGTGCCATTTTTCACCTGTTACTTTCAAATGTCAATCCACTGTTGAGGAAATTCAACAAAAAGTAGTTACCTGAACTCGTCAGCAGGCCTTCATTGAGCCAAGTCTTCACATGGTTGTAATGTGTCCCTTTTGTAATGTATTGCATACTTCCAAGTAATTTCTAAAAGTTAAATATTAATTTTTTTTAAAATGTGTGGATAAGTTATAAATTTTCTTACTTCCAAGTCTTCAGGATCAAGCAGGATAACAACAGGTGTGCCAGCAATCCAACATTTAGCAACATGATATTTATTACCTATGTACGAGACTAAGAAATTGATAAGATCTAAAAAAAAATTAATATTAAATTAATATTAAATATTAATTTGTTATGTTCAATTATTATTATCGAAAATGGTGCAAACTTTCTTTTACATTACATACATAACATTTGTGCTACTTTTTATATGCTTGTATATATTTTTTTACTAAATACCTTCAATTTTCATAAATGCCAATTTGAATGTCCATCCAATGATTGGTAACATTGGAGGCCCTGGAAGCTTATTTAAATAGTACGCATTCCTAATGTAATCAACGATATCCAATTTTATACATAAGATTATAATTAACAGCACAGCTTCAGCTAACAGAACAATCAGATTCATTTTGAACTCGCTGGTGGTAAGGCAAATCTCTTCTGTTGAAAATAAAATATTTTCAATATGATTATAAAGTCTGATATGTCGATTGTGAATCTGAAGATAAGATGTATTTACGTTCATCCTATGCCAATACTAAATATAAATATGGCTTTGTTGCCAATAGTTTGAATTATTATCTTTTCAACATCTACTTTTTTTTTTTTTTTTAACTTTTTTTCATGTAAAGAATCGAACCTATGACCCCTCCTTGCAAGCCATGAAAATCTCCTACTTCGGTGTCTCTGCAGTCTCTCTGTCCCCCATTTAAAGTTAGGCTCCAAGGTCTATCAATAGTAAAGGTCATCGCATAATGCACCTAGATACATTCACTCATTCTTAAATAATTATTTCTTCTTTAATTACCATTCACTCAATTAGGGTAGTGGAGTACTCAATATTTCTCCATTACCCTTCACACCTATTATATAACTAATCTGAGTGCCGATGGGGCACTCAAGATTCCGCCATCAGCCCTTTCACACTACTCATTCATGCTAATAAATACAATCTCGCGAACACTTACACAACTTATGCATATTATTCCAATAACTATAATTAGTAGAGCAATGTTGTTTCTTCCATTTTTTAAAGATAATTTGATCTGAGAATTACATTAAAATTATATATGTAAATGTTTGATTAATTTTTTTACGCATTTGTTCTTAATTAATCTTTATCTGATACATTTAGATCAATATAAAATTATAATTTGATTATCTGTTTTTTTTGATAATTTGTGGACCCCCCCTCCCTGCGATTACACAGATAATGGAAGTTTTACTGTATTATTTTCCTATTTCCTAGGATCAATAATTAATGAAATGCTTTATGCATCTCTTTAAATCCTGTTCCCTTGAGGTAAACAAGTCTAAGTAAAAATCACTTTTTAGGAGTCAGGATTTCAGAATTTGGTTTCTAAAGACCTTTGGATCAAATTCAATTTTTTCAAGTCTTTTTTGTATTGAGTCCATATTTCGTTAAATTCAATATGGATGTCATAGTAAAGAAGGATTTTTAATTTATTTAATTATATCTTGGCTTTTTGGTCCTCATCGATCTAAACACCAATATGTATCTAACTTTTAACATACAGCATTTAGCTATTATCGTACTTCCACTTATGCAGTTATATTCACCAGATGGATAAAATGGGAGAAGTTAAGTTGTACTGAAAACCACTAAATTTTGCAGATAATAAACTAAGAGAACTGCACTAATTCACTTATTACCAACAAAATGAAGGCTCATACAAGTAGGTAAAAAACTGTACTGCATTCAAAACTCTGACCAGCTTTCTCTTCAGCACCATGTAGGAGATTGGTTACTGGCTGTAACAATTGTGTTCTTATTTTTAGTTTACAGAAGGTGAGTAAGTTCGATGGCTCTACTTACTTGTCCTGAGTAAGTTATCCATGGTTATCTGAGAATTATTGTGTTACTAATTATTTATTAATTATAAACGTTGTAATTACTTGTAGAGCCCTGATAAAGACCTCAATAAAGGTTGAAAGCTTGGCATAAGTTACAAAGCTTACTTGTTTTGATGACTGCATCCCTGATCTAGAACTTACTAGTGATATGTCAATTTATCCTTCTTTGGTTTCATAAAAGATTGCTTAAAATGACACCTTTATTTTTAAGCTAATTATTTTTCCCAAAATAATATTCACACTGTGACAAACAACACAAACAAGCTGACCGGGATGATCACCAGCAACAAATAGTAGTCACCAGAATGTGGTATCATTAATTATAAAGAAAAATACTTTAATTAATTATAAAACTTTGGCATCACATTTATTAATTTTCTTCAAATATACACACAAATGAATGACACAAATTTATTTGTACAATGGAAAAAATATGTTATTTACATTCGTTGATTTATTTTTCAATTTGAGCAGAATCTTTAGAATGTATGAAATCTTAATACAATTTATGTTTTGAATACAGAATTAAGAATAATTTTTTAAATAATATTTTTGAGAACTTTAAAGAAATATGTTAATATCATTAGCACTATTGCTTTATTAATTAAATCCCTTAATGTATATTTACAACATAAAATACATTTTAAACATAAAACGAAGGCACTTTTATTAACATAGCACACACAAAAGAAAATTCATATTAGGCTTCACACTCTTTTTATAGTTTGTGTTTAACACTCAATGTCTGGCAGTGTTGCAGTTTTGCATCTTAGTCATAGTTCAGTTGTTTCAAGTTTCTTTGAAATGAGAGTGTTGCCGAGCTTGTCAATGTGGTGGTAGAGATTTCTCTGGTAGGTGTTACCACCGTTTCTATTCAGATCATTCTGCTCCTTCACAGTAACGCTCACAGGGCATTCACTTCTAAGCATATTTGATTGACTGAAATAAAAACAGAACAATGTTTATCTATTGTATAGTGTCAAATCTGCTGTTGCATGCAAATAAAAACAAAAAAGTGATAGTTTTTCAAGTCCGTCCTGTCTTTGCTAAAATGTTGGTCTTTGCACTAAAATGTCTTGTACATAAATGTGATAATATTAGTAAAAATTGGGGGATCAGTGGTCACAACATTAATATGTTAATACTGTGCTAATCACTGTAATGTAATGGCCTCAGGTTCTAATCCAACAGCCCGGCATTTGAACACAACATACAAATGGTATTTTTATTTTATTTTATTTTTTTTTTTACAAAAACACCGGGACCCCAGGGGTTGATATAACATCTGCTGTTGTGAACCCCAGTAAAAAAAGATAATAATTATCTGAAATTCTACCCTCTTTCATAGATCAACATACTCTATAATTCCTCATGAAAAGAAAAAGAAAAAATTGCATTGTATAACACTTATTGTTTAAAGGTTACATTATTTTTGAATTAGACATAACAAATCTTCTGGGTTTAGAAAATTCTTCCAAATTCTACAAAAAAATAAAAGCAATATAAAGCTATTGGAATACTTCTAATTACAAAAGGGTTAAAAAATATTTTTTTGCTACTGTTCTTTTCTTAATTTTATAGTCTGTATCTGACTTATTCAGTTTTTCATCAATATTGATAATATTCCAGTAAATAGACGTACATAAAATTCCTTTGACAGTAAATTTCTATTAAAATCAAAGACAACAGATAATCTTCACTGCGTCAATAATGTTAATCTTATCTCCCATGTTGTTGATGAGTGATGACAAATATATTTTTTTCAATAATTATAAATACAACCTTGTATTAAAAATAAAAACAATAACAAGTGTTATAAAATAATTTCTAATAAAAGGATGTTTATAAAAATTCAGAAGAGCCTTCAATTGCTTGTAACTTGACAAATAAAGTAGATAAAATTTGAATGATTTGTATACTTTAGTGTAAAACACTGTGTGTCAAACAAGCATTATTTTTTCAACCATTTCCAAGCAAAGGGGAGAAGAAAAATCATGCAAGTGCAATTTGTTTTTTGAGTGCATCAGTCAATTGTGTATAAGAGACTGATCTCACCTATTACAAGAGGAGTTTCCAGTAGTATCCTCTTGAGTATTCACACTCACAACAGCATTCTCATCCAGGGAATCCCTCTCAGAGGTGTGACTGTACAAGGATTAAATGAGGAGAGACATTCAATTTATTTGTTTTTGGATTAGTTAAAAATAGTATTTAAAAAAGAGGCCTTACCTCATTGTGTCGTCTTTGTACCACTCGTTTTCATACGCCTGCATCCAAATTGGGTTTGAGCCTTCCACACTGTGCATGTTAGTGTTTGGGACTCTGTTGGGAACCCTTGTCATGTCTGACTCAGTAGAACCTGGAAAAATATAAATAAATAAACAATTTATAATTTTGGGATTTGCTGTTTTTCACTTACCAAAAGCCGTGACTGTAGCTGCCTTTAACTGCCGTTGATAGGATGACCGTTGGGACAAACATAAAGAGATAACAAGTATTAAAAGGACTGACAGAAATGCAGTAGCACCCAAAAGCCAAAGCATCATGACACTATCAGCATGAACCACTCTGGCCAAAGTTACTGCTTCCGCAGCTTGAGTATCCAGGACATTTGTTTCCTAAAAATATATAAATATAAATAAATAAATATTTTATGTATAAAACATGTATTTTACAAATGAACTTTCAACTCTAAAATGTTTGCTTTACCTTAAATAAATTGTCTAGCCTTTCTATGTTGTGGTCTATTAAACTAAGGACGTCTTGTACATCCAAAATAGAATGATCTTTAGGATCAACAAAATGCAAGTAAAGATCAGTTTTTGTTTTATCAACACGACCGTCTTTTGTTTCATGAACTTTGAACAAATCAACATTGACTATTGCACCTGTCACATTTCCAAGAACACTAAAAATAAAAACATCATTTTTTCTATATTTTTTTCAATATTTTTATAAAAATATTTTTCAAATTTTATGACATACTCTCTAAATTTGTCTATGTGGGTTCGGAGTTCTGGGGGGTGCTGCCGTAAGACAAATTTTACCCTCTGGTCTTCCCTCAAGAGGTAGATAAATACGTGCGCTTTATCTGATAATCCTCCTGTGTCATTGACCATGACGGTAAAGTCAAAATAGCCCTTCATTCCTTTTTGTGGATCAAAGTTGAGGAAAACACCACCTGTTTGCTGGTCTACTACAAAAGGAGGCTGCTGTATATTTTCCATCCCTTCACTTAGGGTCATCTGTGTTTTGCCTGTGATGAAGTAGCTCAGTTCTGAATTTTTCCCCGAATCTGGATCGTCAGCCTGTAAAATATTTGTTTTAACATCTTTTAAGTACTGCTGGAAAGTCTTCATACTTTAACTTGAAGAAATTCAGTTCCAAAATCGGCTTCAGTTGTAACGCCTCCTGTAAAAACTTTCTTAGCAAATTTAGGAGGATTGTCATTTACATCAATGACATTTATGATGATTTTTAAAGTTGTATCATCTTTTTTGCCTTCTTTTATTATTAAATCTGATTTCTGTGGCATTTTGGTGCAGTCTTCACTTGCTTTTATAATCATCTCATGTTGCTCTTTCTCTTCTCGATCCAAAGGTTTGACAACCTATAAAAACCAATTATAGTTTTGATGAAACAATTAATTAACTTAATTACTGAATTAATTGTAATGTCTTACAGTGATTTCATGGCTTAAAGGTTCGAGATGAAAATATCCTTCTTCATTCCCATCTATTACATAGTAGCAGACGGGAGTAGGTGGTTCCATGTCATCAATTTCATCTCTATCGACAGTTTCTACAATCTGCCTTCTTTCTATTCCTGGTTTCATGTTTTCTGATACCCAAAAAAAAAAAAAAAATCAATATTTAATAACATTTTATCATAATACAATATATTACATACCAGTAAAATTAACTGAATATTCTTCAATGAGGAATTGTGGCTGATAGTCATTAATGTTTCTGACATATATTGTCAAATCAAGATCAGTTGAAAGAGGAGTTGGTACACCATGGTCGTAAGCCTCAACACGAATCTAAAAAAAAAAGTTTTTAATCAAATGAGGTTTAATAAAAACAAAAACCTTTTAAAAAATATCAAAATGATTTTCAAAATAGTACATGATATAATTTTTGGGTCTCCCTGTCAAGAGGTCTTTTCAACATTACAACCCCAGTGTGTTGATCTATGTTAAAAGTTTTCCAATCACCAGTTAAATCTTGTTTAAGTTTGTAATTGACAAGTGCATTTTGCCCGATATCCTTATCAATTGCTTCAACCGTTATTACTATACTGCCAACAGTAGCGTTCTGTAATCAAAATAAAAATGATTAAACTTGTAAAAAATGGCAAATGAAAAATGAATAAACCTCAGGTATTCTGATTGTTGTGTTATGTTGAGGACTGACAAACATTGGAGGATTGTCATTAAAATCAGTGATGCAAATGTCAATATTTGCCAGTGTCGATTTTGGAGGTGAGCCAAGGTCTGATGCTTCTACTGTCAAAGAATAATTCCCATATCTTCCTTTAAGGGAACTGACACTTAACAGTCTTGAAGACCAAGAGTCTACCATTTCTAATTCGAATAACCCTATAAGACGAAACAGAAATTAATTAATTATTAAAATTAGTGTAAAAATATTTTACTTTTTTCATTGCCGGCAAGTATGTTAAATTTTATCTGCCCATTGGGAGTGGTCGGATCATCTGAGTCCACAGCTTTAAGTAGTAAAATTGTATCTCTTGGTTCATGAAATTCTGTTATGACCACACAGTTTTCTGGCAGATGAGTGAATCTTGGAATTTCATCATTTACATCCAACACGTTCACCCTGTACAAGTTATAATGTTAGCGAGGGTTACAATTGTAATTAGACGATCGTCTCACATTATCTGCTTAAATGCATTGCGGCTTTCACCACTGGCAAAACCAAACTGATAATTATCCCAAGCTTGGACAATGAGCATGTATGAGTTAACATCTTCCCGGTTCAATTGATCAGTAACATTAATTACACCTGTATCTGGATTGATTTGAAACTTCCCCTGAGATGATCTTCTATCAAGAAGATAAGTAATTTTACCGTAATCTCCAGAGTCAGCATCTTCCGCAACAATTTTGGCTATTTCTGTTCCTAAATGACAAAGATACCAGTAAAACTGTTTTTAAGATATATAACATTTATGAATATACCTATGGTCGTGTTTTCTAGGACATTGATGCTGTTTAATTCAGTTACAAAATAAGGATTGTTGTCATTTTCATCCAGCACTTGAATATAAACATCGACGAAGGACGACCGTGGTGGGATGCCCGAATCAGTTGCTTTTACAGTGACATTTATCCAACTGACTTGTTCTCTATCGAGGCGGCTTCCAACTACTAATTCACCCGTTGATGGATCAAGATTAATCAATTCAGTAATGCTTTGGCTTCGTTGCAATGAATAAGTTATGGTTCGGTTTTTATCAGCATCATCTGCTACTATGTTAGCTATAGTTACACCATTCTGTGAATTTTCAGTAACTGATCTCTTATAGTACGGTTTTCTAAAAATTGGATTATTGTCGTTTTCGTCTTCGACAAGAATATTCAATGTGCCAGATACAATTTGCTTTCCATTTTGAGCATTTGCATCTTCAACTGCTACAATAAGTTTGATGGTTTCTACCACCTCCCTATCTAGATTCTTAACCAGCCTGAGTACTCCCGTGTTTGGATCTAATTCAAAAGTTGCACTAAGATCGACTTCTGAACGTTTAATCAGCCTTCCTTCTTGTGTTCGTCCTTCAATACCACTGGGATCTATCGTATATTTCAATCTTGCATTGGAATCCAGATCTGTTGCAACAAGCCTTGCAGCAATATGACCAACCTGTTCAATGACCGTAAATAGTAATTTGAAATACCAAATTATTGAAAAATAAATAAAACATACCGCTGTGTTCTCTCTGATAACAATATTACCAGGATCTTGAAGTGATGGTAGTTTGTTGTTGACATCAGTGACTTGGATGCTGACTTTAATAACTGAACTTTGTCTTTGCTTCCCTATCCCTCCATCTAAGCCCATAACACTTAACGTATACCTACACAATATGATAATTTATTAAACAATCAATTCATTTGAAAAAATTTAAATTAAGTTATTTTACTTTGTAGTGCGTGGCTGTGTTAAATCAGGGTCAAGCTTAGCGCCGATGGCCACACTAATGACACCTGTGTTTGAATCGATAACAAATTTATCTCCGGCACCGTCGATAATCCGATAAACAATTTCATTATTTGGAGCAGAACCATCAGCATCATGAGCAGTAACCTAAAAGAAAAAAAAAATTAAAAAAATTCATATATAAGTAAAAAAAATTGTACTTTTAGAATAGATGTTGCACTAGGAGTATCTTCTGGGATGATGGTTGAGTAGCTTTCTGATTCAAATATTGGTGCATGATCATTTACATCTTGAATATATATAGTTACAGTTGCAACTGAAGACATGCTTGGTCGCCCTCCATCTTCTGCTTTTACCTGTACCAAATGAAAATTAATATATTTTTTACTAAATTGTAGAAGTATCCATTTTTCTTAAAGTTGTTGTTCATGGTTGTTGGTGGTCAAGTTTGTTAAAAATGTGGTACAAAAACAACCAGCTCTCTTGCATATAGTGCATATATTTTGGGATTCACATGTCCCCTCTTCAGCAATAACTGTTGCCAGCCTGGAAGGATGTGGATGAAAGGAACAAAATGATAAAAGGATCTGTCCAGGTGGGTGAAAGTTATAATTTGTTGTATTGTTCCAAGTTTTTAACAAGCCTGACTACTGAGTACATTTTTTATTTTGTTTTCCTTGTATTTATATTGTACCTGGAGTGTTAATGGATAAGATCCAAGAAGTGTGTTTTTTTCTGGTCTCAGCAGTGCTTCAAAATCCAAAGGCTTTTTCGGTTGTAGTTCACCTGTCATTGGATCTAATGTAAAATTCTCCTTGAAATGAGACCAGCCTACCAAAGAATAACGAATTTCGCTGTTTCTTGTTCCTACAAAACAATACAAATTCTTGAATGCCTTGCAAATTTATAAAATAATAGACAAATTGTTCTACCATTGAGATCTGCATCCCTTGCTTCTAGCAGGAGTGGTGATTCGAAGCTCTTTTCATTTTCAAGGAGCCTTGCTTCATAAGAAGTTTGCAAAAACGTAGGTGCATTGTCATTTACATCTTCCACGTTTATAACAAGTTGTACTGTATTCCTAGCATAAACAATATAATTTTTATTTAATTAAGAAAAAAGAAAAACAAACAAACCTGTTTCCTAATCCTAAATCATCTCTAGCTTCAACAGTAAGATAGTGTTTTGGAATAAGTTCCCTATCAAAAGTGGGCTGTTCAGATTTTATTGTGATGGCACCAGATATTGGATCCAATGCTAACCTAGAACAACCAAAATTAACAATAAAAAAAATTGAATATATCTATAGGAAATAATAAAATAAAATACTCACAAGTCTGCCACACTTCCACCAAGGTTGGTATATCTAATGCCATCACTACCAAACTTTCCTGAATCCATATCCCGAGCGTAAACAATTGCAACTGTTGTTCCCATCACAGAGTTTTCAGGTACTGATGCCTTTTAGAAAGAAAAACAAGTTTGAAATATGTAAAATTAAGTTATTGTTTAGGGGTTTATTAGGTTATTGTTAATACCTCATATAATGGCTTGCTGAATTCAGGAAAGTTATCATTCATGTCCCTTACATGTACAGTGACAGGTACTGAATCAGATTTTGGACTGTTGGTAACTGTTTCTTTTGCAACTAGTGTGAAGTTGATCACTTAAAAAAAAATATATATATTTATTTCATCCATTTATGTTTACATCAAGTTGTAAATGTTTACATACTATTCATTTTTTCATAATCTAATTTTGTGGGGTCTTTAACACGAATTAGAAAGGAAGCTTCATTCACCCCTCGATGAGGAGTAACTTCAAAAATGTCATCATCACCAATAAGAACCATTTCAAATGTTCCATTGTTTCCCTAAAAACATCAATTGTTTCAGCAAAAAAATTGGATATATTGTATCATAATATATACCTGATCATAATCATAAACTTGCGGTACTGCAGGTGGGAGGAAAGTCAGCGGTGTGTTAACCTGTGCATTTTCGTTGACACTACAGACATATTTTTCACTTCTGAATTTTGGTAGTTCATCATTAATGTCTGTGACAATTATGGTAACTTCTGTTTTAGCAGTGGGTGGTGGGAAAATGGCTCTCGATTCCTCTCTTGCCTTAAGAAAAATATCATGAATAGAACGGCCAAAGAAAGCCAATAACATAGTTTGTAGTTGTTACCTGTATCTCAAGAATGTAAGCACCATTGTTTTGATTTATAATCTCTTCCCTATCGACTGCAATCAATGTAAAAACAGTGCCAGTTGATGAGTCAATTTCAAAAACTCCTCTGCCTTCTGTGTTGCTAATTGTATAACTGATTTTATTATTGATACCTCTATCACCATCAATAGCACGGACTGCAACAAAATTTTAATTATTGAACTCTAGACTATACAATTTCATATCGATAAAATTAAAAAGTGGGCCTGCAGTGTGCTTATCACAATTATGACACATTAATACTGATATAATTAACTTTTTCTAGTCATATAATGTTGGCAAATGCAGTATGAAGCTGATTTTTAAAGTTAAAAAAAAATTAATTTTATAAACATAATAAAATAATAAGAGCAATAATAATAAAATATAAATAAAATAATAATAATAAAACATATAATAAAATATAAAAAACAATAATGAAACTAATATATTCTTTAAAATATTAATTATTGGGTGTTGTGTGTTTGAATCCCGCTTGTGACATTAGCTTTTTCATCTCAACCAAGACCTTAGATAAAAAGAATAATTAATTGAAATAATTAATATGGTCAATTATGACCGTTAAACATGTAAGAATTTTGAAAGAAAAGCCGAAAGAGAAAAAAGGTAAAAGGAGACGGAAAAAGAAAAGGGAGAGGGAAGAAAAGGAGATGATTAATGTAGTTTTTAAAAACTCAGATGTCATGGACCTGAAACTAGCCAGCAAGGAAGCAGAACGGGGGTAGCAAATTCCATAGTCTTGACACTGCAATTCTGAAGGATGAGGGTAAAGTTTTAGAGGAGAATCGAAGGCTTGGGATATGATTGGTCATTTGGATAAGGAATGTGTGAAATATATTCAGGGATATTGAGGACTTTTATTTGATTTGATTTTAAATATGTACATTAAAACTATAAGTTTATAAATCCTTAGAATGTGCAGGTTGCTGAAGGCATTAATTTCTATATGTATTATTAATATTTATTAGTATATATAATTATAATAATTATTATTATTAATTTTTAAGGGTGTTTTTATGGCTAAGGTTATTTCACACTCTAAATGATATATGTAAAACTTCTATCTTAAGCCACCTATATCCCTTCTGACTGCTAACATTCTAAGCTCTGACTCCAAACATTCACTCATAATCTAATCAATCCTATTGCCATCCAAAGCTGCCATCAAAGCCTTTTAAAATATTAAATTGCAAGGTCAAATGTATGTGAAAAACCTATTTTAAATTATAAAATTTATTCCTGTTCTTTAATTAGAATTTCAAAATTTACACATTTCCCATAGGATATTATTGTGTGGCCAATAATAATAATGGAGTCAGACTAGCAAACAGACTCAGCAAAAGTATAGGCTCATCGTTCTTCTTTTGTTCTTCCTCTATAATTAATTACACTAATGGTACTTAACAACAATAATAAAACAAAAACACAAAAACACTGTTTTTTATATATTTTTTTAAATTTATTTATTTTTTATTTATTTATTTATTTTATTTATTTTTAATAAAGCTATCTTTCCTTATTTAAGTGCTATTATNTATTATATTTATTAATATGATTTCTTGTTTTAAGATCATAATGGCATCTAATTAATTAATTAAGGTTGCAATAGATTTTTCCCAATTTCAAGGTTCATGACTTGCTTCAGACAGGTTTCAAAATAATAAAACAACAAATTAATAAAAGTAAATAGGACTTAAAATCCACCTTGAAGAACTGAGGTACCAATAGGAGAATTTTCCACAATTCGTGTTACTGGAGAGGCGACTATGAATTCGGGTGGCTGGTCTTCAACGTCTTGGACTTTGACTAAAAGAGCAGCAGTGCCGGTATTAACCTAGAATAAAATGTGTATTAGAGATTCAAGTGCAAATGCTGTAATTTTTCTATTTTAGTGTTTACCCTGTCGTTGTTAGATCTGTCTACAGCAAGTACTTTGAGCTGGTAAAGGTATTTTTTTTCGTAATCTAATTTACCAACAAGCCTAACAATCCCTTTACCATTAACTGTTGACACGGAGAACACAGAGTCTTCGTTGTCTTGTGAGTCCAAACTATATACTACCTGGATAAACAAAATAAATAATAGTTAATTGATAATTTTCTGTCATTGAATGTCTTAAGGCAAAATTATTATTATTTATTGTTTTGATTTGACATTTGTTTATTACCTGCCCGTAAGGACCTTCATCGGCATCTGTCGCCTCCAGCTTGGTCAGGATACCTGGCTCGATGTCTTCTGGGACCGTGATTGTGCTTTGGTACGGCTTAAATATCGGTACGTTGTCGTTGACATCTTCCACAAGAAGGAGCATGCTTTGAGTTATGAAGTTACCGTCGCCAAGTCTGCCATCAGTCAGCGTCAGCACCAGCATATACTCATCCCTTATTTCCCTATCCAGCTCCTTGTTGAGGTAGACATTTGCTTCGTTGCTTTTGAGATTTTCTATAGATATGACATCCGATCCGCTATACTCCTTTATTCCGAATGTAAGCGGGTCTCCGTCTGGGTCCATACCTCTTAAGCGGTAAATTAAAGATCCTAAAGAACAAATAGATCAACATGTATGTTTATTGCTAAAAATATGAAACATTCTAAGAATCCAGTTGTTAAATCAATTAATCAATTCATCTTGTTTATGTTTAGGTAAAATAAATAATCCATCATATTTTCATTCAATAATCCATTAAATTGTAGACTTTCAAAAAGGGATTCCCAAAGAGCCCAACAAAAATGTAAGTCTTTAAAAACTAATGATGTTTAATTATAACTTAAACTAATCATGAAAAGATAAAGCTGAACAACAGAAGCAACTGCTCTAAGATATATTTGGTCAAGTGGAAACCATAATATTGTTAATATTAGAAGATGAAATTTTATCTTACATTAATGTTGTTTCCAAACTATGCTTTGTGACAAATATGGAGCTTCCTCAACATTAAAACAAGGCCAGAAGAATGTTTAAATGTTTAGAAATACTTTTCTTACATACTAAATCAACCAGCTATTGTGGCCGCTTCGACAACAAATGACAAAGAACTTTCTAATGCCATCAATTATCAAATATTTTTTAGGTAAGCATGCTATATTTTATTAATGTTTCATTTCCAAATTACGCCAGTTATACATATACATTTGGGAAAAATCAGTTGATTGTTGTTTATATACTTTTATTATACTTCATTATGGTCAAACATTTCTTAGTAGTACATACCAACAGGAGTTTCTGAGCCTTCTTTCAGCCTGAGGACGATTTCGGTCTGGCCGTCTATCAAGAAGCGGGGTGGCCTGTTGCCTGCTGCACAATTGACAAGGAGGCAGAGGCAGAAGCTGAGGAGAAGACGCCCCCGATCGTGTGTCCATCGTCGCTTCATACCTACTCGAGAGCATCCCACCTTCCAGGTTTGACACAAAACTGGTTTTACCTTTTGTTGAAAAAAGCCGGGAAATCCAACTTGGGGATGTTCTTTTTCATCGCATCAGAAAACCTGCAACAAAATGAAAGACAAGTTTATATACACATAATGATAAGAATGTGTTAAGAAAAATGTATTTTGAGAAAATTTCTATGCAGAAAGTCATAAAATGACAAGAATACTAGTTTGTCTATTTTGGTTATAACTGACAATTCAGAAAATAAAGTGCATTGTTGACTGTTCTTCTGAAGTAGAATCGGATTCTCTTCAATTGCAATGAAGAGAATGGAACGTCTGGTTGAACAAATGGGTGGGTGCTACCTATACCTTTATATGTATAGGGTATGTTTGTTATTATCAACAACAATTAAAGCAATCATTTTCATCTTGAGAGGCTGTTTTTCATTCATGGTACAGAAAAAAATGGAATTTTAGGTTATGCATGGTGTTCCTTGTTCATGAAAACTTTAAAAAGGAAGCTGAAGTAATTTGTCTTGTCCGAAGGTAACGATATATTGTATTTAGGAAGCATTCTAGTTCATACGTTGTTAAATGCTGGTAATACATTATCCATGATCATCCTTTATCAGGTTGCTCTTCAGTGGTCAATTATGCTGAATTAGTTAAACCAGTATTGTAAGATACTATAATATAAATTCTGGTATTAGTTAGTTATATTAGAGTTAGTTATATAGTTATATTAGATTACATTAGTTTGAAGAAGCATAATTTTTTCCCATTTTCTAGTACACTCTGGAAAAAAGAGTTTTTATTTTGCATATTTCTTAAAAACTAATACATGGATGTAACAAGCTTATTAATAATTATACTAATTATTATTATTATTAATTTTTAAGGGCGTTTTAACAGTTAAGGTCATTTCACGTCCTATATACTAATTATTATTATTAAAATTATTATTGACTAATCTAGTGATAGCTCTCCATATACTATTTAAGTAAGTAGAAAAATAATTGAATAAAATATTGATATTTTTATGTATAAATGTCTGTTATATAATTACAATTTGTTGAACTTTTTGAACTCAATTATATAACCCTTGATACATCAGTCATTTCAGCTGGCCACTCCATCTTTTAAAAGAATCGTTCCGTGACCCCTCGAACATTGGCCAAACAAACATGATCCCAGGCTTGTAGATAACACGTGAATGTTGTACTTGAAATGTCACAAGGCGTGGAAGGAAGTGGCTCTTGCCTCAAAATAAAAGGAATTTTGTTTTAGGGAAATCACAAAATATGATAGTAGGGAGATGATTTTACTCTTAAAGGCAAAAAAGTGGCTACCCTTGTTTTTATTTTTTATTTTTATTTATTTATTTTTTTATTATTTTTTTTAAAAGTAAATACTTGCAATCGTTATAACTTTAATTTTTTGTTTTTTTACTGGATATTTTTAAAGAAAATATAAGATATAGCTAAATAAAATCAATAAAAAATTATTGTATTATTAGAGTAAAACAATTTTACCAAAAATGCTGGTATGGAACGAATGAAGAAAATATTCAATTCAGTAACGAGCATTTAAGGAGCAACAATTGACAATAAACTCAACCATTATTTGATTCTTGCATAAAAAATAAACTTCTGATTTTTCCTTATTGAAGGCGGATCATCTAAAAAAATCCCAGCTTTTTTCAATCCTCAATGTTTTGGATTTATTTTAATCCTTCCTCAGGTGTGTAGTGGTTAAAACACTGGTCATCAGTTATTAATATTTTATTTTAAAAGAAACCAGAATGATACACTTTTTTAAGTCCTTCGGGCTCTAAACTAGAAACTAGTAATAATAATAATGTAATAGTAATATTTTATGAATTAAATATTTTACTAGACCAGTACGAGACCTTAGTTTTGTCAGTAGGTAGTATATACACCTTTACAAATAAGACTACAGTTACATACATCACAGTATACAGATATACAATAATATATTGCAGTAGCGTAATATAGGATATTAGCAGAGATTCTGAAGTAAAAATATTTTCAGTTCGATTTTAAGAATTTCAAAGTTGATTTATTGTCAAAAGAGTGAACTATTTAAAACATTTAAGCCGAGAAGCCATCTGATCATACTAGTTTAGTATCGGAGAACGTCAGCCCCCTCCAACAACGGTCCCATGGTGTAATGGTTAGCACTCTGGACTCTGAATCCAGCGATCCGAGTTCAAATCTCGGTGGGACCTAAACATTTTTTTCTTTTTCTAATAGGGAAAAAATCAACTTAAAAAGCTTTTAACGTGTACAATTAAATTCCGTTTTTAATTTTTTTGAAATTTATAAATAAATAATTACATGGAATTATTGAAAAATATAGGTAATACTTAGCATATCTATTAAATTTATGAGCGTTTCTTAATTGAAAAAAATGAAAATGAATTACTATTGATTTGTTTTGTAAATTTGGGACATGTGATGGATCAATGACTGAAAACACATATAAAGTGAAATAACTCTGAAATATTGACTGTTAATCAGTTTTTAACTCCATTGTTTTAGCAGTCGAATAATAACTACAGAGTGACATATATATTTTCTTTTTTAGTTAGACAACGTTCTGGCCATATTTTTTGTTTTACTTCTTTAAAATGATTTAATAATTATAATTAGTTGGCAAGTATTTGCTTTTGTCGTCGATAGTGAAGTTTTAAAAACTCCGCAATTTTAATCTTTTAAAAATGTCTTTATTCACTATTGCACTGGTGGCACAAAACAAAACGATTACAAAAATATCCTTAATCAGCGAGCAAGTTGCCCGTATTGTCGGACATTCAGAGGTACCAGGGGATTGCGAGGTGAATCCGGAGACGAGGGACGCCCAAGAGCCAAGGGACCAGCTGACGACCGATTTCACACTCTAAGACATCGCTTTGCCATTGCTTCTGAAACGTCTCAAAGATTTCCAAATGTGAGGGATGTGTCCGTGAGCGCTGAAACAGTACGAAGGTGGCTTGCAGAAGTGAGCCTACATTCCACAAGGCCAGCAATGGGATCCAGCGCTTACCAGAGACCGCTTGTTTGCAAGGGACACCGACATTGGGCGGAAACAGAAATGAAGGAATGTTAAGTCGCAGTAAGGAATCTCCGTTCTCCAGATAGACGTCTTCGAGTTTATCGAGCCGCTGTAGAGTACTACAGCCAATGCGACATTGCCGGAAGAGGGTCGTTCGGAGGTGGTTCAGTTATGGTACGGAGTGAAATTTCTTAGGAGGCAAAAACGGAGTTACACATTTTTAATAGGACGTCACTTAATATAGAAATCAACATGACAGAAATTCTTTAGGAATGTGTGGTGCATTTGCTCCGTTTATTGGCGATCAATTTTTGTTTGTGAAAGATAGTGCAAGACCAACTGTCGGCACTTGTGCTTTGTAGTATAATTGATATGTCAACATTTTCATCCTAAGACAACCATCCCATATTTCTGATTTGAACCTAATGAGTACTTTTGGGACGAGCTCGGACGTCGGGTAAAACGAAGAAATAACCCTTCTACAGCCTTAGCTGAGATGAAAGTTACGTTGAGATTCGGTATGAAAGTGTCAAGAAGTGGTTAAAAGCTTAATTATGGGCATATTGAGAATTTATAATATTTTAAAAGAGAAAGAGTAGGTAATTCACACTATTAAAGATTGTTACATTTGTTTTATAAAGTTTTATGTTCGTACACGAAAATGATTTTTTCTTTTTTAATTAATTTGGATTTTGAGAGATATTTTTATTTTCCCACTAACCAAATGTTTTAATAAATACAAGAATTATAAAAAATATCGGTGCTAATATTACTGAAAAGGCAAGTGCATAAAAACATCAAAATTTAAAAGTGCTAAAAAAAGTAATATATATTATGCAGGGTGGGCGACCAAGACCCGAGGGGTTAAATGCCTGGGTAGACTCGTACCCCATCCCTAAAAGGTCCGGGACTTGGTCGGTTCTTGGACTTGTTCATAAACCCCAAGATTTTGGCCCATTTTATCTCGGGGAGTGATTTGGTGATGTCCGCTCCTACAAAGGTTTCAAATCTGGACCTAGCATACCTCTACACACTCTGTGAGGTAGTGCCTTGCCGTTTCTTCTTTTATTTCGCAAAAACGGCAAAAGGAATCTGGAAGAATACCCTTTACGGAGAGGTGTCTTCTCAGTGGGCAGTCAGGATACATATCAGCCTCCTAATTTCCTTCCTTGAGATAGAGAGTAGCCATTTTGATTCCTGGTTTGATCACCTTAACGAACTCTTTCGATTGCCTGTGTCGGGGGGATAAATTCCACTACCTAAGGAATTGTTTCATGCCCCAGTTATTACTACTCTCTTTCGCTGAGCTCATAGAGTGAGGTGATACCGGTTTTGGCCCGACAAACGCAGTATTAGAATCTTCTTTGGCCAGGCCATCCGACTTTCATTGCCATGGTGTCCTTTATGTGTTGGTATCCAAATAAGGGTTACCTTGTTCTCAAACCTGGAAGAGATCTTATTGATAAGATCTACAGTTTCCTCCACCAGTCTTGAGGTTGACAAATGTTTTTGTAATGACCTGTTTTTGTTTGACTGTCAGAAAAAAATTCTAATATCCTTTCCCTTAATTTTATTTTTTTTTCATAAGTTTTCTACAACACAAATTAATGGCCCAGATTTCCGCCTGAAAAACGGAGGTGTTATTATCAAGAAGGGAGGAGATGCTGATTCTTAATTTCGGTATGTAGATTCCTGCACCACTCCCTCTACCTTTCAGTCAAAATCTAATAGCACAGGATTGGGCATTTTAAATCTAAAACAGGGAGGGCCATCTTGTAACAAAAAGCATACCACCCACGCGTCTTCCGTCGGGCATCATTCAAACGGTCGATCTTATCAAAATTTTCCCTTCAGTAAAATTGGAATAAAATGAGCTCTAGAATTGTACCATAAAAATACTGGATTCTCATTTAAAATAACAAAGTTAGTGTCATTTTCCAATTAGATGAGAACGTTATGTTAAATCTGTTACCACCACACGATTGGTAGCCAAAATTAACTTGGAGTTTGTATAAGATCATTTTTTGCTAAAGTTACTCGTTTTCGAAATAATAAAGTGGTTGGACTATCTTGTTACAAAAAGCAGACCCCCACGCTTCTTCCGTCGGGCAAACTCATAAACGGTCGATCCTATCAAAATTTTCCTTTCAGTAAAATTGGAATAAAATAAGCTCTAGAATCGAATTGTACAATAAAAATATTGGATTCTCATTAAAATATCAAAGTTAGTGTCATTTACCAATTAGATGAGAACGCTATGTTAAATCTGTTACCACCACACGATTGGTAGCCAAAATTAACTTGGGGGTTGTACAAAGGTATTTTTGTGCTAAAGTTAATCGTTTCCGAATTAAATGCATGGACTATACCCCTGTATAGTACCTAACCAAACTATGTCTAATATAATTAAATTAATATATCAAACATTATTCTATTCCAACGATGAGATTACCCATTGTTTTCACTGGCGATTTCAAATTTAATTTTGCTTCTGAGGAAAAGCAACGTTTCATTGCTTTTTTAGATCTGAAATTTAATTTAAAAATAAACAACAGTCTTAACTGTTAAATCTGGAAACACCGTTATGGGATTTGTTAGATACCTTGAGAAATTAGAATCAAGAACATTCATATCATATTTTAGTTACCATAAACCAATAGTTTGTTTTCTAGACTATGAAGAATCATTAATGATTGTAAATTAAAAATTGAATATTTATTCCAAAACGAGCATGCTCTTAAATGGTGACTTGTCATCAGGAAGTTTCACTTCTGTAGTGTGTAGTGTGAGATACGAGTTTTTATATATTTATTTATTTTTATATTTCAGTTACGATGACGTGGATGGTGGGGTGTTGTGTGGGTATTAGTATTGTTTCTCGGTGAGTTTGATGGATCAAGTCACGGTTTTTTTTATAGTTCTAGTCGGTCTTTTTGATCTTCCTCCTCCCTCGAATGATGGAAAACACGGACCAAGACTGTGTACAAGTGCGAATGAGAGAGGGAAGAAGATTTCTTTCTTTACTCGCGTTTGTAAAACAGGAACGAAAGACCGAGAATAGATGACACACCTACACATGTGTCCGTAAGATTCGCTTTGCAAAGACTCGAAGGGAGAAGGATGTCACGTGGAAGGGGGATTCTTCGAAGACGGCCTTAAAAGATAGACGCGAGCCTGCCTAACACTCGTGTTGTATGTGGGTCTATTCTAAGTTAAGTCTTGCGATCATGACAAGTGGAGAAAGGGGACTCCCGGGCAGGAAGAACCGCCTTTCGCGAGAGCGAAGACTGAGATGAATGCCATCGGGATTCATAGAAGAGTGTGTCACGATCGCTGGCCATGGACTAAGTCTTCGAGCTGTCGTGAGGAAAAGGTATACGGAGAAAGAAAGACCCGACGAAGAAGTTGATTTTAGTCAGTTGTGAAGTGACGCGGAGTCAGCGAGAGTCGAATATATTCATGGCTTGAAAGGTAGGATAGATTATAGATCGGTACTGAAGACAGAGGATTCTTGTCCGAAGAAACGGGAAGAGACCATCAGGTGGCCGCACTCACTGCGCCGGTACGCTTCGACGTGGTACAGTAGGTTAGACGGGCGTGGTGCCGGCGACGAAACCGGATGTTATACATCGCTTGACGAGACGTAAGGTACAGCGTGGAAATTTAATTCGGACCCTACTTAGGACTCGGAACCGGGCGGTTGAGGAGGCCTTTCGTTGAAAACGGCAACTTACATTGTTGTTCACGTCGGAAGCCAGCGGAGTACGGAAAGTTTCAAACGTTCGATACGTCGTAGAGATCGGCACACACACGAGAGGAGAAAGAGAGAAAAAGAGAGAGAGAGAGAGAGAGAGAGAGAGAGAGAGAGAGAGAGAGTGAGAGAGAGAGATTCAACTCACCCCCTTACCATTTTATAAAGCAGACAACACACGAGAGGAGAAAGAGAGAAAAAGAGAGAGAGAGAGAGAGAGAGAGAGAGAGAGAGAGAGAGAGAGAGAGAGAGAGAGATTCAACTCACCCCCTTACCATTTTATAAAGCAGACAATTGACTTCACGGAGAATATATAAGCAGACAGGATGAAAAGGTTCAATACCCCTCAGACCACCTCAGACCACATAAAGAAATTTCACATTTTTATAACGCATTTTCATAAAATTTGTTCGATTATCATACCGTAACATATTTATTCATGTGGGACACATTTCAGGCATCTTCAATACAATCACAGGCACTCATAGAGAGGCGGATTAATTATTATGGGAGTTACAATATTAAAAAAAAATATCAACATCTAAATATCTAAATAGAGATAAGTGGAAAAATTCCAAGACGTATTTGTTGAAGAAATCACACGATGTTCAAAAAGAATTCGGATCACGTCTGGTTTGCACGTCCTCGGCCAGTTCATGACCGTGCAAAGCCGGAACGTACGCACATCCGGAGAGATGGGCGTTTGGGCGTTCCGGAAGCCGCCGGCAGGAAGCCGAATTGTCCTTTTATCCTTTTGTGTTTCTCCACGTTCGCCGTTTCAATTAGCCGTGGATTGTGGATTATACAATTAAGACAACAAAGAAACTGGAGAACATTACAACTTACTTCAGCTCAACTGAAACAACACCCGTTCCCAGTAACAACATAACGATCGCTCTTTTTCTGCTTTGTATTACAAATGAAAATTGTGTAATTTCCCTAATCCGGAATTGACGTTACTGCACAGCCATAATGTGTACCTATTTTTCTATATTATTGAAACTGTTTGGCAGTTTTTTGTTCACTTTGAATCACTTTCATTTTTTTTTAATAGAAATTTCAACGACTAATTTTTTTAAACAATTAGTTACTGAAAAATCAAATTTTTAGCAATTAAACGTCAAATTTGCACTGGTGTTAACTGACCTTGAGAGAGAGAGATATACCTCATCCCCTCAGAACTTTATAAAAGAGAATTAACATCACAGAGAAACGTATAAACAGACTGGGATGAACAGGTTCATTACCAATAGTAATGAAGAAAGACCGAAAGTAAGAGAGTACGAACGATGGAGTGTGTGAAAGAGAGAGTGAAAGGGAGAGAGGAGATAGGTAGAGAAAGAGAGTAAGAGGGTGGAAGGGATGGTGGGTGGGGGGAGGGAGAGATAGATGGATAGATGGATGTATAGATATATAGATAGATAGAATAGAGAGAGAGAGAGGAGAGAGAGAGNATTATCGCTTTTGAAATTTCGGAGGATTGCTGCGTCGTTTTTGGGATGAAAGGTGTTGTATTGTTGAGAAAACGTGGTTAGGGTGTAGGTCCGGGGTTTTTGGAATGAGAGAGAGAGAGAGAGAGAGAGAGAGAGAGAGAGAGAGAGAGAGAGAGAGAGAGATTTATGTGATTGTTAGAAGGACGCATGTGGTAAGTTGTCTTTTTTTAAGTTACCACCAAACGTGACAAACAGCTAAATTGAAGTCATTTCAAAATGAATATGCTATGTATAGGTAGTTCTTAATGACTTAATGATCGCAAACCTCATTTTGCATTACAATTAGCAATTTTCTACCGCAAAGCAGTTATAAAAAAGCAAGAAGGAGGAATGACTGCTTTATTACGTTTGTTTTATTTTTGTGGGCGGCCTGCGGTTTAACAATTGTTGTGTGATTTGGATTTGGATTGATATAGGCTCAAATCCGAACATGTACGTACATATATACAAACATTTGCCGAGTTGAACCTATTGGTTTCTAGCAGTACACCTACAATTCCAGCTTTTGCTATTTACAGTAAATTGCTGGCAGACTCGAGAATCTCCCACCACGGGTGTGGCAGCCCGAGGGCACACCTCAGTCTTATCCATCCAGCCACCGATGTTGGGCTCCGGGGCGGGGGTGATGTCAACAGCTAGATCAATTCAGCACCCAACTTATGCAATTCCAAACCTATTTGTACTCACGTTCATTCTTAAATATATTCTCTCCTATTTCCATACCAATCATTCAATTAGAGTGGTGGAGTACTCAAAATTCCTCCATCACCCTTTACACATATTATACAACAAACCTAATTAAGGGTCGATGTAGTACTCGATATTCCACCATCGACCGTCACACATCACGCATTCACACTAATAAGTACATTCAAGCTAATAAATACATTTACTCTCAACACAAGCTAGGAGTACACAACTACTATTACTATATACAATAGAACAAATCATTCATTCTAGTAGTGCTTAACATTCTTCCACCACCATTTACACATACTATATAAATCATCTAACTGGAGAGGCATAGAGTAGAAAGGCGACTATTCGTAAATTAGTATCTCGCTCGGACACTTGAACAATGGAGGGGCTGTTATCTTCACATATCGGAGCCCATTTGGGTTGTGGCAATCAGATGACCGGGACCCTGTGTGGAGAACGCTTTACTTCATGTGTCATGTATGAGTCACAATCTTTGCCAAGACTGTCAGATTGGTTTAGGGTGAAATCAATATCCATGCCAGTACCGAAGTTGCGAATTTGTTAACCAGACCTTGGTCATTCTGGTTCATCCTTTCTCGTTGGGTGGTCTAGTAACAACAGGGAAAAGAGGTCGAAGAATACGATTTAAAAAGAAAAGGTCTAAAAATTGTCTTATTACGTCCTTCAGCTAAGAAACAACGAATCTACTCTGTATCATAAATGAAATAATATGTCGACAAACTACAAGCAGGTATGCCGGAACAGCTCTTTATTTCGTAGCATGTCGCAACTCACCTGTAGAACCGTTGTAGATTGGGAGGAGAACGGCCTTATTGACTGTTTTGGTACGTTCGGCCTTGCTAGTGACCGGCGATTCATAACGCGGGGTCACGCACCGCTCCCCACGAAGTTAATTATCCTAGGGCCAACATTTCCTGAGAGTGATATATCCGAATATCACCCGAAGTTCGTTCTTGTTTTGCTTAATTCCTGCTAAAAAATCCAATGTACTATATATTCAGGTCCTTATCCTGTATCTGTTGGATAATCGACCAACATAGAAGATAGAGGGATAAAATATGTAGATTAAATGGGCTACGAGTAAATAATTAACCTCGGGAAAGTCGTGTTGTTAAATACTAATAAAGAGTTAGACAATATCAAGGGGGAAATATCAAAAGAAAAGGTTTTGTAAATATTTTTGATTCGCCAGAAAAAAATGCAATTAGACTTGAAAGATAAGTCGAGTTGTCTTAAGTTTTAGCTTTCTTTTATTATATAAAATATGCCATAAACTATATATATTGTATAAATGTTTACGAATAATAGAAAACCAAGTAAATCACGTGAACAATTATTTTATTATATTATTATTATTACTAGTATTTTACTTTTTCCTTTGGCAATATTGCCATATGAATAGCTAAGAACGTTGAAAACAACAATTACTTTAACATTGTTTATTAATCGCTTCTCATTGTAATAAGTGAAAACTAAAAGAGTGGATCAAGGTAAAAAAACTAAACGTTGATATATTTCCTTTACCAGTTACATGAAATAAATATTTTAAATTAACGCATGGAATGTACAGACAACAAATGAACAATTAATCAATAATTAATCAAATAATAACGTAACTTGAATTAATATTTTTATTAACGGCATGTAATAATGCATATAATTCATATGACATTTTATATTAAAGGCCTCATCTGAGTTGAGATAGAAGATAAGAGAAAGAGGGATACATAGATAGGTAGAGATAGAGATAAAGATAAAGATAGAAAGATAGAGATAGAAATAGAGATAGAAAGATAGTGAGAGAGAGAAANGGGTGAGAGAGAGAGAGAGAGAGGGTGAGAGAGAGGGAAAGAGAGAGAAAGATATTAGTTTTTGTAGTTCATAATTAAACCATTTGGATTTAGTAGATAAAAAGTCAGATATGTAAAATTAACTTGTTTTTTGAACTAAAGCTCTATGATTTGATGTCATTTATGAATTATGTAAGTTAATAATTAATGATTTCTAAGTATTACATATGTGTTCAGATTCTGTCAATGATCGGCCTACTCCAACTCCTCTGTGAGCGGGAGTATCTCAGGGTACTTGGACCAATAATTTATCTACTTTAACCGCAGGTATCCCAACTTCACCTTCACCGTCACTGCAACCTTTGCCGACAACATAGCTGTGCTATCCTTTCATCCATATCCGACAATTGTTTAGGAGGAGCTCCAAGTACATGTCTTGAAAATAGCCGAATGTAGCAAACACTAGCGTATAAAGCACATTGAAAGCAAAAGCACCCATTTATTATTCACCTTTCGAATCAAAACCTCTCATCCGATATTTACCAATAATACTCCAATAAACTGCGTCCGCTACCTTCGGTTCCACCTAGATTCAAGTCTTATCTGGAACACATGACTGAAAGGACAAGATTAAACACGTTTCGGACTACTCTACAGACTACTATCACGCAAATCTACCGTTTCTATAAAACACAAACTGACAAGCTACATGCAATACCAATCTCGACATGCGGACTAGAACTGTAGGGCACCGCCAAACCTTCCAACTTCCAAAGAATGCAGTCCTTTCAATTCAAAATCCTCGTAATCACAATCACTGCTGCTTACTAAGTCTCCAACTACACTTTTGACAACGACCTCAAATTCCCTTTCCTGCAAAAAATAATTTCCGAAACATTTTCCACTTTCTACAATAAACTCTCCACTCACCCCATTCGAGTCCCAATAGAAACCACCCCTATAATTCCACCAGACGGCTATTCAACCCTATAACTCGCCTCTATGATAGATTCTATTAAGAAATTTTTGAATGTACCACTCAATTATATGACAATTTTAGATTCGGGTGATGTGCAAGTTTACCGTCGAGCAGTAGAATACTTTAAAACGATTGGGTACAGTGTGTGAGAGATATTTAATTAATTAATAACTAAATAAGTTGAGACATGGCTATGGCTGGCCATGCTAAAGGCAAAAACACTCCCCTCACAACATATGATCTATATCATTTGCAAATTTAACTATCACATGTTGTTAATAACGTTACATACGTTTACATTTGGCATTTATAATATTTTGATTTCTTACGAAGAAGAGCAAAAACAATCATTTTCAAAAGGTAAAAAAAACGTAGTTGTTCAAGTGGTTTCTGGATTAACGGAAAAACAAACTATTATCCTCAATAAATTTTGTTCCGCCTGTTTTTTCAGCTATTGTTTTCCGATATTTTGTGGGAAAAGATTATGCTCATTATTTCAGAAATGTTGTCAAAGAAAGTGGATGAAAAACGACAACGACGACGCAGGATACTCGTGATAGGTCGTTCTGTTGTGAAAGGTGCTCCAGATATATTGCGAAGCCGAGTGTCGGCCATCGCGGGACATTGTTTTCGTGTCTGACCCAGTGTGCCTTGCATTTAAATCGCCAGCAATTATCACCTTTGAGCCAAGTTTTATCAATTTTGACAGTTCTTTTTTAAAAAACAATTGTGTTCCCGTTCTATACGCTGATATAAAGGTTATTTGGCATTTGGGAAACTCCAATTCGATACCAACTAACTCCATCGATGTACATCTTGGTAGCCCTAGTAGTCTATGTTTGATTGTGTTTTTTACGGCAATGGCCACTCCTCCGCCCCTAGAATTGCGATCATTTCTGTACATAATGTAATTTTTTAGGCAAATTTTATCAAATTAGTCTAACTTGGTTTCATTTAATGAGCAAATATCTATGTTTAAGGTTTCAAGAGTAAGTAGTAATTCTGGCGTTTTCTTTTTAAGCAAGTTGCAATTCCAGTGGAGGAAGTTAGTAGCAAAGTTTTTATTAAATTTAGTCATGAGTACCAAATAGCTTGAATAGATTTTCAACTATAATTAACATTTTTGAAATGGGGTCATCTGTGCTTTGCATTTTACAAACTACAGTTTTTGATTTAAAAATTCAGTAATGTTTGTAAAATTTACAATATTTTTTAGTTCGTTAACCAGATTTAAGATGTTGCTCACCAAGGATGTTGAACTACCTGGTTGAGAAGAGGTCGCAGGCAGAGCGCTTCGTTGGGGTCATGTTGAATTCCTCATGGAAGGTAGTTGGTGAAGTTTGGGAAAATCCGCTTTGTTCATGTTGAATCATGGCTTTGCAGCAGAAACTGTTGTAGTCGTTTTTCTCACTGCAACTGCAAGATAAGCTGGGCATTCTGGATGAAATACACAGTGGTTTCCATTGCAGATTGCACATTTCCTTAATGCTTGAACATTCGATGTACTGACGAGAGTCATGTTCCAAAGCACAAGTTGCACATTTGAATTTTTTATGGCAGTTGGCTGCGGTGTGTCCAAATGATTGGCACCGATAACACCTAATGTCCAATCTTCTGGGTTTGTATTTCTCCCAGTTTATACGGCAATGTACCATTGTTTTAACCTCAGTTATTTCTTTGACTAATGTCCCGATCTTGAAGAAAACAACAAAAACAGGTAGTTTTACTGTTCGTGAAGTCTCATTGTCTAATTTCCTTTCAAATTGGTTTACTTTATAAATTTCCAAGCCCGTCGAGGTCAAATCACCCTTGATTTCTGCTGGGATGATCTGCGATGGCAACCTTATAATCATTTTGAGACCAATATCTGATTTTGGAGTGAACGTATAGAACTCTACATTAGTATTTGCTAGATATACTTTTAGCGCCGAGTAATCTTCTTTATTCTAAGTGTAGACATATACTCGATTTCCTTTCAGTTAAAGCTCTATATCTCCTTTGATTGTGGATTTTATTTTCAAGATCATTGAGGTATGATTTGAAAACTGGCTTAGCATTACAAGGGGAGGCATGCTGAATTTTTTTTCCTGATGGGAATATATTCTTCATTATCAACAGCATCGCTATCGGAAAGTGAGTCGTATTTGTTTGAGGTTTCCACTGAGGCACCTTCAACAGGCTCAGTACGTCTACGTTTTGCAGCTCGTTTACCCGAAATAGGAACGAAATCATTGCCTCCGTTGTCAACGCCGCTGGAAGCTTCACTCATCGCAATTTCCTTAGAAATTAGAGAAGTTTTTCGCCTTTGGTTGTAGCACGTCGGTCACTTATCCGGTTACCGCAAGAAAAGCCGATAAGAACGATGTTTAGGGGGCAACCGCTGGACCAAGACTGATCATGTAAATCTAAACATTAGGGCGCATGGACCGTTCTTACATTTAACGAGCATTCGTACATGAAAATAAACTTTATTTTCATGTACGAATGCTCGTTAAATGTAAGAACGGTCCATGAACCCTAATTTTTTATTAATAATATGTAATAATAATATAATAATAATAATAATTCAATTCNCACTCACTCTTTCTCTCTCTCTTTCCAACTTCACATAGCAAATAGTATAACAAAAAACATATTTGTGATGGAAATTTGATTATTAATCCATCACCTTTTCAGGTCGACAGACAAGAAATCATAGTGAAACCTTCGATATTCCATCACCGGTAAAACAGCCAAAATTAAATCAAATTGACATATATGTTGAAAGTTGGATAAAAGTGTGAAAAGTTATTTTTCACTATAAATTTCACGGATAAGATTATATTGGACAGTTATTTCAGAAAGCGTTTTATTATGCAAAATTTGACTTGCTTGTGTAAGGAAAGTAGAATCTTGACCAGTTTTTAAAAAAAATCGGAACTCAATTACCACCTTCCCTGACTTACGAGTTATTACGATGATTTGCTGGTATCCCTGATTTTACTCAAGGCCTATCACATAAATTAAACACATTTCTCTCGTCCAATAACTTCAAAATAACTTTCAAAAATTATAAAACAATCCAAACACTTTTTTCCAAAATTAAAGATCCCACACCAATAACAAATAAATCTGACGTAATCAATTGTTTAAACTGTCCGGCAACTTCCGGTCTTACATCCCAATATCTGGACAAGAGAGTAAAGCAACATATCTATGATTGCAAAAAACCCAAGCAAAATCCTACCGCACTCGCTACCCACCACTTTGAACACCAACACAATTTTGACTTCAAAAATCCAAAAATATTACATAAAGAACAAAACAAATATAAACGTAATTTCTTAGAAATGGTTTACATCAACAGAGATAAACACAGCATCAATTACAGAACAGATACATGTAAATTCAGTCGCAGCTACGCCAATATCACTAATCAAATTCAATATAGATAACATACATATATCATCACATTATATTCCACACATCAAATATTTTTCACATAGTCTAATTGTCCAACAATTTAGCTTTCCTTTTCCTATTTATCCCTTTCTATATAATCCTGAAAGAATAATCTGGCCGAACCATTACCAACACATTTTTTTTTCCCTTCGTCGGCTCTTTCCACCTCAAAGAAGGGATGGTTAGGCCGACGTTTTATAAACATAAAACAGCAAAATCTCACTGGCACTCCCAACACGACACGCAAGAATGGCACAATTACACAGAAGACAAACACTTTGAGTGAGTAGAAATACTTTGATTGAATATAAAAAATTTATTTTGCATTGTATAAATTGACTTTTTTCCACATCCTATATGTATTTGTTAAATGTAAACAATGTTTGTAACTCCCAGGCCCTGAAGATGATCTCAATAAACATCGAAACGTTGGCACGATAAAGAAAACGTTTTTCTGAAACCTACATCTCACCAGACCGCATCTCACGATTTCTGAATAGTTATCCCTGAGTTGGCAGGAAAGAAAAGTCGACTTGCTCATCTGGTGCGAATTTATTAAAATAAAAGAAAAACCATCAGAAAAAAAGGCGAAAATAAACAATGCTAAAAATACTAATACTACTAAAAAATACTAAATTCTGCAAGCATGAGTCAAGATCTGCAAGAGTCTTACTTGTTTTGTGATAATCCATTTTAACCTTTATAAACCACTTTACTTTAGTTAAAGTAAGTTTACGGTATTAAAAAAATCATTATGCTATAATTTAACTAAAGGGAAATTCTTTATGTCCCACTACATTTTCTTTTCGGAGCTGCTTTCGCACTCAAATCCATTTTGTAAATAGTGAGGCTTTTTCGTAAACCAAGATTTTTTTCTTTGGCCATTCATGTCGATCTCTCTCTCTCTCTCTCTCTCTCTCTCTCTCTCTCTCTCTCACTCACACTCTCTCTCACTCTAATACTAATCTGAATTACAAGACTAATATAATTAATAAAAAATCCTAGCTATTTTATCATTCTACTACTACTATATGTCTTTATTCTTTAATATATATACAGAGTTTACAATTCGGCAATATGTATTATAAAACAAGAAGGATGTTCCTCATAGTTTAAAACCGTCTGAGGGAGTCTAGCACATAAACTTAAATAACTAAAATCTCTCTTCTGAGTATTTACAAGTAAAAGAATATACTTTCCTAAAAAATTTCAGTAATGTAATAACAGAACATAATTGAATAATACTAGCAGAAATACAATTGCAAATACATACATCACTTATTTATGATTACCTATAATCCACATATCTCAATAAATAAAATAAACTAAAAAGAATAAATGGAAATAATAAAAGTAAATGTAAATAATAATTAATCTTTTTATGTAAGGTTTCGGTTGAAATGAAAAAGCTAATGCTACGAGTGGGATTCGAACCACGACCTTCCGCTAAATACGCCGCTGCTCTACCATTTGAGGTAAACCTAATAAAACCTTACATAGAAAGATTAATTAATTGAAAGAAGTAATTCAATAGTCCAATAAATTTAATGGATTTAATAAGTAAAACGAAAAATAACATCACTCACAGCTCCCCGTGGCCACTTCATATGTCGCCGAGAATCGAATCCTCGTTGTACGACATTTGAAAAATGGCAAAAAGGAGGGAAAATTCGAAAGGTTGTAGGTTGAGAAGGGAGTTGGTGTCCGAGTGGTCGAAGTCACCGACAGCTGAAGTGGTAGAGCAGCGGCGTATTTAGCCGAAGGACGTGGGTTCGAATCCCACTCGTGGCACTAGCTTTTTCATTTCAACCAAAACCTTACATAAAAAGTTTAATTAATTGAAAGGAGTAATTTGATCAATAGACCACTAAATATAATGGAGTAAATAATAATGAAGTACCTTGTATACTACCAGAGATAATATTAAAAACAAAACAAATAATAAATGGCCACCGTAATTATTGGGAGTTAGGCCAAAGGACAAAGTATATATCATACTACCATTGCAATAATTGTTTACTTGTGGTATGTGTGTGGATGAATGGGCTTATTACCAATTGAAGCCTGCATTGTTCATTGGAAAGTAATTTAAGGAGCAATTAAACGTAGAAACGATAAATTAGAACAAATACCGTCGAAGATTGGGTAGACAAAGGGCAAATTCTCTCGCCGTGAGAAACGGTCCAGGTGTAAATTCGACACGGCAAACATTGAAACCAGGAGGGGGTTTCGTGTGAAATCCTTTCCACGGCAATTGAAGTCTTTAGGCTCAGGATATCTTCATTAGACGACAGCCATAATTCCTGCTCCTTTCAAATGAAGGCTCTCATTTTCAGTTTTGAATAGTGCGAAAGCCCGTTAATCCGGAGGCGCACTTCTCGCGTTAGCTGACAAGCAGGCCCGCACCTGTCACAGACGGTTAAAAAGACAAAAAAGCAATTTTCCAAAATAGAGCGAAAAAGGGTCAGTTTTAAAATTCTACCTTTAACATCATCCTTGCCCGGTTTGCTGAATCGATTACGCTTCTTTTGTACGTACTGTTGAAAGCAGATGTTTTTGAACAAATTTGCACCTTGTCAAATCGCATGACTGCCTGAGAGAGAACACCGTTAAAAACATTTACGGTTGGGTTCTGTTATCATTTTACAAAAGGTGACCCCGAAATGAAAATCTTCAGGTCATTTCACTAGATTACTATCATTGTTGTTAAACATCTACGAACACGAGTTGTAGGGACACGACGAGGGAGACGACGTTATCTAACTTCATGTCTTGGCACAATGACTCTACGGAATTAACATTAAAATTTTTATAAAAAATAAAGAAAAGGTTAAAAGAATGAACCTAAAAATGGTATGTTTTTACCCAGGCAAATTTTACAATACAAATATTTAAAAGATATATAAAAAAGATTCTTGGCTACCTTTCATTCTGTCTAACATGTACTTAGAATTGTCTGTAATAAATCAGCAACACCACTATGTTATTAAAATGAAGTGAAAATTTTGAAAAATAATTTATAACACATCATCGTGAATTTGTACTGCTTGAAATCGTATCGTACGTTAATAATAATAACCACGTCCGTCTGTTTTCGCTTGTTTTTCCTGAAATTTTTTTTCCACTTTCCATTCTTTTCAGTATAGTCAATTATCCTTTCAGATTCAAAATTTCAATCTCAAAAATTAGCCTAATTATCTATTGCTATAGAGGATATTGAAAACCAGTAAAGCAATACATGCATTTTTCTGCTGGAGTACTACTAAAATAAGGCAATTTTGGTAAAATCCCCAAAAATTTTGATGGAAAAGCCATTGCACGAGCCACAATTGAGTATTTAAAAAAATAACCATGCGTTTTACCATTTGTTATTCTTTGATCTGCTACTGTATATTTGGAAGCGCGAATTTTTCAACGAAATTTTACCTTGTGGAAATGTAGTTTACGAATTAAAAAACAGATTGGTATTTTAATAACGCTAAAGTTGAGAAATTACGATTTTATGTAAAAAATCTGATTTTATACTAAAATCACAAAAATGAGAATATCTCGGGAAAGAGTCAAGATAGCAAGAAACCTCGTTCTAGTGGCAATGAACTACGTTATATTAAGTGAATCCACCATGGCAGTATTGACAACCCTGTAACACCCTGTATACTAACTTTCTTTGGCAATGTTGCCGCATGGAATTAATGTATGTAACATGCCGCCAAGATAAAAGGTACAAACCCAGCATACAGAACAAATGAAATAGAAAACATTTGGTGAACAAAACATTACAATTCGTCTATTATGGCTAGTGGTAATACTAGGTCTGCATATACTCGCGAGATTTCTCGTTGGGAAGTTAAAATGTCTTATTAAATAGTAGGATAATAATATTTGCTGTAGAAATGCACTAAAATTTGGTTCGATCAATCAGCTTAATAGAAATCGCATTGTATTATAAATTATTTGGTCATGGCGAAAACAATTGGTTAGTAGATCAGTGCTTGTGAGTCAAATTGTAATCCTAATGTATCATTTCCATATATTTATGATGTTTGAAAGTGGACCTCATAACTCTTATGAAATTCTTTATAAATAATAAGATTTATTTTACATAAAAGATTTTCTCATTATGTCTGATTAATTGTTGACAGCACAATGGCTAATTGTCGACGCGTTGGCCTTTGACAACAATCGAGTCGCAAAACAGCCTAACTTCGTTTAGATTTGCCTCCATTAAGCTCAGTGCCGAAAGAAAGTCTCGTTTTGTCTTCCGGGAAGATAAAAACAATGGATAACAAAAATGTTCTTTGTTTCGCTTTAGTCTGTGAATTTATTCTTTAAAACTGAGTTGGCTATCTTATAAGTCATATAAATTTCTAAAACAAGGCTCCTGTGTAGTAACAAGAAAAATGAAGAAGTGACGACCGCTGTAAATTCATAAGCACTGACAGAAAAGCGTCACATTTAGTAATTGAAACCTTTCTCGCATAAAGTGGATGACTAGTCAAATCATACTGGCCCACCTATTCAAGGAGGGTGTTCAGGCAAGTCATATTTAGGGAATGCCCTTCCATCCTGACCACACTTTCGTCTTCTCCTATACTAATAACAGTACAAAATATGGGCATATGAAAAGAAAATCTTAGCATTATTTTATGAAGAAAACGGCTAGACCCAGTCCACCAATTACGCTTGTTAGTACCTCGTTACTGGTCATAATAAACGACTACGTGCCAAATTGCCCGTGGAATAGAAATTCTAGTGTACGCGAGTTCTAAATACGTATGAGGGGTAAGGCGAACCGGGAAATAAACGGTCCCGCCCGGTGAAAACCGCAGTGTGGATCCGTTCAAATTGCACACCTGTTTAATTCCATTTTACAATTAGCATTCTGATATCCTTGTTTAAATCATCGATGGCCAAGGTCTTCGATTTCGGCAATTCTACAGGAAGGCGCATAGCAGGTCCAATGATTGCAAACATTTTGGCCATACAACTTCATCTCATGATAGTTCTTACTACAGATTTGTTGTTACCGACGGTCCGTTTTTTCCCGTTAGTTTTAATGCCGCTCAATTTTGAACGTGCGAAAAACATGAATTACAACACAACTAAATATTATCTAATAAATACTGTAAGAAAATAATTTTAAATTAGTGATTAATTTGTACGTCAAATATTATTTAGGTACACATATAAATAGAAGGTAAATCAAAATTTATTGTATTATTCATGCATTTATCTCAATGTTTAATTTTACATTTTTTTATTTCAAATTTCTCAAACCAATCTAGTTCCCTCCGTTTGTTGAAGATGCGTTTTCCAGGGGGTGGGGTTGTTATACTGCGCTCGATCCAATGCTTACTAACATAAGTAAGTACTTTGTACTAAAACAACTTAACAACCTTATCTAATAACCGTCACATCATAACATACCACAATGAGCACAATACTCAAGGAATCACTTATTGTAAAATCATCTTGGCTGTTATAATGATGGTTAACGAGATGGTTCTCTTTTCTATTAACGATAAGAAGTAGTATTACAAGTTTTTATGCGAGAAGAAAGTTCATTATAACAGTTTAACTCTAATTGGTGTTATTTTCTCTGTATCTGGTGGAGAGCAAATAAATCCAACAAAAAAATATTTTTCGAATTACCTCAACAAGCGGTTTATAAATGATTTAAAAGTAATTACGATTATGCCATCCGATAATTCAGACCCGGATCATTAAAAGTGGAGTTTTTCTCAGCCTCGCCCGTACTATTCGGCCGTGAAAGTGTTAAACGGGCGAAAAAAATCCAGCTTTCACGTCAGGGAAAAATGGTCAGCGTGGATTCCCGACCATTCAGTCTCATTTTGCCCTCAGAGATGACTGAAAAAGGGATGTTCATTGTTACGCCCTACTATTTCGTAAACCGGTTGAAATAAGTCTGTGTTCATCATTTATTTTTTATTATTATTAAAAAGACATGTACTACGAATTGATAACCTGTGATGTCCGTAATAAATCAGGAACAGCGACTATGTTATTAAAATGAAGAAAAAAATTTTGAAAAATAGTTTATAACTCATCATTGCGAATTTGTACTTGTTGAAATTGTATGTTAATAAAAATAACAAGTCCGTTTATTTTCGCTTGATTTTCCACAAAAATGTTTTTCACTTCCTTCATTTTCAATATGGTTAATTATTCTTTCCGATTCAAAAAGTGCCATAGATAGTTTGAAAAATTTCAATCTCAAAACTTATTCCATTCATCTATTGCTATAGAGGATCTTTCGTATATATTAAAAGCCAGTAAAGGAACCCTTTACTTTTGTCTGCTGGGTAAAGGGACACTCATGTATCTATCAAAATGTGACTTTCGATAAAAGAGCAAAATAGGCTACTCAGAATGGGGAAATTATAGAAACTTTTATCCCAACTTCGGTTACAAAAACGGCATAAAATTTACAATAAAATATAAGTAGCAAAAATACAACAATGCTCTAGTCAAAGGTCTGGATCTACCACTCTGTTAACACTCACACACACACACACACACACACACACACACACACACACACACACACACACACACACACACACACACACACACACACGCACTCACACACGCACTCACACACACACACACACACACACACACACACACACACACTCACGCACGCACACGCACACACGCACACACACACACACACACACGCGCGCGCGCGCACACGCACGCACGCACGCACACGCGCGCACACACAAACAAACGGAGTTTTCATTTTAGAACCTTTAACAAATATCAAATAAGAGTTAACTGGATAAAATATAATGTAATTACTCTAACTACTTCATGGTCGTCCGCTTTTGGACAATCTTAAGATCTTCGGGCTATATATTACCAGTCGATTGCAACTGTGGATTCAAAAGACTTTTAAGGGAAACAAAAACAACATGATTCTAGTTTGTGAAAAAACACATCAAACATAGTCCAACTATGATTTTAGATACAGCAAAACCAAATTCAATAGTATGTATGTTAGAGAGATTCCATGAAAAAAACCCCACACATTTCAACCCTAACACGGAATGTAAAGTAGATGAGTATTTCTTAATACTGATGTTTTCCGCCTAGTGGGTCAGAGGAGATTTCTGATCAATTTCTTGACAATCGGCTCATTACACGCAAAAGCTCTACTGTAGTTCATTATAATATTCCTCACATTTAAAGAAATTTACTTTTTGCTCTCGAATGAAGTTAAGTTAATAAGTTCGACGTATTTTAGGAAGAAATAGTGTGACAACACTTCATACCTCAAAAAATTGTATTATTCATAAAATAAAGAGGTGAAACAAACATAAATAAAAAATATAATTAAAAATTAATATAATAAAATATTAATATATTAAAAAACATTATTTCCAGCTTTTATGCGAAGATGAGATTCAGTTTGATCCAAAATTAGTTGTAGTTTGAAACCTTTTTAAACGTTCATTTTATTTTAAAATAATAATCGAAATAATTCTTTTGAAGCCCAAATCCTAAAATTAATTTGATTTTTTGTTAGATTCAGGTTTGCTACATACACAAGTTATTCAATTTTTTAATTTAATCTAAGTACTAGAACTTCAAAACTGTCTTTTGAATATGAAATAATGACTGTTCCTGTTTGACCGTACGTTCATAAGTTCATTCATAAGTTTGATTGTGATTTTTGAAAGAACCAGCGTTTCTGTGAAGGCCACAGGATAAAAGATTTTTTCACAAAGAAGTAGAGCAGAAATACAGAATAAATAATGATTGTATTTTCCGTAAACCTGCATTAGTGAACTGTTAAAATTGACAGTAACATTTATTGAGGAATTTGAGTTAGGAAATGAAACTCGACAGGTTCAACGGCTGGTTGATGTGCAACATTACGACGCCCCGTTGATTTTTTTAAGAAGTGTGAAGAAGGCCATAATCGCTAAGCTAATCCCTTTGGCAAACAACGATTTCTGGGCTCTCGAGAACGATGATGGTGAAAAATGGTCCATTAAGCTAGCGGAAGCTGTCGCGTACGCGACCGGTTGCTTCACCGAGGGCCCTTCGGATGAGTCGGTAACCGCGTGTAGCATGAAGAAAGAAGTGGGTGTTCTATTGTTCACGACGCCGAACACGTTTCTGGGTTTTCCGTTTTTCGTCCCATCCCTAGATTTTGCGAGGATAGCGGCAAGTCTTTCACGAACCCAACAAGGACAGAAAAGTGCCTACCTTGGTCGTTGCCGGGACTGCAAAATTTCCTTGAACATATGGCTAACTCGGTTGTGAATTTAAAATAGAACACTAGCTACATTCAGATGGTACCCATAACCTCTTCTTCATAAAAATACAAGTATCAAGAATTGTCACAGAATTTGATTGTGAAACAAACGATAAAATCATGGCAAAGGTATTTACTTTATTTTTCAACTATTTTAGCTAAATTTAAGCTTAACAGACAACTTAGATATTCAGTATTAATCTTAATCTAAACGCTATTTTTATTATAAAATAAAGGAAAATAATTAGTTAAAATTACATTGTAATTTTTTATAGAAGGAACAGTAATTTATTTTCAAGCATTTATCATTATCTCACATTACAAAGGTATTAGGTTCTAAAAAGTGGTTAATATTTTTAACAGTCTACGAAATTCAGATGTTGCTTTTTATATTTAAACCGTGAAATTTATAGTGTAAAACTGTTCTGTTTCTTATTTCTATCTCATTTTCTCCACGTCGAAGCAGGGCTGTGTTTTCAGTGTTCCACATTATCCACGTGCATTCACGCCTCATTCTCGCTTTATTCCGTTTTAGAAATTCCTGATTTAACGTTTTTCCCCGCCAATTTATCGATAATGGCTTTATGAAGATTATCGTTTGTTATATGTCAGTGTTTATCTTCATTTTATTATTTTTTTGTATGATAACGCATCCTTTTTGTATTAATACTCATGCTATTTTTATCAGTTTTAAAATTTCTTTCTTCAAATATCGACAAGTTCTGTGACTGTTTAATTCATATATGTTCATTATGTATAATTTTGTAGATGTATACATTTTTGCTAGTTATGATCTTCTAAAATTCCATAGAATTTGAGTTTTGAACGTTTGTATGAGACAATAAGTTGCAGTTTTGTTATTTTTGTTCAATTACCACTTTTCGTCCTATGCCTTGGTTTTCTTTATTGTAGTTTTTTATTCAGACTAATTAGCATTTATTACGCATTTTATATTGATAGTAGAAAAGATTTTCTCGAAGGAAGTTTGATTTTTAGCCGACAATGTTTGTTCCTACCTTATAATCAGCCCTAATTTTGGTCGGTAATTTTTGACGAACATTCTTTTAATGGTTTATGATGATGAATGAATTATTTCACAGTGAAAGCCAGTTTCGTAAGCTAATATACGCGGATTATCGGCACCAATTGAGTCCCAAATCAATGCTAGGCGAGATTTAGAAAGCCGAATCCGGAATGTTCGACCAATATTAAACTCATGATTTGCTCCAAAATTAATCACTTGATTAGCCAAATGGCTAAACCACAGGTTGGGGAAGAGTAGATGTGGGGAGGGGGATAAAATCTGCATTGCAATTTTGCATGAGAATATTTGTTAAGGGTAATGAGGTCACATGGTATTATGGATTCTTTCCCGTCAACAGAAATACAAATATACTGAAATAATATAACCTTAATGCAAATCGTTCCCATTTGCTAAGTCAACGAACACAGAGTCCATGTAATGACTTATCCAATGCAATTTTGTCAGAGACTAGTATTTGTGATACACTTGGTCTTTGTTTATAAATAGAATAATTAATACATATGTTGTTTGACTTATGACCTATGTAAGTGGCCTAGTAATAGCTATATTTCTCTTCTTTTATAACTCTATCAAGGCCGTGTAATATGAGGCAGGCACTTTGGAAACAAGTAAATATGACATTAGGATGCAATTTGCAACGCTTCGTGTATGCTTATGTAAGGAATACGTTATATGATTTATGACCCATGTCAAATATTGGCATGGCACGTTTTCTCTAGTGATTTTTAATTAATAAACTGATGGACAAACTTAACGCGCCACCCTTAAATATTAATGTATTTAGGTTTTTCATATTATACATACTGAAAATAGGTTTGGTTAGGGCGTTAAGTTGATTAGTTCTAGTTCTAGTTATCGTCTATCTAGTTAAGTCGTTTCTGACATGGCAGTGTTTTTCTTCATTTTATTATTTTTTCGAATGATCTCATCCCTTTTTTGAATTGATTCTTATTCTTTTTTATCAGCTTTTACAATTTCTTTCTTCATTTGTATCGACTGGTTCTGTACATATTCTTTAAGCATAATTTTGTAGATGACTACATTTTTGGTACCTGTGATCTACTAAAACCCCATCGAACGTTGTGTTTTTACGTTTGCATGAGACTAAGTCGCAGTTTTATTATATTTGGTTAATTCCCACTTATCATCCAAGGTCTTGAGTTTCTTTATTGAAGTTTTTTATTCAACTCATAACATTTATTATGGAATTTCATATTGATAATGGAAATGTGTGTTTCTTAGTGACCTGTTGTTTCATAATCTGTTGAAGTCGTGAGAAGCGGTCAAGAATGCGTTAGTTTACAAAAACACCTTTTTCATTTTTTTTGCTGACGTTTCGACCTTTATTCGGGTCATCTTCAGGGCATAAAGTTGGCACCTGAATGAATTAATAGTATTGCTCACCAATTGGAGAATGAAGATAAACCAAAGAAAAGCGTACTGATAAATTTGACCTTACATAAAATTATCAGTCCTGCAGTGAGTATAAATAGAATCCTTTTGCCTACCACTGACCTTGTGCGTTATCTTGGACCTTTCATGCATAAACCACTGACTTGGAATCCCAACACGAGACTTGAAATACAGCAAACAAACCGACGTTATAAATTATTAAAACGACTACTTGACTCACGATCAAAATTAGACATTGAAAACAAACTTTCAATTTAGAAGACAATGATTAGATCTCTCTGGGCGCACGGTTGTGAAGTGTAGGGCTCAACCAAGGATTTCAATGCCCATCGTTTCCAATCAATCCAATCTAAAATTCTCCGTCAAATGCTCCTTTTTACATTTCCAATTACACTACTAATAACGATCTACATAACCCATTTGTGCATGAACTCATCAAAACTCGCTACAAAAAATTTCAGCAATCACTGAACACACACAATAATCTATTAGTATGACATTTATCACTTCCAACCCGACCTGAAAATCCTCCAAGACGATTAACGCGAAATTGGCCTCGAGACCTTCTCATGAGTGAACATCGAACAAGATATCAGTGTGAAGTAGAGTTGCCACTGCGAAACTCCTACAAGTGACTCAAATTACAAATTCAGCATATGTGAACATATTTGCTTAATACAATATTTGTCGTTGTAAATATCAAATAAATGAAATAAAAAAAAGAAATATTCTGTTTAATATGTCACTAAATGTGTGAAAAACGCGTTCGTTTTAAAATCGCAACCGTTTTCAAAATTTGAATGGAAAAAATTAATAACATGGCTTATGACTGATTATTATCAAGCCCGTTCCGGATGTCAACCGGCTGGTTTCTGTCCTATTTGGTGAGGTGTTCATTAAGATATTAAATGTGATGTTTTTCAAAGATAAAGCCAAAGCCAGGGACGTTTGTAAATAAAAGTCCATTCAATTTTCCGCTAACACATTTCTGACAGGCTAAAATATCACTCCCACCGGTTGATAGCCGGTATTAAAATTGCCTCTCAAGTTCCATAATAATTGACCCACAACATTTCTACTCCTTTCCCATCCGTCGGAACCAGTTCGTTTTTTTTTTCTTCTCGCCGCGTATCCTAGAGAAAACTGACACCGGTGAAAGAGTCCGACTGAAGAACTTTTGTTTTGCCGAATCTCAAATCAAAATTCAAATAAGCCCAGTTTTCTGGTAACCCACTATGCAACTGGTTTTTTACAATAATTTTAGAAAAAATTCGTTTCATGTTTATCCACTTTTTCTTAAACGATATACATAATTGTAAAAGTCATAAAATTATCCACGGGCCTTCTTTAAATAAATTCGACTATCACGGAATACCCGGTCTCTTTTTATCTAAATATTTCATAGTTAGAAAAGTATTACTGTACAAGCAGTCTTCTTTTAAGATTCAAAAGTGCTACCAATCAATCAACATTGATTATTTTTATTGATCATCTACCAACGCAATATTTAGCAGATTGTGAAGTGTCATTTTTTTTTCTAGTCTTTCCTCAATTCAAAAATTGTTTTCTACTAAAATGTAACTTCTTGCAGTGTATTCAGAAAATTAGATGGATGTGATTATTTAAACTCACATGCCTACATAAAACATTTGCAACGGTGCGAAGGCTGTTAGGCAAACAGATAAAATACTGTGCTTTATTTACGGTATATGACACATACAACATGAACATTAAGTTCGTCTACCGAAGGTGTTAGATAGTCCAAACCAATGATGTTGCATTTTTGAAAATAGATTACTCTTCTGATAAATGATACCAAACAATACGGTTGCTCTTACTCTCTCTGTTCTGAAATGTACCTTTCACCCTTATTATCCATCTTATTAATATACCGTTGAAATTTTGAATTGCATTAATCGTTCCTAGAAAGCGAACGTGGCTTAAAACAAAATCCTCCTTTATGAAATTAGTGCGAATTTATTGTATCATTCTGTAACATGAAATATATGCCATTACGAAATTTTTTATTATTAATGATCATTTGGATCCGTCTATTCATGCTGGTTCAACTAACATATACAGCTCTAATTTATAACAGCTATAAATCAATAAAAATTTTGTATTTTTCATTTATATTATGTGTGAAAGCCTATGTTGTGGGACTAATTTAATCTATCAACAGTGCTCCTCACACTGTCCTTTCTACAGGGTGGTCGCGGGAGTTCGTCCGAGTAGTGTCCTGGCCCACAATTGCACTCTGTACATGTATGCTGAGAAATATCCCGACACACTATCTACGCTGATGGCACTGCAATTCTATCCTCTAACTTAGAACCCGTCTTAGTCACCGAACCCTCCAGATAAACCTACGTTCCATTGAATGATGGTTCAAAATATGACGAATCAAACTAAACACCATCAAGTCCCAAAATTTAGCCTCCATCGCATCACTCTAGCTCCAATCTATTATAACTTCTCCCCTTTTACACCGAAAACGTCACCCCCTACTTGGGGCTGTATCTAGAGAAACGACTCACCTCGAATCCCCATACACGACTCAAAAGGATAAAATTGGCAGGGGTAGGATGCAATGAACGTTGTTATAAGCCTGATGAGATGATGACGAAAGGCGACTAGGAAGTGGGGGTTTATTTTCCTCATTGCAGCCTTCTGATGTACTGAACTTTCATAGTTTCTCAGTTCAATTGGTCGAATCGATCCTTTTTTATGGAATATCAGGTCATTGACTGTCGCTGCTTCAAGTTCATTCCCTGGGTTTCCTTTGTATCACAGATGCTCAATTGAGCGGATGGTTCACATTCGAAGTTCAAATAGAGCTACTTCTTCCTCCTCATTGCATGGTCTGCAAATGGGATCATAGATGAATATGACCATGCTATATAGATGTTTTCTCAGATGCCAGTGATCGTTTAATGGGCTTATCACTCCTCTGAGTTTAATTCTCTAACAGTAGCAGTGAATTTCAGTCTTGGTGAGGGTTGTTTTAACATAAGATTACGTGTGTAGCATCACTAGAGTTTATCCATTTTTCGTTTTGTCTTTTTGGATCCATTCTGTGATGGAGGATTCTGTGTTTGGTTTTGCTATCCCAAGAATACGTTCTGGGCATATAGGTGGTTTTGCAGATCCTCCTCTGGCCAGTCTGCATTTTCCCAAAATTCCTTTGTGTCCTGGTGTCCAAGATATCATCAGGTTGTTGTGATTTCCCAGGTTTTAGAGATTTTGGACGTATTCATTCACCGACTCATGTTTGGGGCTTGTTTAAACCGGTTCCTCCCTATGTTTAGAAGCCATCTGTATAACATTGTATCTGTTGTTCTACTTTTTCTTCTTTGTAGACTGTTGAGACTTTATAGCATGTTGTAAAGAGTGTTTCCGGAATCACGTAGTCGTTCCCCATTTCTAAAAACGGGTGTCTGATTTTATGGGCTTCAACCGGGGAATATTCACAACATTACATCATTAAGAATTACTATATTATTTTTTTATTATGACGTAGATTAACAAAAATTGTATGTTGACTCTGAATTTATTTTAAAAATAAATCTTACAAAATTTGTTGGGTATTTATCAAATGGATCGAAAACTGATGGGAATTATTCGCAGTAGTGTATAAAAAATACACATTCCAAATGAAGCATTGAATAAACTCCTTCATTCTTTTTGTGAATTAGTAGATTTTGATAAAGATAAATAAAATATAATCTAGCAAATTGCATAATACGAATTTTTCCGATCCACCAGGTCAAGCAGCTATGTTAATAATAATATTGTCTTTTCAGGGCTATAGTTCGTAGGCTAATGTTAGAAAATAATAATTAAACGTACTATTATTTTTTGGTACATTGTTTCCATAAAAAAATTGTTTGTTATTAAGTTTTTTCTTAACGATTTCCAATATTTAAATAAATTTCCTAGCGCGAAAGACGATCGAAATATTTACCATTCGATTAAATTAAAATTTAAAACTGAAATAACATATTTTTATTTATTTTTTTAAAAGAAAATTTCGTAATTTCATTAAACGTGATGAAAATAGTTATTAATATTTTTGTAGCTGAATTACTGTATGCACTTATAATTTTAATTTTACCGGTATTCGATAATAACAATTATGGATGATTCATGTTTTTCTTTGGCAAGCTTTAGTCCAAAAAAACGCACACTAAAATAAACAAAAATTGAACCGATACGGCCCTTTTCAAAATGCTTTGAAATCAAAAGAACAAATGGTAAGATAAGTGTTAAATAATATATGTTAAAGTATGCAAAAGGAAAATATCTGCAATTGAATGTTCCTCATGAGCCAAAAAAATATAAAACATAGCAAGTCATAATAACGTGAGGATACGAATAATAAGTTGTGTTTATAATTATTGTAGATTATTACTTTGTGTCTCCATTTAAACTTAAAAACAAGCAAGAAATAATTATTTGGCCGATTATACATTTCGACTGATTCGTTTATTGACGTTATTCGTTTAAACGAAAGAACATTCCTGGGGAACTTCGTGGATTTATTTCTGTGGCTCCTGGGATCAGGTAAGTTTAGCTAAGAAGTAGTTGGGCGTAAAGTCCTCTTTTAACATGAAGTTAATTCTTTTGGGCATAAAAGTAAATGATATAAAAGAAATCATGGTTGGAAAATGTGATAGTTTCCGAATTTTACACTTTGTGTTGTATAATGAGACCGTGGAATAGAATAATTATTAAATCGGCAATTATGACCCCCGCTTGACAAGTAGATTAGGGAACAACCTTTCATTTAGGGCCTCTCCCACAGTTTCACTCCTATGCTAAACGAGTCCGAGGATGCCTCCACTTTCTCTGGGTGTCCGAGTGGATCCACGTCACGATAGCTCAAGTGGTAGATCAGCGGCGTATTTAGCCGATGGTCGTGGGCTCGATTCCCGCTCGTGGCACTGACTTTTTCATTTCAACCAAAACCTTACATAAAAAGATTAATTAATTGAAAGAAATAATTTGGTTAATAGACCACGAAGTATAATGGATTTATACTTTATAGTCGTTTAACGTTTATTATTACTGAATTATTTGTTAATTGTATAATAGTTATTGATAATTGTAGCTTACGATTATTAAGATTATTATTGTTAAGATAGAAATCAATTTTAAAAAACGTGAAAAATACAAAAGCTACTGGAGATGATAATTTAGCACCCATCCTTGTCGAAAATCTCTCGAGAAAAGCATTCATTTATTCCATCATACTAATCAATCACATGCTAATACTTGGTGATTTCCCATCTTCCTGTAAAATAATGAAAAATCATCCTTATTCTTAAAAATAATGACGACCACGCTCTGCCTGATAACTATCGCCCAACTCCCTAATACCCTTGCAGAGAAAGTAGTATGCAACAAATTAGGCACGTTTTAAATTAAATCGTCATTATCATGCCTTGCCAATTTGGCTTGAAACCCATACATTCTACTTCCGTACAGCTGGAAGATATGATTCTTCGTATTTTATTGCAAAAACGAATGGGGGATGAACTTATTTATGTGGAAAACTCTCTTGATTGTGTTTGGCGCAGAGGTCTTTCCTAACTATCCAGCACTAGTAATTACTTAACCAATAGAAAATCTCGTACAGATAGATGGCATAAGATCACCTTTAAGAAGTATAAGACCTGGGATCCCCATGGGTCTGTTCTTGGACCAAAATTAACATAATAACCATTATTTAACATCTTTATAACGATCTTTGCAAGCTAACCAGCTAACAACAGCTAAACTGGCTCTCTTTCCTGATGATACGGACATTTTAAGAGCCACTTATAGAGTTGATTCTGTTTGCAGAGAATTACCAGTTAGGTGGTTTAGGTAGGTGGTTTCAACATTTTGAAAAAATGAGTCAGGCTTAATGCTAGCACAACTGAGGCAATACTGTTTACTCGATGCAGACCATACCTTAATAAAGATCTCTCCAAAACCATGGGCTAAAATGTTAAATATCTTGAAATGTATCTGGATACCATATTTATTTTAGTTGCCACATTAAAACAAATGTTCAAAAGCATAGACCATCTTAAGGAGTCTTTTATCCGGTTTTTAATAAGCGTTCATGTATGGACGGTAAAAATAAAAAAAATATTTATGAACTAAATACCTTCATTAAAACGTATGGTGCTCCCATTTGGGGGAATCTAAAACCAATTTTGCTAACATCCAGGTAGTCCAAAATGCTGCTCTAAGAATTATTGCAGGGTTTCCACGCTGGACTCCGATAAACTACATGCAAGTAAACTTAAACATACCTAACTTAACAGCCCACATCTGTAGAGCAATTGTACATTTTTATAATTCATACATAAATATCCCATTTGTACATATAAAAAATCTTTTTACTTATAATATGGAAGATATGAACTACTGTATATAGACACATAAGAGAATTAAGCACAAACTGTTCGAAAAATAAGGAAAGGATAATAAATAAGAAGAAATGTTAAAAGAATTGTGTATCTACTAACATATCTGGTTTAATAAAATGATGTGATAAATAATGTGAAAATAGATGTTGTCTATGTCTGTTAGTTGATTTGTATACCATGTCCTTGAATATTCTTATTGTCTTACTTATTTATTCATGTATCTGAATCTAATAATGTGTTTTATACTTTATGGTGTATTTTGCGGTTTTTTAAATATATTTGTTCTCTGAATTATTTTATGTTTAATTAATTAATCTTTTTATGTAAGGTTTTGGTTGAAATGAAAAAAGCTAGTGCCACGAGCAGGATTCGAACCCACGACCTTCGGCTTTTTCATTTCAACCAAAACCTTACATAAAAAAATTAATTAATTGACAGAAGTAGTATGGTCCATAGACCACTAAATATAATGGATTTATGTTTAATGTATATTTTAAGAGTAAATAATTCTTACATTTAATGCATACTAGGAGAAAAAGATGAAATAATGTAACGACTGAATGTAAGTACGATATGTAATTTAAATTACTATAAATCAAATCTTATATGCAAATTCACACATAATTATTATTTGCTAATTTTAAACTTATGTTGAGGTGAGCGGCCCCAGAAGAAAAGTCCAAATGTTTTAAATGAAGCCTTTGGACTTTTCTTCTGGGGCCGCTCACCTCAACTTAAGTTTAAAATTAGCAATTGATTATCCAACGGCCGACTAAAACAAGGACATAATTATTATTATTTGATTGGGTTTTTCGAAAACTCCTAACATTGAAATGTTCAGCCCCTTGGAGACCAATTAATAAGTCGATAAACGATTACAAACAACCAGGTGAGAAACCAGTAGGCATCACGTAAACGTTAAGACACCGTTGAATTATTCATTCGAAACTTACATGCGAGGAAGAACCGTGTGTAAAAATGTTTTGAATAATTAGGGACTTACATGTAATTTTTTTTATATTAGAAAGGTTTGTACATGTTGTACATTCAAAACGGAAATCACGAATTGAACCGGTGAACTTCTTCAATAACAAAAGTTCGGGCTTTATAAATATTCCATTAGATATTCCGTTCGTAAAGTAGATATGGACTGACCTGCGGTGAGAAGCTAAAGCCCATTCGTGACTTTTACCCCGATGTGTACTGACATTTCCCAACGTGAATTTATACCGTTGCCGAGTTCTCCCAATTATAGGACAAGCGGCCTTGTTTTACGTCAAATTTATCTCGATTACATGCTATTTTCCTTTTGACTGCAAAGTGATATGAATAGGTGGGCTTATGAGAAAATTAGCAGTTATAAACGTCTCATTGTGAAAGAATAAAAATTCCCAGTTTTGTGAAATTACGCGGTTGATAACACTTGATGTAACTGTTGATTGTAGATCGATCGAAATAGGTCATCTCTGGCCAGCCTATTTCCCCTCTAACTCAACATAACTTCACCATAGTTAATTATGAATTTGTAACATTCCCGAGTGGGACGTCCTTTCAATTAAAGGATAAACGACCTTGCTTCACGTACAATTTATCTTGATTACGATTGTTGTTTTTTTTTCTTTTTTTTTAATAAACGGTCATCTTATGGAAAATGACCAGTTCAATTTCTGACCGTTACGAATCAAGAAATAATTCATGTTTTGAGAAATTACGCTATCTGATATTTGTAGATTGACCCAAGTACACCAATTCGCTCAAGGTAATCTCCAGTGGAATCATCCTTCTTGAAATTACGCTGGGTGGTCTGCAAATCGGTGTAACTGGTAATAGTCAGAGCCATCACAGGTCCGCCGGTTCTTTTCTTCTGCTTTTCGTTTAGAGAAGGATCACAATATGCTGCGGACCATTAGTTTCTTAAATTTGTTCAAACAGTAACAGATAGCTTCAGTTATATTATAAGTTCCGTACCGCCTTAAATAACTTCAATATCTAAACTGCAAAGAACAAAATTGATGATTGAGAACATAAGGGAAGCATAATTTTGTCAAACAAGAATAAAAATTATATCCTTCTTCGGCGCTTCAGAGAAACAGTGTTTCACACTAGATGGCGAGGACAGGCTCGACGTAGGTCTATGGACGAGAGAGACGATAGATTCTTCGGTCATCAGGCTCTACAAAATCGCAGCATCATTGGGAATGAGTTAAGACAAATTCGAAATGTTTCGTTTTCTTCCCGAACTGTAAGAAAAACGCTAAGGGAAAATAACCTCAGGGCACGGTACCTGGCTCGATAACCTCTTCTTACCTCAGATTAGAAAATGACCAGACTTCAATTCGCACGGGAACATGAGAAATGGACATTGGAAGATTGGGGAGTTCTTTTTACAGAAGAGTGCTCTGAATGTCAATGTGAAAAAATTAAAAAAAGCGCGGGTAAACGGCGGGAGTAACTATGACTATCTTAATACTAGGGGATAGCCCCGACCCGTGGGTCAGACAGGTCTATGAGTTGAACCGGGTCGGCGAGCGCCTGAATAAGGCATGCGCCCGGCTCGGTGTAGGCGAGTGGCCAACCAACTACACGGCCCTGCATTCGCTAAAACGACGTCTATATAAGGGTGAGCTCCACAATTGGGCGAGTCTGGGTTCCACGGGGCACGGAGTAAAGAGTTTTGCCGGCGGCGACGCGTTGGGCAACCGGTGGCTCTCTGACGATCGTGTGATCCGTCGTCAGGAGTTCCGGTTTGTCTAGGCCATCCGCCTAAGGACCAACTCGATCGGAACGAGGGAGGCCATGAGGAGAGCAGACAATAGTTTGCCAGCCGAAAGTAGGAGATGCGGGGCTGGCAACGAATCGCTTCCCATGTGCTGTCCACATGCCCATCGAGTAAGGAAAAGATCATTAAACGTCACGACGAATGCGCCGAGGTCCTTGCCGCCGGTCTCCGTGCTTCCGGGTATAAAGTTAGCGTCGAGCTCCCCCTAAGGACCGACGATGGGCAAACGCTGCGACCGGACATAGTCGCCATTAATCAAGATGAAGTACATGTACTAGATCTTGCAGTGGCATATGAATCTGGCGACGCGCTTAGCCTTGTGGCGGAGGCAAAGGGCGAGAAGTACATGGTGCTTCGCGACGTGCTCCGGGAGCGGTGCCAGAAGCCGTATTTTACGGCCAAAGGCATCGTGATCGGGGCGCGTGGGGCAATTCCAGAGTGCTCCAGGAGGGCCCTCCGCGACCTCGGAGTATCAAACCTCCCGAGGGTGCTCCTCACCATGTCACTGGTCGCCCTGCGTTCTTCGCTGGCTATCGCGTGCGATCATATGGGCAGGGACAGACGCTTTATGCTACCTGTCAGACATGAGCCGGCCAGTGAGTTGCCCCAACTGCCCCCCGGCGAAGACTGACCACGGCAAAGGAAGAGGATACACGGCTGGACCAGAGGCGGCGTTGAAGGAGGAGCGGCCGTCCGACGAGGACCACTTTGGAACCCGGAGGACGACCCGAGGAAGGACGCCGCTGACGGATGAAGAGTGCCCTGGGCTTCCGCCCAAGTAATCTTTCTGCAATAGAAAAAAAAAAAAATAGCCAAATGCCTCGTCATCTAATTAGTGACGCGCATGAATGGATTAGCGAAATTCCCTCTGTCCGTATCTACTTTCTAGCGAAAGCACGGCCAAGGGAACAGGCTTGGAACAATCAGCGGGGAAAGAAGACCCTGTTGAGCTTGACTCTAGTCTGGTACTGTAGAGGTGAGAGTTGGTATCAAATGTTCAGATGGGCGTATTTTCATATGGAGGCGCTCAGGAGAATGGTACTACCCATGGTGTATGGTTCCTCAGGGGGCCTTTCATGGTGGGTCATACTTGTTTTGGGGTGGCATTCCTTGGACTCCCGCACCGAATTGGTAATGATGCGAGGAAGACAGAATCGAAGAACATGTAACACCATTTGCCTCTCACATCGGTGAGAGATTCTTGCTAATGCAGGATAATGCCAGGCCCCATTGAGCACGTATTGTTAAAGACTACCAGAAAGAGTTTGGAATTGAGTGTTTGATGTTGCCAGCTCGAAGACCAGATTTGAACCCAATCTAACACATTTGGGACAATTTAAGCTATGAGTACGACGGCGATTCTTAGATTCTTACACCCTGTAAGAGTTGGAAGCTGTTCTTGATGAACGGGAAAGAATTCCTCAGGATTTTATCCGAAATCTTTTCCAAGGAATGCAAGAGCGTTTAACGGACGATTCGTGCCAGAGGTGTAAATACTCGGTATTTAAAGGAATAAAAAGTTTTGTTTAAACATTTTTAGTTATTTTGTAATTTATTTTGTTCTTTACTCAATATGTTTTTTAGAATTATGTAATAAAAATTTTATTTTTAAATGCCTTATTTTTATATCAATCAAAAAATATTTTGAGTATGCAAAATATGAATACACATATTAAAATTTAAGGGTTGTACATTTATTTTGTCCATCAGTGTATATGAAAGCTTATGACTACCGTTTAACAGTACAATAGGAAAATCCCAGCATGATGTGTTTAAAACAAATAAATAACTGTACAACAAGGTCAAAGTATATATGTAAGTTAAGTCATATGGCAGGGAAACCACGTACTAACTGCTATTTCTGAACTTGCGAGTTCATACTACGAGTAAATAGTAATTTCTTTTTATTAAATAAATGGTAGCAAATACTTTTAGATAATAATAAGTGTTAGATAACTCTTTTAACTTGAAATCGTGAAAATAATGGTAACAGGTCTACACACGATATATCCTAGTGACAAACATTTCAATTTAATTAAATGACCCGTATTTACAAAATTTGTAGATCTGCCTCGGATTCTGTCCAGGAAGAGCTTCTAATTTCCTCCATGATTCATTTAAATTTTCTACGCTGAATTTCAACCAATTTCTTCGTGTTATGTCCGGTAAGGCTCATCTCAGATGGTTTCTCTTCCTTGTCGACGGGTCATCACGCGAGGGTAGCCATTAAGAAATTTCCTCCCGGGTCACGACGTTTAAAGAAGAACGCGACGTTTACATTGCGCAACTTGGAGCCCAGGAATAATCCATGTGGTGCGTACTTCGTTAATTAAAAAAAATTACTTACTCAGTTTTTACATAGAACATTCATTTACATTGAAATTCAAAGCAAATAACCTATTGAGTTTAGAAAAATAAGCAATGGGCTCAAAATATACCCCTGGAGGACGCTCAGCGTTCAATTAAACAGTTTATTGATGATTAAACGTTATGTCTAAGATTATTTGGAGATCGTGAGATGCGGTCTGGTGTGACGTAGACTAGAAAACCATTTTATTTATCGTGCCAACTTTTCGATCTTTATTGAGATAATCTTCAGGGCTCAAAGTGTTTGTTTTCCGTGTAGATATGTCATTCTTGTGTGTCATATGTGTGGGCACTCTCAACACGACATCCAAGAATGACACATCTACATGGAAAACAAAGCCCTGAAGATGGTCTCAATAAAGATCGAAAAATTGGCACGATAAAGAAAATGTTTTTCTAAAACCTACGTCACACCAGACCGCATCTCACGATCTCCGAATAACTGACTAACGGTCACTAAACACCACACGTTATGTCTAAGTATTGGAATGTGATTCCGATGTTGATTTTCAATAACTCGCTAAATTTTATTAATATATATTTTAAAAAATATATTTTTCATTTGCTTGTAAATTCTCTTAATCATTACATCAGAGTTGAATTTGGCTGGAAGTCTGTCAAAGCAATGGCTTTACGAAGGATTATTGAGTGTTAGGAAAAAAATTGACGTTACCGAGTGATGATCTAGCAAGAAGATCTTTGGAATATAATGTCAAGGATATCAACAAACTAGTTGGTCGTAAAAAATTCAAAAATTGTTCCTATCAATTGGGTAATATTTTAATAATTATAGGTTAAGATTTTTTGGCATTGAACATTTTAAATGTTATAAGGAATGAAATGAAGAATATTATAATGCTATGGGAAAACCATTTATCATTTATGGCATCATATGGCAATTATGGTATTCTTTAATTTCTATTTTATCGTTATTTGAATTTATTGCATTTTGTTTTATTTTTGTTTTCTCTCTTCATTATTTTGTTTTTTCTTTCATTTATTTGGTCATATACACCTTCTCAGTCCTTTGAATTTAATTTTTAGCAATTTTGTTCACTGACATAACTCCTGCGCTGTTACAAGCACTGCCTTTAGGTGACAGGCGAAATGTGCAGATTGGTTAAACGCACTTTTACTTATGGTTTTATTATTTTATCCTTAATTTTTTTCACTATTTCTGTTTTTTCTTACTGTAGTACTGCACTTTTCGCAAATAAATTTATTATTATTATTATTTAATAGAGTGCAAAGATTTCTTAACAGAATAATCTTTGAATTGAAGGCAGATTTGCTCAATGATAGGAAAGCATTTTATTATGTTTCTATAAAAACAGGATTATTTTGAGATTTGCCAATAAAAATGAATAGGCTGTATGTGGATGATAATGCTCATATAACAAAATTGATGATTGAGAAAATAAGGGAAGCATAATTTTGTCAAAAAAGAATAAAAATTACTTTTATTCTCTTCGGCGCTTCAGAGAAACAGTGCTTCACACTAGATGGCCAGGGCAGGCTCGATGTAGGTCTACGGACGAGAGAGACGATAGATTCTTCGGTCATCAGGCTCTACAAAATCGCAGCCTCATTGGGAATGAGTTAAGACAAATTCGAAATGTTTCGTTTTCTTCCAGAACTGCAAGAAAAACGCTAAGGGAAAATAACTTCAGGGCGCGGTACCTGGCTCGAGAACCTCTTGTTACCCCAGATCAGAAAATGACCAGACTTCAATTCGCACGGGAACATGTGAAATGGACATTGGAAGATTTGGGAGAAGCTCTTTTTACAGAAGAGGTGAGAGTTGGTATCAAATGTTCAGATGGGCGTAATTTCATATGGAGGCGTTCAGGAGAATGGTACTACCCATGCTGTATGGTTCCTCAGGGGGCCTTTCATGGTGGGTCATACATGAGTGCAAAGAGTTCTTACCAGAATAATCTTTGAATTGAAGTCAGATTTGCTCAATGATGGGAAAGCGTTTTGTTATGTTTCTATAAAAACAGGATTATTTTGAGATTTGCCAATAAAAATGAATAGGCTGTGTGTGGATGATAGTGCTCATATAATAAGATGCAATGCCCTATGCACTATATGTCCTAACGCCTTTGGAAATTTGCAGCACATATTTTTTTGTTTGCGCAGTATGTAAGGAATTAAGGAAGCATCACCTTAAACCATTCATTCAAAATGACGTCAAGCCTAAATGAAAACACTCATGAGTGTTAACAATACGTAACTGGAAACAAATTTACGATATCTGTTATTTTACAGTTGAAGTGTTCAAATGGAGATCGTTTATTGTAAATGAATACCAAAATAAAATTTGTAAAAAAATAATAATCCCCTGTCATTGTATAATCTCTTGTAAACTCAAACCTCAATGTTTACTGTGTAGGTTATTATTAACTGTTGATCTTTAAGGTTTATTTCAGTTACGATTTTTGTTAAAAACGAATAAAAAATGTTTTGTTAAAAAAATGATAAGTACTATTTTATTTAAAGTGTTTTTTTAAATGTTATTAAAAGTAATTACATACTATTAGTTTGTACCAGCAATTCCAGACGGAATATACTTATCTACAAAGCAAATATTTTTTCTATTCTATTCCATTTTATATTTTTATTCTTTTATTTTATTTATAATATTTATGTACAATTCGGACTAAACGTATTAATTACCTAGAAAGTGGTTGTTTATTTATTAAGGCATTCACGGAATTTGATATTGGAAACACCTGCATCTGCGCTTTCAAAATTAAAGACGATGGATTGCTGATTATTTGGAAATCGTGAGAACACTAAACACCACACATTTCTGGATTATTGTTTGCAAAAATAAGGACACCAAGTTCTACATTTATTTTATAATATTTCACTGTAGTTCAATTGTAGTTCAACCAAAAAGAAAAACATTATAAAATTAATACTATAAGCACGAACAATGGTAGAAGACACTCATCATCAACAAATGTTATTAAAAATGAAAGATTTTTCAGTAATGTATAATCATTTTAAACGGCTCAATTCAAGTCAATGTATCATTCTTCGTAATAAATTATAACTAGTAGTATAACATTTGTGCCGTTACGTCGAAGCACGGTTCAGAGAACGGAAGGATGAAACACACTTGTAGGAAGATCTAATGGGCATTATGAATTCTTTAATTTTGAATTATATAAGTACTGAAAGTATTAAGGAAATATGCCAGGCTTACGCTCTCAATAAACTCAAATAATTAACAAATATAGATTAATAAATAAAAAATATAAGCGGTAGTAATAAATAAAAAAGAGAGATAGATAGATAGATAGAACGAGAGAGAGAGAGAGAGAGAGAGAGAGAGAGAGAGAGAGAGAGAGAGAGAGAGAGAGAGAGAGAATAGAATAGGCAGGGCTAGGATTTTAGTTCTTCAAAAAAAGTAAGAAAAATCTAATGGGTAGAAGTGAAGGCTGATTATTTAATTACACATTTAAAAGTTACACAATTGTGGGCTGTTTGGAGAAATCTTTACTAAAATTTCAGTAGCTATTAATCGATCGATCAAAGAACGAACATAAGATTTCAAATTATTATCGATCGAACCTGTTAAGATAATCAGATTTCCGAGACAAACAGAAAAAACTAAAACTGCCGAGTTGGCCGTAAAAGGTACGCACCCGCTATGATTATAACGCAATAACTCATGAAAAACGATTTCGATCCGTTGAGATAACGATAAAAGTTCAATTTCTAAACGGTATAAAAACTCAACAATAACCATCGTCGTCGTGATAAAAAAAGAAATTAGAACAATATAGGTGGTTTTCACAATCAATCATGTTAAACCGTTAATTAATTTGGAAATAAATGTTTAACAATTAAAACGTTAATTGTTCGCAGCAGGACACGGTCTTTCTCTTTTCTAATTTATTTAATCTTTATACAACGAAAACGACATTGTGCAAATTTCGTCCTTGCTATTGTCGGCTATAAGGAAGTGATTATTTCAAAAGGCCTTATTAATTATATTGACTTAATGATTCATTATTATCTTTCATCTTAACGATTTCCTTCAAATTCTGTTTAAAAAAACTTAAGAAAAAATACTTTAGGGTTTAATCTTTATTTCTATAATTGATGAATAGATATAGGATATTATTTACCTATATATAGGGTATCCCGTGAACAGACGTCCATATTTGTATATACATATATCAGGAGGTTATTCTACATGTCTAGTCTGAGTCTGCTAGACTCCCTCAGACGGTTTTGAACCATGAGGAACGTCTTTCTTGCTCTGTAATATATACTGCATATACTGCCGATTTGTAAACTTTGAACATATCTTAAAGAAAAGATGGTAGTAGTAGTAGTAGTCTGATTCTGAATTGTATTCAAGATATTTCCCTTTTCATGTTACTTCAACCTTTCACAACTTTTTTACATAAAGCCCTCGTTTACATAAAATATTAATTCTACTTTTTATTACATAATAATAAATATAATAACGAATAGATATAATAAATAATAGTTGTCATAATTTTTTTGATCACTTCCTATAATAAACAAATCGGTATTGTTAATGATTTTGCTATGTACTTATTACGTATACACTTATTACGTCTCAACAACATAGATTTTTCTAATTGCTAATTTCTAAGGATCATAATTTGAGCAGTTTTTTAGAATGTAATAAAATATAATTTGAATGAATTGTAAGCTGAATTTTACAAAAAAAATTGTAAAACAATTTACCAATACATTTTTCGACAAAACAGATTTTTCAATTTTTGCGTTAGAAAGTGAAATAGGCAATGAAAAGCAACTTACAATAATTAATAATTATTAATAAAATTTATAAACATTTATCAAGAGTAAATTAACTTTCATAAATGAATAAATAATAAATAAATTATAAAATAATTAATTTAATGATTTCGCTATGTACTTATTACGTCTCATCTCAGATTCTGCTAATTGCTACTGTTAATTTCTAATGATCATATTTCGAGCTGTTTTTTTAGAAGGTAATAAAATATAATTTGGATGAATTATAAGTTACTAAAAATAAATTTTTCGACAAAACAGATTTTTCAATTTTGTGTTATAAAAAAATTGAAATATGCAATGAAAAATATATAAGCATCTTACAATAATTAATAAGTATTAATAAAATTTATAAGCATTATCAAAATGAAATTAACCAAAGGTTGCCTTGAAGAACCTTGTATATCCTGCAATACAAGTAAACTTCTAGAACTTAAAACAAAAATGGTGAAAAAAAAAAATATTAGACAAAAGCAAGCGAAAAATATTAGTTATTTTATTAATTAGTCATTAATGTTTTTTTGATATATTGAGCCTATGGTTACCATGATTATTTGGCATGGATTCTTTTGACAGTGATCTTTTAATCTTACAGTAGTAGCTTTCTTTTGTCCAAATGTACGATTTTATGCGACGATAAAGTTTTTTTTAATAATACACAAACCAAATTTATTATAGCTAATTCTGAATATTACCCTAGGAAATGCCTGGATTCACTTCATTCGGGTCCGACAAAAATCGAGAAAGTTTCATAACCGAAGAAGGAAACGCCTGAAATCATTATCAGCCACCTGGATGAACCTTGGACGGCTTTTTACGATAATCGGACCTTTCGATTTCTCGTATGCAAATCGGCCTCAAGGGGTCAAAGGGCGAACAGTTAGCAAGCAGATAAAGAAACGGACGTAATTCGTTGAGATTTCATAAACGCCTCGGGCATCCCTTTTGCGCTAAACCTGTTTTAAAAAAACACCCTCCCTGAAAAGATAATCTAACCTTTTGTTCGTTTCTTCGCGTACCGGGCAACTTATCAGACGCAGATGCGGGGAAAATCATCCCGTTCGGCAATAGTCCGATAATGAGTTTTCTCCCCTGTTATGAAACCAGTATGACCTTTCATACGGACCCTGGAGCCCAAGAGCGCTCCCCGGTTAGCCCCTTTCAGAAAATGTATTATTTATTAACGCTAAATTTATGCGCCGAAAGGAAATTGACGGCAAACATTTAAATACGCACTCTCTCACAATTGGTAATCTGAGAACTTTCTTTGAAATCTTTGTTTCTCACAAATAGCAAGCAAGCTTTTCTCCTTCAAAACAAAAGTGATAAACAGCAAGTTCGGATTGAATTGAAGGAAATTCTAACATGTTTCTTCTGTGAACTCGCAAAATTGAATTAACCTCACAAAATGAGATAACGATTTGTATTGGATCGAGAGTAAATCCGAGTTGCTCAATTCGAGAAATTCAAACACGTTTTCCTGATGGAGTACTAAAAGTATGTTAACGTAATGTTTTTATTTTAAACCAATTTTTTGCGGTAAAAATAAAAATAAATGTATTTATATAGATTGGGGGGGGGGTCCGTGGGTGCAACGGTTTAAGCGTTGACACGGTGCGTATCACTGTAAGGTAAAGTTCCCGTGGCCCTGGATTCGAACCCAACATACTTACAAATAGGATTTTTTCAAATGCACCGGCACACCGAGGGTTGATATCACCTCTGTGGTTGCAAGCCCACGTAAAAAAAATATATAGGGAGTGAAGACAACATTTTTACTGGTACATAAACAACATATCCTTTATTTCTAATATAGATACTTAGGAGTATTCTCCTCAAGTTTCAGCTCACATAATAATATTTAAAAAAATTCATTTACAAAATAACAATAGCACTTTTTCGAAAAAATTATGATCCAGCAACTTAATATAAAAATGTATGCAATAGGTTTGATAGAGAAAAAAGTAGAGACATGAGGATTTTTTTACTTTATTTATTTTCATCTACAACTACATAAGTATTGCATGCTGTGACTGTAACATTACAGGTGCTGCAGAGAAAGCTACTCATTGGCAGCCGCTCGGGATTAATAATATGATATTCATCATTCAACAGGTCTCTTATTCATATTATTTTCCGTCGCCTTCGTGGTAATTGCGGAAATGAAATAATCTTATTTGTGTGATGATGATTTTGTAATTTACTGTGAAAACGTCTGTAATATGTTTCGATGGTTTACGTAAGAGGGGCAGAAACAATTAGTTGTAAAATTTTGGATTGAAAAATTTTGGATTGAAAAATTTCCAATCTTTGATTGTTGGAATATTTGGCCGATCCATAAGCTTGACCCTTGTACATTCAAATAGCTTTGAGTAGTCTATAAATGTAAGTTCTAAACTCAGCTTGGATTGAGGCACAGGCTCATTGTATAAATGAAGAGTGGAAATTCCAAACGTTCTAAGTGCCAATTTCCTCAAAACTGAAATTTTTTTCTTAATTTGTTCTATGTGCCATCGCCAATAACCCTAATAATGTTCTCAGTGCCAAACCTCTTTAAAAGTGGTTTGTTGCCTTCGTCATAGATATCACGGGTTTAAGTGTGGGACATATCATTTTTCCAAAGTTTCTATGTGCCATGGCGTATCAGCCATTTGGAGAATCAGAAGTTGGATCCTGCATTTTACGTATAGTGAATTCATAGGGCATTTTCGGCAGAAAAAACTGGTTATGTGGTCAGATAATTGTGCAGGCCAAAATAAAAACCGCACCCTTATTTTTTTAATGACGATTTTAGTACAACTTGGAAATTTTGAAGAGATTGTTCAGAAATTTCTAATAAGCGGTCATAACTGTTAATAATGTGATCGAGACTTCGCCATTATCAATAAGTGGAGAAGGGTTTCCAAATGTTTCACTCCGACAGATTTACAAAATGTTGTGGCATCAGCTAAAATTGCAGGGGAACCGTTCTCCGTAGTAAACATGGAACATTCGTACTTTCTAGACTTGAAACACGCCTGTGACTCTATATTAAAAGTATATTTTCCAATTACAAAGGCTACTATGATAAAAGTTTCCAAAGACTAGTGGAAACGTGTTAATGTACTAACAAAGGGGCTATACCTGATGATAGTAAAAAAGTTTGTATGTCATTGATTCAGAAGCCATTCCTGTCGGAAGGCAAGAAAAAAGATTTTTCTTCCATGCTGAATTTTTTGCCAGAAACTAGTAAAAACTATTATCCAAATATTCTAAATAATTAAATCTTTAATTTATTATTAAACGTTACTTTCATATATTAAATTATTTAAGTTTAACATGTTCTATGTATCAATATAGTTTTCATTTCTTCAATTAAAAAGTTTGTTTTTGTTTTTCATTGCACTAGCTGTAAAGGATATGTTCCTATATTACCAATAAAATACATTTTAATAAAGTTTTTGAGTTACCATTTGACTTACGCAGTTTTATTGCTTTCCTGAAAAAAATTAAAAGAAGGCACTTAGAACAATTGGAATTTCCACTCTTCAGATATGTTAGGACAATTCTTACGGCGGAGAGTAAAGTTTGACTTTGAGGTTACAAATATCAAAATAAAGGTGGTATGTTAAAACCTTATTTTCCAAAGATTGCTCCATTTTAGAATTGTTGACATACAAAGAGGGAAGCTTGTGTAGAAGAGGGGTGACCTGTCAATATGGCGTGTCATCTGCCTTTGTGCCGGTATGTGCATTATCATTTGTGCGGATGTCAGAAGTAGAAATAGTGTACTACAGCGGAGCGAGTATTGACCCTTGTGGTACACCTGCAAGCAGTCCTTCATTTCAGAAGTTTCTGATGCCTAATTTATTACGAAAAATCTCTCCTTGAACATATGAAGATTAAACAAAAAATAATAAAGCACTTTTATAGTATTAAGCGACGTTTATAAATGTGTTAGTATGTTTTTTAGTACAAAATTCTCAATGTTAGTCTCAAATATAAAATTAAATCGTTTATTCAAATCAATCAAAGGATCAAAATCTTAGTTAGGGTTGATTTGTCTTGTAAAATAAGTGCATTAGATAGTCAAAATTATTTGACCCCTATCTAAAAATTCGGCCATTTGTTTTAAAAATGAGTCCATTTATTAACGTTAATTAAGACTTTCGACATTTAGAGAAATGGTTTGAGGGGGTGATTCTTGAAGCTTATTTCCTGAAGATGGATGAAGAGATATTAATTGACATTGAGAAATGCGATCGTTTTATCAGCAACCATCGGAATCGCTACGACTGCTAAGACGCTACGACATTAAATTTAATTGCCAAAAGAAAGTAACCCAGTAAGTAAAGTAACCCAAGATAAACCAAATGGTAATTTATGTCCCAGCTCCTGGAGTCAAAAGTGCAAGAAAGCGGTTAATAAATTATAGTAATGTAATCAGAAAAAAATCCAATTTTCTTCCTGTCTGCCGGACTTCACGATGCTTGGGGTGGGCTTTGAACTTGAATCTCGTACCCCTTCCAAGAAAGGCTCGTGCCCGTTGGAATTTCTCTGAAGACGTGACACCAATTAAATTTCAATTCGGCCGGCCAGTAAATCAATCCAAATCAGATCCTGATCCACGGAGGGCGAACTGTGCGTGACAGAGCTTGCCCGACTACCTGTAATTGCCTCTTTCCACCGGATGAACATTTTTAAATAGAGATTATAGTAATATATCTGTCTTTAAATAGTGAGTTTTGTTGCACGGTATAATTTTGTAATAAATAAGACAGTTAATTAGAACATTAAGTAAATTGTGAGCGTAATTTGAAAATTCTTGAGGAAGTAAATCGGATTATCGCTAATTCTGTCAAACTTGCATTGTTATTACTTATACTTGTTTAAATAGTTTCAGGTCTTATAAGCCATAATCACCGTCATATATCACCGGATATCACTGTGACTAGACTTCTATGTTTGAGGTGATGTATATATATATATATATATATATATGGTTTATATCTATCCTGTAGTTGACAACTTGAGATACAAATTAGAAGCTAACATTTTAGGATTTTGCCTTAATTTTAATCTAAAAGCAGAAAGTCAGTAACATGCGTGAAAGACCAGAAAAAGATGTACAAACTCAGAGGTTCGGCGATGATCTCGGTGGTTTGTCGGCTCCTGAACTTCCCACATTTGTATTACTATCATGGGACATAAGTGACTATCAAATATGCCAGCATAAATTAACCACTGATTGGTGTCAAACAATGACAAATTAGAGATGGTGAATTTTTGAAACTGGCCTGGAACATCCAGCGAGATTTGGTGGACCAAGAACAAAAACCATTTTTTAAGTAAACGGTGTTCAATGTGAACGAATATGTTCGCACCATAAAAAAATGATCTATACAACTGTTTCGTTGTCAGATATGTCACGCCTTCGCCATCGATTTTAAATTATTACCATTAAACTTTTACTTCAGTCGTGCTCAGATGGGACGGCTATGAGTTGTGTTTCGTAACATTCCGGCTCAACTAACATTAAAAACACACATTTCTAATGTTTTAACGAGTACGAATTGCCAAGGCAATGGGACCTGGCCCGAATAATGTCCCGCTCACGTATCCCTTTTCGAAAATCGTTCGAAACAGGGCACGTTATCCAGTCGAGCGGAATCCTGTCAGATTAACGCTGGCTGAGAAAGTAGGATTGGTGGGCTTTGTCTACGTGTTTCACGAAGGGTCATGCAAAACATTCTCCTGAGGGGGAAAAGTAGAAAAATGGGCGGTCCAGGGCGTTACGCCCGCGCCGAGCCTTCCATGACTCGAAGCGTAATCGGCCCGACAAAGAAATCGTCAAGTCATAAACAAATGTTATGCAAATCGTGTTTTCATTCTGTTCAAACATGTAAAGGATCATTAATACAGGCACAGATCACGCGTGTCCTTTCACGCATTTATGATTATTTCATATCATGATCATTTCAGCAGTCGAACCTAAACAATATAAGAAGTTTCCGGGCCTACCTCCCAACAAAATGTTTGTATTTGTATGATTTAAAGTAGAATATAATAAACTCCGAACTTTTATGATTTAAACGACATTTTTATAAATCGCATAAGCGAGTCGTATACTGACTTTTGTTAACCTTTTAACGCATGAAGGCATGATATTAATCTTTATGTAAGGTATTGGTTGAAAAGAAAAAGTCAGTGTCAAGAGCGGGATTCGAACCCACGACCTTCGGCTAAATACGCCGCTGCTCCTGGTCGTGGGTTCGAATCCCGCTCTTGACACTGACTTTTTCATTACGACCAATACCTTACATAAAGATTAATTAAATGAAAGAAGTTAGTTGGTCAATCGGACCACGAAATATAACGGGTATGAAATTAAGTTACATTTGGTTTCGGTAGGTAGAAGAGGTAATTTGTTTGACCTGTTTAACCACAGATAATGAGATTACAAATATTGAAGAAGGTTGTAAGACTTTATACAATACATATAGGCATACGGACAGAACTCCCTTCATATCTGTGAGTGTGTCGTTTCAAAGTACACGTTAAAGCAATTATATCTAAACAAATAGATGTAGACAGATTGGTAAAAAATATGGACAAAAGGAAGAGGAAATTAAAGAGAGAAAAAGCTGTGAGGAATTTTGAAAGATAAAAATACAAATACACAAATTTAACAAAGGCAAACGTATTAAGTCACTGTAGTAAAACAGATATATGAGTAGGTAAGTAAATAACACTGATGTTAAAAATAAACAAGGAAACGGATGAAGAACGTGAAAAACAAGGAGAAGAGGAGAAATGCATTGATAAACGTACAGTAAATAGACAGAACCAATGAAAGTCACCAACAGAAATCTTATTTTCATGTATATAGTAAAATGCGCACCACAAGGGGTGATAGGGATAGGGATGAAAGAGGTAGTCACCAGGCCTTCTGCACTTCGACCTGTGTAGATCTATTGTGCTCCCACTTGTGTGGTTTTTTAACTCACTGGTCAACTTCAGATTGTTAATCAACCTCCATAGCATTGACAGCTGCTACTTAGTGTAAAATCTTACTTGTGGCTTTTCATGTCCTAGATGCAAGAAACTGCACTACATAGACATTCACCAAAACATAAAATGTGTTCTGCGGTCTCCTCCTTCTTCTGGCAATATCTGCACATGCATGTGCTTTCTTATGTGGCTGGCTGGCTGTCCAACCAGAATCCTGGTTTGGTTGCAGTTGCCTTCCAGTAAGTCGTTTGTAAGTTTTGCGGATGGCCCTTCAATGAATCACTTCACGTGACTCATCCGTGAGGTATTGTTGCACCAGGTTTTGGACTCATTAAGGATCCATGTTGAGATGTATCCTCTTTTTTGGCAAGATGCTAGGTCCAGTAGGTTTCAGAACCTAGAGAGTAGAAATGTGTAGAGATTAGTGACCGTTAATCGATAGTTATTCAGACATCGTGAGACCACCCGACCACATCTCACGATATCTGAATAACTAGAGAGTAGAGTTGGCTCTCGAATTCCCAGGGGCGCACCACAAAGCAAATTTGTATAAAAGATCATACAATTGTACAAAAAAGACAGTGGGATATCCTGGGTGGTGTGTAGCTTTCATGTCTACCACTTTGACGGTGTCGTTCATTCGCACCCGACTGTACTTATCAGGGATAAACCGTTTAACTATAAACTTTTACTCGCATGTTTTTAAGTCGAGCATTGGAACAAGGAGATGATAGGTTATGGTCAGCAGCTAGCTGTTCGACCACTTGGGGACCCATCCGACCATCACGATGTTTGGCCCGTTTCGTCTCGCTCAGATGAGACCTAACTGATACAACACACAGTCGTTTCAAACAGGGCGGAACAAATGCGACGAACAATTACAAAGAAACTTAACTTCCTTGCGTTTAAACATACGACGAATTGATTTTTCTATCAGATTCGTTTGTTCGAGAACTAAGACGAGGATTCTTAATTTAATATGTATTGAATTCCCAAGCTGGAATTTTGAAAGAAGACCTGAAATTCGGTTTTTGAAAACATGAACACTTTCATTTGGATTTGAGTTTGGCGGTTGTTGGCATTTTTAAACATGACATGTAACTTTAAATGGCCTGAAGAACTTTCAGTTTTGAAAACCATCATTTGATCCTTATTTATTTTCAGGAATGTATAAATAACGGAAATTAATATTTAGACATTTCACAATGAAATATAACTAAACGAGACCCTTCAGAATAGAGGTTGTTGTCAGGGAGAAGATTTGAAAGTTTTGACAATCTCGACATTTGAATAATAAGGTGCGCCATTTATGAATGGAAATGCAATTACATGGAAAAATGAAAAATCTGATGCTATGTTATAGTTTTTCCCTTTGAAATGTCAGAAGTCAAAAATGGTTAATGCACTAACGGACACGATGTCCTTAAAAAACGGCTGAAAAAAAACTTTTTTGGGGTTTAAACCGAGCTTTCGGTAAGTACCATCATGTACCATGGCTTCTTCCATTGTTGAATTTTCAAAAAGTTTAAATTTACTGTTGACAAGTTGAAAAAAAGTTTCTTAAGCGAGATGATGTCCTTTGTACTGAACCTCAACATTTCTGTAAATTTAAACTTTTGGGAAATTCACAATGGTTGAAGCACTTATGATGATGGTAATTGCCGAAAGTGTAGTTTAAATCTTACAAAGTGTGTTCAATAATTTTGTGATTTTAAAAAGATTCCGGAATCAATATTATTTATAACTTCGGGTCAGTATCAACCCCCAACGTAAATTAACCGAAATATCATAGTAAAAATCAACATATAATACCGGTGTTTCTTACCTTCTTGAGCAAGCGATTTCTGAAACAAAAAAAAACCAAATTTATAAGAATTATCACAATAAGTTAATCACAATACTTCTACAAATAGGATTCAAATTAAAATATTACACTTTTAGATAATAAGAATAATTTAAATTTATGACCAAGTTTTAAAAATCTTGGAAGGATTATGATTATGACATGCTTCACTAGTTTCTAGTCATTCTTCTTCCATTCGTGCCCAGAGGCATCCACTGAGAGTAGCTCTCAATGAAGAATTATCACAATGGCCTGGCACTTTCACCTTTTCTCTACAAATCGATTAGGTGTGGTCGTCTTAATTAGCTTGACGATCATTGTGACAAAAAGCGAGAGAGGACGGACCCTGAGCTCATCTTTTCGTATTTTTGTTATTATAAAGTAGATATTGTTATATGAAATTAGTATTCGGTTTTATTGAAAATGAGCGATAAACAGTTAAAGATCGGATCTATAAAAGAGGCAAACTCACCAACATTTTTATTCGTCATTCTCAAAATTTGAAATAAATGTGGTTATAAACTGAGTTTCAAGAAAATATTTTATGAACGCGTTCCAGATACAATTTTACTCGGTCGTCAACGCATGTCATTATTAGTAAATTTTCAATGCAGGCTTGGTAAAAAAAATGCTCGTAATAATCATCATTTTTCACTTATGGCCTAGTAATGAATAAATTGTGTTAATTTCCATTTTGCTTCGTTTAGTATCTTTTTTTCATGAACATTAAACATAACTACAGTAAAATATTACAGAAGAAATTGTTAGAAAGGGGCATATCAACAAATAAACCTTACATTGACAATTGATGGACAAAATTACTGTACCACACTTAAATTTTAATGAAAAAAAAAAACGAAAAAAAAACAGGTAAACGCTTTTGCATCCTTGGAAAAGATTTCTGATAAAATCCTTCAGGAATTCTTTCCCATTCATCAAAAATAGCTTCCAACCCTTCTGGGTCTGGGTTTCGCCATCGCTTAAGTTGGTCCCAAATGTGTTCGATTAGGTACAAATCTGGACTTCGACCTGACAACAACAATCAATTCCAACCTCATTCAGGTAATCATGCACACTACGTGCTCTATGGGGCCTGGCATTATCCAGCATTAGCAAGAATCTCTCACCGATGTCTTTAAGTATGTCTTATATGTACCTCTGTGAAGTTAGAGATCTTCCTCGCACAACAACCAATTCGGTGCGGGCGAAATCCCACCCAGGAACATCAATGACCCACCATGGAGTACCACCTGAGAAACTATATACCATGGGGAGTACCTTTCTACCGAGCGACTCTGAATGAAATTTTGCCCATCTGAAGATTTGAGGCCAACTCTCACCTCATTTGTAAAGAGTACTCGTCCCCTATCTTCCAATGTCCAATTGACATATTCTCGCGCGAATTGAAGCCCGCCCATTTTATGATCTGTGGTAAGAGGGGCTCCACGAATCGGCTGCCGGGCCCTGAGGTTAATCTCATAGAGCCTAATTACAGTTCTGGAAGAAAAACTTTGGATTTGTCTTATCAAATTTCTTATTTCATTTCCCGTAATGCTGCGGTTTTGTAGAACATGGTGACGGATGAATCTATCGTCTCTCTCGTCAGTAGACCTTGCTCGACCCTGTCCTGGCCTTCTAGTGTGAGGCCGTGTTTCTCTGAAGCACCGAAGAACCTCCCTATTGTAGAGTGATTTACAGTCATCAGTCTCCTGGCTACTTCGAGCTAGCTGTATCCTTCCTCTAATACATACTCCTGACAGTATCATACTCACTCAAAAGCCTGACTGGAACCATTGAAAAAGGTTTAAGAATAAGAATAATATTAAATGAAATCAACGAAGAAAAAAGATTAACTGAAAGCATTATGTACTGTTTATTTTGATTACGATAGCTCCTAATTACCTGTAGTTAATGTAGAAAGTTAATGGATTTAATTTATATTAATTTAACTAAATCATTGAGTAATGCGTTAAATTTGTCCATCAGGGTATAAGGAAACACAAGCTATCAACGGTTTTTACAAATTTCTAAAACTTTGAGCATACTGATTACTGCTGTTTTATACAGTATATGGTCTCATTAGATAAGTATCAGCTTTGTTCTTGATTTATTTCGCGCAACCTCTTATGTCCAATGCAAGACCTAAGACTAGACCAAACGAGGGCCTTTACTTTCTGAAGTGTTGTACTTAAACTCAACATTTACTTACAAGGACTTCAAGAAATTTTAGTTTCACATTCACTGAAAAATTTAATAAATTCCTAAGTCTTATTGTTCTTTGTATTGGATATGACATATTGTAAAGAAGGCGGGGAAAAGATCAATAGCATCAAACTGTAGATTGATTTATATATGTATATCATGTCAAAAGAACCAAGAAATTCAAGTTTTATTGTCAGAGAACACGGTAGTATTAACTTTCTTAATCTGACAAAAACACAAATCAATTCAACGTACAATGAAATCCCACGACACACAACGTAATATAATGACAGACCATATTCTCAGACACACTAGCAAAGATTAAACAGTAATATCTACATAAATGTAGAAACAACAAACATAAAATAACGACAATGGTTACAACATGATAGAATACGTGATGCCAGTTGTACATACTATTAACATAGAATGGCTTCTTCCTGAAAGTATTTTTTTCTCTCTCGAGACAAGGTTTTTTTAAATTTACGATTCTTAAAAGGTATTTTGCTTTCTCTGGAAGAATTATATCTTTGTTATTTTCACAGTAGGTTTTACTAATTTAATCAAACTATAAATGTATATATATATATATATATATATATATATATTTATTTATATATATATTTATATTCCGGGACCTCGCGATTTTTTATTTTAAAAATATTAGCTCTACAGTAGGAAAGCTGGGCGATCTTTCCTTTTTGATAGAGCTTCTGAGAATCTATTATCATTCCTAATTGAACCCATACGTGATGAAAGAAGGCTCTGCAACTCATATATATGCACACGTACCTACGTAGTAGCCTAACCTAAGTTTGGCCGGTCTCAAAATACTAGATATTTCGCTGAGGAACCGACATCATTCTCGCTAATAATGCATTCACCCTATACATGCGTATATAACAAAGGGAAAAATAGACCAGAAGTTATTTTAGAACATTTTTACAAGTAGAACCCACGATAGGCTGTTGGTAAGATCTTGGGACCTTATTCACAGAAGCCTGATTTATACACACACTTCATTAAACTCTTTACTATATTATGCATTGCTTGGACATTTTATCTGTGAACTGTAATTTTATATAACTGAAATAACTGGTTTTGTATGAAGTTTTGTAATGAATTTTTTACTTAGCAACATAAACCTTTTCACTGACTTGAGTATGGGATATTGCCCTATACCTAAGTAAGTATTTATTGATGGCTATTTTATTAAAATGTCTGCAATGTAATTGTAGATTAATGTTTTATAAACTTAGATCTCACTATAAGTCTATATGAGTAGCAAAGTTTAATTTTTTTGGCGGTTGATTTTAAGTTTATTGTATTTGTCAGGTGATCTCCGCATTTCATTATTATTTTTATTTTTATTTATTTCTATCAAGATTATTATTTTTGTTGTCTGTTTTAAGACAATCCCTCAGAGGATCTCAATGACTATGAGTGTGTCTAAGAAAAGAATGTATAATATTATTTGTACTTGTGTTTGTTAATAAAGAGTTTTATTATTATTATTATGGGATATTGTCTATATACGGTAGAACTGGTGTGTCTAGGATGATTCGATATTATTTATATTTTCAAAATGTATTGCAGCTGAGAAGATTAAATATTTGTTAGTTTCCTCTGAGACTACATTTTATCAATCAAGGTTGTATTACATAATCTTATAAATCAAGCCAAACTTTAGTTTATTTTGTAGTTTCCGATCATTCTGGTCATCAGTTTTCGATACGTTTCGCCATCTTCGGTGGTACGTTTAGGCAATCTACCCAGCGGTCCGTTCAGTCTTACTTTTTTCCAAACTTAGACCAAACTGCAGGTTTATCACCGCACAGACCACAACAGAATCTGAAAATTACCACTGAAGATGCCGAAACCCCCTTGGCGGACCAAAACAGGGAGTATAGGCAGACCAAAATGATCGGAAACGATAAAAATACAGGTTCATCACCTTGCACCACAAATAGAAATGTCATACTTTAGTTCATTATACTTGATTTCAAACAGCTCAACTTTTTATATTATCTAGGATTTTATTACTGCATCAAATTATATTACCGGTATATTTATCATTCTGCACCCTTGGGGTAAAAGTGGATAAATCAAATTTTAATAAAATAGATAAGTGTATATTTTTGTCTCTTTAGATCTGACAGACTGTGCATAATTGATAAAGCTGAACAGGAAAGCAGACAGGGGGAGAAGTAATAGGAAAAGGTTACTAGACGTATAATTTTTAGGTTTAAAGTTTAAAATCGTAATCCTGAAAAGTTGTATTTTAGGACTTATCCAGTTTTGCCCCAAGGATGTAGAATTAGTTCGCGATAATTATGAGCCCAATTTCCTTATTCCCAGTTTCCTCTTCTCCGTGGTAACTAGTAATGGAAGCGTTCAGCTGCTTAAATGTTATTTTATATCATACACTTCAAGTCTGCAAGACTTCTTCTTCAGGAGTGTATTTACTGAATAGTATGTCAAATATGATTTCTCTTAACGTTCTTCTTAACGTCTACGGTGTAAGGATTCTATTGTCTGGTAGACCAGATGGATCGGAAATCAACCAACTACAGGTTCATCCCCCTCCCCCAGGACCCAAGAAGAAATCCCACAATTTGATATAACTAGCCAGGGTAAGTTACTATTAGGTACATAAACTTCTGGACAACAACATAATGCCAAATCACAAACGACTTAACAAAAAACATACACCGAAAACGCAAACCAGAATAATTACAATAGATAAAACTGCAAAATTTTGCTGCACTATCCTAGAAAAGGAGATAATTTATACTCTTTATGGCTTATTCTAATCTTTAAGAGTTTTACGAAAAATGTTTTATTTAGAAACTCTGCTCTATGTATTCGAATACTAAACTGCGTTTTAAAGATAGATGAACTAGCATGATTGATCATGATTAAGTCAACAGATTCAATTTCGTCATTTAACAGTTCGGTTACGATTACCGTCTCATCCTCCTTTCACGATACTTCTCAGAAACAATAAATTCTTATTATGCAAAAGCATTCTCTCTTATCCGACTGTTCGAGTCTCCGGTGATCTATAAGTTCGTGACCCCCGAAGATCATGTCCTATTAGCTGGGGTGATCTGTTGTCTCGAAGAGGGCTTAAGCACGCTTGCACAACGTCAAAAGTGGATCTTCGTTTTACGTAACTTTCCTTTGGGGTTCTTTGTTTTCCGCAGCGGAAACGGCCCTGTTCGAACCTACCTACCTGTACTCATTAAGAAAAGAAATTGTGTGTCCGCCGTTTGTTCTATTACGCCAGTGTTTGCAGAATCGGGTTCCCATTTCGATTAAGTTACATGCTATAACGGGATATTCTTTATGGTCCGTATAGTCTTCTATACTAGATCTTTTTCGTTTTTCAACCATGCTTTCATGATTTCAGTGGTCACGTTTTCACATTCACTGCCGTTGCATTATAAACTACAATGTATTCAATCCTTGCATAAATACTTTTATGCTTACAAATTTTGAAAACACATATTTTATTTTCTGTACCGAATAAAGTAATGACAATAATACCTATTTCGCTTGCTTATAATGCTCCCTTAAAGGCGCAGAATAAAATAATCCAAATTCTGATCTATACAAAATTAAATTTTTCTCACAAAAAGTCTTGCTTTGATTGAAGACCTTTATAAGATGCTTTTCAATCTTTTTCTATGTCACATAAAATCTATCAAGAGTGAAATCTAAGCAGATTGAGAAAAACAAATCACTTTAGTTTTAAGCCATATTAAAGCAAATCTGCAGGTGATCAAGGAAAAACTAGTATATGCTTATAGGAATTTTATCAATTCACATGATCCTCATCTATTAATTCATTTAATAATATTCAAGCTAGTTATTTAGTTAGTGTTAGTTGAACCAGTACTGGATCGTGGGTTTTAATATTACTCAAAAGCGTTCTGGCTTGGTACCATTTTCAGTGAACACCTCCGAATGCTCTCTGGGACGAGACCCAGTAATTCAGTGCAGGTTCAATTTGTGTTCACCGATTGGCAGAGCAACAACTCCTTGGACTACAGATGTTGAACATTGGCGAGCAGTTTTATCATCAATGATCATCATCCCTCCTCCTATTTTCGTTGTGCGATTTAGGTAGAATTTGTTTTGGTGTGATTTTATTAATGTTTTTGCTAACACTATTTATAGTGATTTTAATTCTGCCAATATATGCTCTTGTGTAAAGATATGTATACGGCCGAGCCTATGGCTTCTCGTAGTAAGCCTCGTGAGTCACCCACTTGTGGTGGTTGGTGTTTTGGTGTTGCGGGGTCAAACCTCTTGTACTGCACACACATTCACACATATAAATACATTCTTATGAAATAGTTAAAACATCTATCACCAAACTTAGTATATATATATGTTGGCAGAAGACTATTTTTAAGAAGAAAAAATTGGTTATTTCTAATGCTATTAACGGTACTGATGATGGATTTACTGTCAGAATTGCCCTGTCGTGAGAAGAATATTTTTTTAAGAGGAAAAACTTTTCAGGTAGAATAACATGTTTTAAAAGATTTGTTAATCAGACAAATGACAGTTCATCGTATTAACTTTTATTGTAATCATAACATTATTTATTGCTTGTCATAAGATTATTTAATTGAATTAACTATATTGAACGATTAGAATGAGGAAATGTGAAAGTCGAAGTAACACATTTCCTGACTTCCTTGGACAGTCGAGAATTTGAATGCGACAGTTGTTGGTTGAAAAAATGGAGACACTGGGCTAGACTTCGTTAGAGTTTTATGGTGAAAGGGAACGTTGAAGTGGGAGTCTCTGGTAACCTTAGATACCTATTTTGGGGATTTTCAACCCTTAATAAACATTGCTTTGACATGAGAAAACCTGGATGACATTTTAAACGCCCAATGACGGACTCGGAAGAAAAGCCAATCTGACGAATCTCTCTATCTCTCTTTCTAATCCTGAAAATCTACGTCATATACATTAATACGATTACCTGCAAAGAACGGAAAATTAAAAAAAAAATAATTTGTTGGATTTGAGGTCAAGAAAAAAGCAACACCTTTTTCATTTTTTTGGCAACGTTTCGACCTTTAATCGGGTCACCTTCAGAGCATAAAGTGTGATGCTATTCTTATGGTGTCATACTGGTGTTGTGAAATTGCTTTGATCAATAAAAAACACACATTTAAAAAACTTATTTATATAGAAATACTCCAGTTTCCTCCAGAAATCGGAATAGGGATTCTTGTTTATCCAATTATGGTTTTTAATACACATTTCATAAATGTAAAATATATATATTAGATGTAAGTATGGGAATATTTTTTCAGTTTTATTTACGAATTGAACTGATAAAAAAATATGTTATGGCATATCAAACAACGAAAATATATCCAAGCCCACATTATTATAATGTTATTATTATTATTATTATTTAAAGAATCAGTCTTTGTGGGATAAATTCGGTCAAACTGATCGAAAAGTACATTTACCGACTTTACCAACTCCATCAAATCATGAGCACTGGGGAGAAAGCGGGTTGTCAAGGGAAAATAGGTCCTAACCGTTTAACACATCAACGTCTTTAGTAGATGGCCAATGTTATGATTCTAACCTACTTGTTGTTTCGCTTTCGTTCAAAGCTTTTGTATTTTTATTAAATAATCGGGTATTTTATTTTATTTGTTTAAATTCGTGTAAAAAATAATATATGCTTTTTAGCTGGTCTTCCTAACCAAAACAATTATTTTGAATTAATTATTTATTGGGGACAAATCCGGATGTCGTGGGTTGAGACCCGCTCACTAGTATTTCGTCTCAACCAACCTTCCATAAAAATAATAAATCAATTAATTTAAAAAATATTATAAAAACCTTGTTTACTCGAAAAAGGAAAGTTAAAACTATAAATAATTTTAATCAGAGAGTAGTCGGTGTGAGAAAAGGGAGTGTCAAACAGGGGAAAAGTGTTATTTATTAAAGAGTTAAAGAGGTCCCAACCTACATCTAAAACAAATGTTTTCCTTCCACGTATTACTTCATAATAAAAATCAATTAATAATTTTTTCTACGATCCGATGATAGAACTTTACAAAACCGGCTGTCCGAGAAATTATTATTATTTGCAGCATTATGAAGTTTCACTTTTACAAAACACAGTGCGTGACGGTAACATCTTGGAAGGTGAAGACGTCGGTCACGAAATTTCAAGAACTTCCATAAAAATCAAAAGAGGTGGCATAGGAGAGTTGAACGTTACGGGGGAAATTCTAGATGCGGATCAGGGATGTGACCCAATGAACAAAATTTTTATAAGTTTGTCAATATTTTGGCGTATATATTTCGCCTTCCTCAGGGCAAATTTATGGGGGAAAACTATCAGAGATCTGGAGTCCATATAGACTCTCGGTTAAAAAGCCTTATTTTGAAAACTGTATATAACAAAGATATTATATTATCATAGCAATTATTACAAAAACCGTTAAGGACTTTAACGATTTTTAAAAACAACTCTTACGGTTACGAGTTAGTAAATATATACGGCAAAAGCTTGACAAACTTATAAAACTTTTATTTATTGGACCACATCCCTGATCCCAAATTATTAGTTCATATTTAATATTAATTCATATTTAAATAAAAATTAAAAGGTAATTATAGAACAGTAAAAATACAAAAATTGTACGCTTTTGTAAAATCAAAAGAAAACATTGTAACAATATGCAATCATTGTATTACAACGTAACGTTTATATTATTTTTGTGATATTAATCCATACATGTTTAGTGGTCATAGTTGATCTATTAATTACTTTAACTAATTATACTTTTTAACTAAGTTCTTGGTTGAGATAAAAGTATAATTAATTATTTTTATATTTGATTACAAATTGCAAATGAAATTAATATGCCATAAATTTAAGAGCTATAATAGCTTAACACTTGTCGTAAACATATATTTACATTACATATATGGAAATAACTACTTCTGGAGAAAACTTACTTCTCAGAACAATACACATTATAATTATAAATAATATTCGGTTTAGTCGTTTCCTGGAATATTTAAAATTTCAGTTTGTTTAAAAAAACTATCAATACAACGCTAACGGTGGCGTTCAAAGACGGCCGATAGTTTTTCTAAAAGGATGCCGAGGACGTTTATTTTTCCTAAGGCGTCACTAACTCTTTTAACGAAGCGGAACAAAGCGGACCCTGCCGAACATATTTCAAAGAAAAATAAAATTGGCCAAATTGTCCCGCGTTGATTAATTTCACTGGACTTCTGGACGCTGGATTTCACTGTTCGTTTGGTCGTAGCTGTCAGGCTCTCCCAGTTTATAAAAAACGAGATGATGATCAAAACACAAATAATATGTCTTTTTACATTAGGACAAAAAAACTGTTTAATTTGTTGTAATGATTAAATTCCAACTATTCTGCTTATCTTCTTTCACACTTGTTTTTTCAAAATCTTGGTCCAGTTTAACTCCAAATTTTACATGTCACTACCATCCTTTAAGGTGTTTAATTACTGTCCTTCGCGAAACAACTGAATTTGTTTTCTCATCAAGACCCTATCCAGAGTACTCGTAATTATTTAAGTACTGTTTTTACTCTTTTCCTTTGCCTTTTCAAATGCTATAGGTTTTGCAATGACATGAAATGATGATGTTCAGTTATCTTGGGGAAATACGATGTATGTTTGCATGTCAGAAATTAATGTGCATAATAAGCAATGTGTTCTGTATTCATTCTAAAAATTACACTTATTTGGGCTTTCCACCTAAAACCAGTAATACCCTATTCTCATTTATTGCGTCTAATTTTTAAGGTTTAGATTAATTTTTTTGTCGTTAATGCGCATTAGTTTTTTCTGGAAGCCAAACAATAGAAATTTTTCCGCAATAAAATATGATGTTTTGCACACTTTATGGCAACCACATCTGTTTCAAATTCTCATCTAAGAAAGAATGTTCCCAAGTACAAACAATATTTTGGCGCGTCACCGAACATATACGTTTAATATATTTTCTGGCATTTTTTTTAAATTTTGACTTTCTTTAAAATTAAATTGGTATGGACACAAAAATATAGTCATTTTTAGATTATTCTCTGATAGATTTGGCAGGAGCTGGGATATCGTCCCACGAGTTTAATCCATGTTGGCCATGTCTCAAAAGATTAATTTTTTCTTCTATATTTCTTGAAATTTTAACAATTTCGTTTCTTATCATTAAAATATTTTTCTCATTCAGTTCTTATTTGTTATATGGATCAATTGTCTTTTTAGATATCATTCATTGACATGGTTATTTGGTTGCAATATCTAATAAATATAGTACGTTAGCTAGCTTATTTCTTGTTCAAGTGGAACATTTTCTGCAAATGACATATGACATGTTTAGTAACGAAAATTTGTGTAACGTTTGGTACAGCATCTTTTCACAATTGTTTGATTGAATTGGCCGTTTCGTCCTCAACAATCAGTCATTAGATATCATCATTATTGGATTAAGTCCGACCTTAATGGATTATCATTTGACTCTTCCCACGATCGCAGCCGAAGTGTATTGTTCAAATGAATCCACTTTTCGCCCTCCTTTACTAATCTTTTATGAAATAAATCTTTATCTTGTCGCGATTTATTTGAGTATCTAAGAGTTTCTCCTGCTATGTCCTACTCCGATTTTTAAAAAAGTCGTCGTTTACTATTTTTGAAAAAAATCTGTTTGTAATGAGTTAATGCCCAAACTTTACGATAAAAACAATTCCTGTCCATGTTTTTCAAAGCATTATTATATATTAATTAATTTTCATTTAACAATTGATTACATTGTGCTCGTTATAATTAATGATTATACATTAATTGGAGTCAATTAACCACGAGATTCTTACGGTTTTTAGAGTTGGTTTTGAAATGTAAGTTAATAAAACCAAGTTTGGTTTTGTGCTATAAACTACTTCCTCTTTAAACCGTATCATTTCAAAAGTCACACTCACATAATCATAAAAAGCTTTTATCCCGAGACTACTGTTAAAAACCAGCATTCGTCTGCGCTAATATACTTCAACTGAAAGCATGAGCTCAACAAAAGCTCGCCTATAAAAAGTGTAACTTTAAATAAAAGGCTGGAGTTGAAGGGGAAAAATGAGAATCGGTGCTATACAATCGAAATTAATGGTCTCCCCGATGGGTATCTTTATGTGAGTTACATTTCATTCGGGGTCGTAAAGACAAAATGCTGATTTTTCGTTTTTTTAGACTAGCCCTATTTGAAATATATTGGGTTGTCCGGAAAATAATGCAGGATTTTAAGTTTTCATTAAAAAAAATCTATATAAAATATTCTGTTTACGTTTACAGGATTACTCATTTGTATGAATGTCAACACTTATTAATCCTCTTCCAAATGATATTGTTTGTTTACCTCTGTAGCATTCCGCTACTTGGAAATAATTCAGTCATCCTTATAATGTCAAAGCGAGAATTTCGTACGATTTTCTTTTACGAGTTTAAACTCGGCCGAAGCGGAGCCCAAACGGCTAGAAACATTAACCAAGTCTGGGGCGAGGGTTGTGTTAATGAGTGCACTGTGCAAAGGTGGTTTAAAAAATTTCGGGAGGGAGATTTCAGCCTTGAAGATGAAGAAGGTCGTGGAAGGCCTTCCTCTCTTAATGATGATGTTCTGCGATCAGTGGTGGAAGAAAACCCCAAAACAACTGTTCGAGAACTTGCAGAGCAACTCAAAGTCAGTAAAACGACCGTCGCTGACCACCTCAAGGCGATTGGAAAAGTGAAAAAACTCGAAAATTGGGTTCCACACTCATTAAACGATCGCCAAAAAATCAGCGCTTTGATGTTTGTGCATCACTTCTTTGTCGAAACAAAAATGACCCATTTCTGGCCAGAATTGTTACATGTGACGAAAAGTGGATTCTCTACGATAACACTAGACGTTCTGGACAGTGGCTCGACAAAGGAGAAGCTCCAAAGCCCCCAACTCATCAAAAAAAGGTAATGGTTACGGTATGGTGGGCTTCATTTGGTTTAATACACTACAGCTTCTTAAATCCTGGCGAAACCATCAATGCTGAATCATACTGTAACCAAATTAATACCATGCATCAGAAATTGGCAGTAATGAAGCCCTCTTTGGTCAATCGGAAAGGGCCCATTTTGTTGCATGACAACGCTCGACCACATGTGTCACGTGTAACGTCACAAAAATTATTGGAGCTTGGCTATGAAACTTTGCCTCACCCACCCTACTCTCCGGACCTCTCGCCTACTGACTACCATTTTTTTAGACACCTGGACCACTACTTACAACACATAATATTCAAAAATCAAACGGAACTGGAAAATGCATTTATTGACTTTATCAATTCTAAAAATTCTGAATTCTACTCAGACGGAATTAATAAGTTACCAACACGTTGGGAGAAATGTATTGAGAGTATGGGAAATTATTTTGATTAAAGAACATTGCTTTAAAGTAACTAGTTTCTTTTTTTTTGTTTAATACCAAAATCCTGCATTATTTTCCGGACAACCCAATAAATAAACCACACATCAACAGTTTCCACAAACGGCAGCAATAAATTCCGACTTTGAAAGTACTAGGCTAGGTTCATTTGAATTGACCTTCTGTTTCAGTAGGTTAGGCGAGAAAGGTTCCAAACAGAAAAAAGAATAAAACATCAACCACGCACAAAGTGATCTCTATGAGTTGCCTATGTCGATAATGATTTTTACATAAAAGCCCTAAAACTAAATAATTACTTCTAAAAGATCAAAGCAGCCTTTAGGTTTTTTCACGACTTTCACTCGAAAGTTGACATTGTCGATTTATAAATTTCCCGGACATTCTTTTATTCAATGAGAGAATTTCGGTTCCTTTATCCTCTACCCTGTTCTGTAACAATTTTCGAAATGCCCTGAAAATAATAAAAAAAAGGCTTACGGGGTTTCGTAATCCAATTAGAAAAATTTTTTAAATAAACGAACTGTTGTTATGGTTTTATGAATGCATAATGTACATTTCGTGGATCCTCGGATGAGATAATCCGCTCTTCTATAGCACGAATGAGGTAAGTCTAGCGTTTCTTTCAGCCCATATCCATACAATTGCTCCCACGACCTCCTCCGGCCCAATCTCGCCTGTATTATTTGCTTTGTAATTGGATCTGGTCAGTGGCTGTCATCATTACCAGAACTAACAGCGAGCAACTGGGGTACACGAAAATAATTAAACGCCTAAGAAAAGAACTGTTTTTCAAAAATATTTATTTAACCAAAGAAGTGCAGTAGTGTTAGACCAACGTGATTCAAAAAATTGAACTCGTTACATAGTGAAGTATTTATCGAGTCAAAAGTACTTTTATTGTTCAGTCATCACACAAAGAAAATGACCTGCCGATATAATATCACGCTGGAGTATAGTGCTCTATAAAAAGAAAGGTTAGGTATCTTGAAAGCCTAACTTAAATGTAACCCTTATATATCTCTAATAGTCATAAAACCAGAAATCCTATTCATAAGTTAAAGCACCTACAGATCAGTCCTGTGATATAGTTGCTGTTAACCAATTGATATATCTTCAATTGATTTATGTGACTGTATTATTAGTGAATTTTCTTCTAATTCCCAAATGAATTGTGATGACTGGAGATCTTAACGTACCATAAAAACAGCATGCCGACTTAAATATTACTACGTATCATATACGACATCAGCCCCGCCTATTAACTCAACTAATTTATACAAGAAATAAAAAGTGAAAATCTCACTGAGGTATAGCATAGCTGACAAGTAGGTGCTCAATTAAAAAAAAGTGTGTTTCTGCTTCTATTCACTAGGGAAAGGGATGAGTGTAGGGATAAAATAGGCGGCCACAAGGCCTTCTGCACTTCGACCTGAGTACCTATTGTGCTCCCATGTTTTTTATAACTCACTGGCCATCTTCAGGTTGTTAATCAGCCTCCATTGATTTGCCAGCGGCTCTTTAGTGTAGGATCTTGCTTGCGGTTTTTCTTGTCCTAGTATCGGCACCTACAAAGACCTTCACAGAAACGTAAAATGGTCGCGGTCTCCTCCTCTTCCTAGCAGTATTTGACAGTGTTTCTTCTGTCTGAACTCCTATCCGATGCATGTGCTTTCTTAAGTGCTTCTCACTATGTAATTGGTAATTTAACTTAAGTCGCACCACTGAAGATGGAAAGAAGTTGAAATGTGTCTGACTGATAAAAAGGATCGTAAACGACCAGACTAAAAAGTACAAATGATGCCATTGTTAATCTCTTGTCTTTTGTTATTACATTTAATATAAATTAACTAATTTATATAAATCAAATAATTATTCGTCGTATTAGTTAATGCATGGCATGCGTCAACGACGGGTTGATATGCACTGTGAATATCAATTATCAAATGAGCCTGACTGTGATGTTATCTAGTTTTGCCTTTCTATCATTACTGAATCGAGGAAAAAAGTTATTTACATTCTCAATGCAGTAATAATCTTTTATTATTCGCCTTCCAATCACGGTGTAACCTCGAGACCTTTCATTCCACCAAAAAAAGGAGACATTTGGTGTTTTCTTCACCGGTTCATACGATACTGAAGGAAAAACTGATTTATTTGTAGGAATCGGATCCAAGGCTCCAATCTGGTCCAGGGACGCCTTTTGATACCGTTCTGCGTTGGTGATTGCCCCCTGCCCGCGACCCTGATTCAGATGTTAATAAATTATATTTGGGAGAATCGGCCGTCTGGACGTGTTGACTTTCCAATCGTGACGTCCATATCCTTGCACGTGTACACGATTCACTCATGCCGGGAACCTCCCCCCCGGGGACAGGAGAAGGTGTCAATCATCGGCTCGGAATTGCAACTCTCATTTGGTAAAGATTGAGTAATTTTTTTATAATATGAAACACAAAAGATATTTATTAAAAAATTGCTTGATTTTTGTTGTCAATTGGCTGAGATAAAAGTTCAGAAGCAGAAAATACTGGAGTTTTCAAATGATATCAAGTCGAGAATAGTTACTGTAATAATGTTAAAAAAACTTAATAAAAAAATAAAATTGTCCACATTTGACTGTTGTCAAACACTGATGTGTTTTTTAAAATTTTATTTTTGTCTTATAATATGTTATCAACAATTTGACCGTGCCCTGGTAGTAATAGTACACACTTAATTGTGATCAACCTACGGTTGATTTTTAGCGGTCTACGATTTTGCAGAAAAGTAGGCGGACCCAGAAGGTCATCGAAATGTTTTTAATTCATTGGCTGTAAAAACCAAAACAATTTTCAAGGCGGAAAATAATATCTAGGACTGAGGCAATTAATGATATTGATATCCCTGAAAGAAAATAACTTTTTGTCCAGTGAAAAAAAAAAGAAATTACTTGAGTGTAGCAATTGACACTGATCACATCCAATATCTGGTCCGCCTATACTCGATGGCCTTGGTACGTAACAATGTTATTGCGATTTTGAATCTGTTGGTTTTACACGACTATTAAAATAGAGACATCGTACGATCCAGAATCGTAACAACAAGATAATAAATTTATCTACCAATAATAAATAAATTGCCATTTTCTTAGAGAATAAAACCATAGGAAAATAATTAAGAAATCACTTAGAAAAATATCTCTTACAGATGCACATTGATTAGCATTCTACAGGTCATATATGGTTAGCCTGATCTACCTGTTCTGATTTACAAGCGTATTAGGCTTTTTGGAGAAAGTACGCGGGGTCACATGTTCTGTCATTTTGACAGTTTCAGATGTAAAAACTGTTGAATACTTGTCTAATTTAGTAATGTGTGGACTTCGAAGCTCGGTAAAATGAAGATAACTACATACATCAATTTGTTATAAATAAATCCAAAAAATGTTAATTTTTAAGTTCACTAATTTCGTGGTCCGCTTAACCAATTAATATATTACAATTAATTAGGTTTTTTTTATCTCAACTAAAAACCTTAATTAATTGTAACAAATTAATTTTTAAGTATCAAATTTGTTTGAGTGAAACAGATTCGCCTAGAATCATACAATTGTTGGAAGATGGAAGAATCAAGCGTATGCGCTACCAAAATACTGGAGGTTAATCAACAAGGTATTGTTCAAGTGCCATCGTGTCACATCTCAGAGAGATGATTGTTTTGTTGTTTCGACTGTATTCCTATTCGACATTCTACCGCTGTTGAGATCAAGTAACGCCTTTAACAAGATAAAAATATTAATGTCATTGTACGCACTGCAAGGAAGTAGTAATAGGTGCGAAAATGCCTGCCACTGGTCCAGACTTCTGACAAGGCACGGAACAGCCCGGAAGTTAAATTGGTCTGAGGAAGAGAGCACTAAAATATTATTTTCGGATGAGTCCAGGTTCTCTGTCAGCCGAGAGATGGTTTGGAGAAGAACAGGAGAGCGATATATCGCCGCAACATTTTCTCTCCGAAAAATTATGGTTTGGGCAGGCATTTCTAGGGAAGGTCGCACAAACTTGATCTTCATCGAGGGTTCTCTAACATTGAAGATGTGTCATCAGAGGTTGCCCCTTATATGCCACTACTTGGCGACGGTTTTATTTTTATGCATGAAAATGCAAGGCCTCACATAGCTAGGATCGTTGGTGACTGGCTTCGATTCAGTGTTTGGAGTGACTAGCATATAGTTTTTATTCCACATTCAGAGCCTTATAAAATTGATGCAACGTCGAAAGCAAACGGTGATCAGTGTAGAGGAGGAAATAATCCGTACTGAATTGAATATTTTCTTCATGGTTTCCATAGCAACATTTTTGGTAAAATTGTTTTACTCAGTTTAATTTTTTATTTAACTATATCTTATATTTTTCTTTAAAAATAACTAGTAAACAACAAACAGCAAAAATAATAATTATTGCAAGTATTTATTAAAAAGGATAACCACTTTTTTGCCTTTTTGACTTGTGTATAACCCCAGCCACTTGGGGTTTCCAATTTCATAAACTGGGAAACGAGAATTGGCAGAATATGCAGATACAGAAATGTAGAACTATGAAAACGGTTTTCCTTATTTTCTTGTTAAAAATACAATCTAACAACCCATGATATTTCTTGAAATTTCGTGTGGTTAACAAAAAGTTTGGAAGCTTTTTAGTTCATTGGGATCTCGGAGGATATGTCCGTTGGCATTTACAAGCATTGGTGATAAAATGAAAGTCGTTTGGTACGTATTTGCATTCGGACCACCATGCTTTCTAATGAACGATGAGCCTGATCGTCAAATCTCACGATCTGGGGGGGCCGAGAAGCATAGTTTCACGAAAACGCATTTTTCAAATACCACCGGACTTTGTGGTTACTTTTGCGAATCCTGACCTGTTTTGTGAATGGGCTGAGCATGATCAATCAAGCTACTAATCAAGAACTAAATAAAACTGGTTTAGAAAAAAAGTCTCGAGCTAGTTTCAAACCGCAAGTAATGTCTGAGATAAGATGTTGTTTCTGATGGGATTTTGTATGTAAAATTAATTAGTAAACACGTATTTAATAAACAGGCAGTAAAAATAGGCGAAGCCAAAATAGTTTGTCTGAACGAATTTAATTTGTGTACAAAACAAAAACTGTTGATTGAAGCATTGTTCACATAATGGTCTTAAACCTTCTCTGCTATTTCTTGCTTAACCGGGTAAACGAGAATGAAGTTGTTTCATAGCCAAGGGAAAAATGACCTAGGGTAAGGCTACACTAATGACACTTGAAGGCAAAACGTTTCTGACCACAAATGCTTTAGACTTCCGCAATCATTAGTTAAGCAATTAGGGGAAATGGATATTTTGAAAAGTATGTTGGAAAATCAAATAATAATTTTATTTATTTAGAAATCGATTAACAGTCACTAATCACCACACAATAATTTTATATTAAGCTTTTCTCCAGCGATAAGCCTTACTTTATATTACCTTGCCAAATTATTTCATACATTAACTGTCAAGTTTTCCTAGAGTGCAGTTATTCATCTATCTTTAGTAATTAAATTCTAGTTTCTTTGAGCACTAATAATATATTGACAGTAGATATTTATGTTTTATTTTCCATATTGTAATTCAAATAGATATCTGATGTCAGTTTTTCATGCAGTCCGCAATTGGGGAAATGTCAGTTGATATATCATAACAGTTTTTCGTTGTACTTGCCTTCAAGGTTTTGTAAATGTCACTGGTTCTACTAAAAATATATATGTATTTTAATTTTACCCTATGCGTATTTTAGTGTCTTACTTTTTATGCTAAACATTAAATATACACTGATGGACAAAATTAACGCCCCTTCCTTAAATTTTAATGTATTGAGGATAATTCATATTTTGCACCAAATATGTTTGTAAAAATAAGACCTTATAAAGAAAATATTCATTAACTAATATATATAAAAAATTATTGACTAAAGAACAAAAAAAAAAAGTTAAAAACACGTTCTTGTCCACCTTTAGTACCGAGTATTTCCATCTCTGGCCCGAATCACGTAGCTTTAATTCATTTGAAGATATAACTATTTAAAAAATTTATTATTTCTACATCTTAACTCTAACTATACAAACATCACTGACTTAAGTGATCAATGCCAAACAGTGATCATCGATTGATCAGTTAATGTAAGAAATGTTAAACTGTGAACGCTTAGTAAAATACTACCTATATGATTTTCTTGGATACTGTGTTCTTTATTTTGTATATTATTTTAATTTTATTATGTTTATCTCTTTCGTAAGTTTAAAAAGTGATAGGTAAAACCAAGTTCATCTTTGTGATTTTTGTGTGGTGATTAGTGACCGTTAGTTGATGATTATTCGGAAATCGTGAGATGCGGTCTGGCGTAGGTTTCAGAAAAACATTTTCTTTATCGTGCCAACGTTTCTTTCTTTATTGAGATCATCTTCAGGGCCTGGGATTTACAAACATTGTTTAATTTTAACAAATACATGTAGGATGTGGAAAAATTGAATTTATACAATGCAAAAAAAAAAATTTTTTATTCTATTCAATCAACGTATTTCTACTCACTCAAAGTGTTTGTTTTCTGCGTAAATGAGCAATTCTTGCGTGTCGTGTTGAGAATGCCAGTGAGATATTGCTGTTTTATGTTTACATACTGGATTTTGAAGGGGTGGGGAAGGAAGTCGGTATAGAAAGACATTTCTGTATAAGGAGGCGGCTTCATTGAGGTGAAAAGAGCCACGAAGGGTAAAAACGTTGGTAATGGTTCGGCCAGATTATCCTTTCAGGATTATATAGACGGGGATAAATAGGACAAAGATTGCTAAATTGGTGAAAAATGAGACTATGTAAAAATGTGAGATGTGTGGAATGTGTTGAATGTTTTATATGTTATAATATATGTTTTGTGTGATGTGATAATATAACACTTATGCAGAAAACAAACACTTTGAGTTAGTAGAAATACTTTGATTGAATAGAATAAAAAAAATATTTTTTTTTGCATTGTATAAATTCACTTTTTTCAACATCCTACATGTATTTGTTAAATTTGAACAATGTTTGTAAATCCCAGGTCCTGAAGATGTAATAAAGATCGAAAGATCGAAACGTTGGCACGATAAAGAAAATGTTTTTCTGAAACCTACATTACACCAGATCGCATCTCACGATTTCTGAATAATCATCGACTAACGGTCACTAATCACCACAAATTTCCTCAGTACGTTGTTAAGATAATAGATTCATTCCTCACACGGCAAAGATTTGGGACAGTTCGGCGATTTGTAGGACATGTGCCTGGAGCTCATCCGAATCAATCTTGGGATCAGGATCAGAGGATCGCACACACATGTCGGCGGCAAAGGATTAAAGGTGGAAGGTGGTGGTGGACGAAGTTGGAATATTCCGGTGTTGATTATTTTATAACTTTTATCTAAAAGAAATCAGAAGCTGCGATCGTTTAATTGTTTAGCTAATATNTATATATATATATATACTGCTCCTTCCTTAGATGAGTCGCAGCGGATTAAGACGAGTGAGCCATGAGCCCCCATACCGTCGGTAAACACGTACATTTTAATACCCGCATACATCCCAAGGGAACGTAAAAGATACTTCACTGAGACTGATAAACGTGGAGTGTCAACGAAACTACAAATCACCGTTAAAACTAGCTTTTTCTTTTCGTACTCTCTTACTTTTCGTTCTCCGGACAATCCGAATCCTCGGTTATACACCGGTGGCAATCAGAGTGCGACATGGTGCTAACGGGTCTCATCTTATTTACAATGACCAAGTAGGTTACATTGGCGAATCTTCGATTTTTTATTTTTAATTGCCTTTTAAGCTATTATCTATATTTCGAGTTTACCGCGTCTAATGTTATTTAGTATTTAAAATATGAGTTTATGTTTTCACTTAAACTCAATTTTTCCCTCTTCATAATTTCATTAATTAATTGGATACCTCCTGTTAGTAGACTTTAGAATAAATTTCTACCTATGTCCAGCCTGTTTGCTCATTGATGAAATTGTATGCAACGTTTCAGATTTGATGATGATCATTAATAATTTACATGTGCTGTTTGCCAATAACCAAAATTAGACCATTTATAAGTCCACAAGGCAAAGTCATTTACTAGTTATTTACTTAATATTAATATTTATTATATAATTATTTTTTACACCTGCTAAATATCACTAAATAGAGCCAATAAACAGAAGGTATTGACGGCTAAACTAAACAATTACCGCACGAAATTGTTTAGTTTCCATAATTTAGACATTAACTTTCAAACATTTAACCAAAATTTGAGGATATGAAAAAAAATTACTTATCTGTGAATTTTACTAGGTCGTGTTGGACTAAATTAAATGTAGACTGCAGTTTAATACCACTTCTCACCATGGTCTCGCAGTTGATAAAATATCGGTGTATGCCAACAAAAAGAGATGCGGCGATGTTACTAATAAAAGTTGCAGTTTATTAGACATACATTTCAGACAATGGAGTTTCTTTTACTTCATGCTATTTTCATGAATAACCTATCCATCCACGTGATATATAATTCGTGTAAGTAGTATTTTAGCGTTTCCATTGACAAAAGTGTTTTACTCGTGTACAGATGCAAATTGTGAATGTTCGTGTCATTCCTGTCAACACACAATTCGGACTCGATGCCCCTCTCTTTAACACATATCAGTCACCAGTCATCACTAAATAATGGCTATGTACAATTCAGTTTTTGAATATGAGACGAGACAGGTGCTGTCACCAAGGATATTTTCGCCAAGGAGCTATTTAACAAGCGAAACGGTACAAAAACAATAGAATTTTTCACCAATAAGAATTATTGATTGGAAACCAAACAAGATTTTAATTTGAGATTTTGTCAAAATGGGGCCAACAGAAAATTCCCTAGTTGAAACTTTTATAAGTTAGTTCTCTATTTAGTGTTAGGCAGGATAACTGCCAGGACTCGAAATAACGGCGATTCTTTCTTTTAATAATCAAAGTATAAGTAAATCAACAAACTCCACCTTTTCGCAAGAAATCTTTATTAGTATCAACATTTTGGCATATAGTCACAAAAATTGGAGCTTCGAAGAAAAAACACAAAGTTAACAACAATCCTTTGTTTATACCCAAGCACACTAAAACAAATTCCCAAAAAACTGAATGGAAACGAATTTAGGAAATAGATGTCGAAAAATATGAAAAAACAACCAAGAACTAAAAATTAACAAAGACGTGACAAAGAAGCGAATCCTAAACGGTTAAATAAACGTCCAAACGAACAAATACACTACACCTAACTATTACAGTCGATTGAACAAAATAAATAAATTGATGAATGGAAAAAAAGTAAATTTGTAATAAAACAAACCCAAAAATAACGGATAATGAGTGCATGAACAGATAGAAAAATATATGCCCAAAAAATATACGTCCGAACACGCAAATCTATTAACAAAATGGATGTTGAAAAAAACAAAAACAAGACGAATATAGATATAGAAAAGTAACGATCAACAACGAATGAATATTGGCCAAAACTAAATAAACTAGTGTTTCGTTTAAATTAAATCATTTTATCCAACATTAGTTATTTACTTAAATTTGTTATGTGATGTGTAACCACTGTTTTATGAGTCCCACTTAAAATGTGTTATTTAAGCGTATTAACGCATTCAGTTTTTACAATTAGGCGAAATTGAGCAATTTCAGATTCACCAGTCGGACAGATGTGTAGTATTTTAGGTAAACAATTGTAAATCGTTAGACATAAAACGTGTCATTTGTTCACCATTAATTTGAAGGCAACCAACGGTTAAGGCGGTGCCAGAAACGATCATGATCAAACCATCCGCTGACCTTTACGACCACGACAACGGATACACCTTAGAACGACTGAAGGATCATAAATAGTTGAGAATTTTACAATACAATAGAACCAACTGTTCAGCCAATGGTAGATCTGAAAATCTATTTGTTGTCAACTTTCGAATATAAAAACGGATGTTGACTTTACATATATGTCGACGGGTTATTTCATTAAGCTTTGCATATACACTGAGAGGCAAAAAATAGTGGTCACCTTTATTTTTTTGTAAATATTTTACTTGCAATCCTTATATTTTATTTTTTGTTTACTGGATATATTCGAGGAAAACATAAGATACAGCTAAATAAAAAGAAATAAATAAAAATGTTTGTTTCTTAGTGACCTGTTGTTTCATAATTTGTTGAAGTCGTGAGGAGCGGTCAAGAAAAGGTAGTTTAAAAAAACACTTTTCGTATTTTTGTGCCGACGTTTTGATCTTTATTCGGGTCATCTTCAGGGTATAAAGTATGGTGCTATTCTTATGGTGTCACATTAGTTTTTAATTATTCAAAAATCGTGAGATGCGGTCTGGAGTTAGTTTTTAATATGTATTATTATGTATATGTATTAATATGTTATAAAACCAATATGACTCCTCAAGAATAGCACCATACTTCATGCCCTGAAGACCCGTATAAATGTCGAAACGTCGGCAAAAAAATGCAAAAGGTGTTTTAGAAAAATTTAAAAAGGTACTTTTCTAAACTGCCCCATTCTTGACCGCTCTCATGACTTCAACAAATAAAAAATTAAAAATTAAACTGAGCAAAACTATTTTCCCCCAAAAAATTACTGTTTTTATCTAAGGTTTTGGTTGAACTGAAAATTCCGTTCGTGATAGTAATATTTTCATTTCAACTAAGACCTTAAGTAAAAATAATAATTAATTGATATCATTAATATAGTCAATTATGAAAACATATATGGATTTACCGAAAATGTAACGAAGAAAATATTCGATTCAGTACTGAGTATTTCCTCCTCTTGCGTTGATAACAGCGTACATTCTACAGGGCATCAATTTTATGTGATTTTGAGTGTAGTGCTGTGGAATATTTTCATATTCCTCCAACAGCGCCATTCTTAATTCCTGCAAATTTTTACTCTCTTTGAGATGCGTTCCCGATTTACTCATCGTCAACAAGACAAGAGGATCTTTAACGTTCGCACCTGGCCTATTCGGCCTTATCGGACGCTTTGATTCTCAAGATGAGAGCTGACGCACTTCTGCATACGACGGAAAAGTGTTACCGCCGCAGCATTGGTGTAGTGGTGTCCCGGCCCCTAAGGGTCAGTAGCCACGCTCTCCGCTTGTCCACTCCGAATGGTCGGGCCCGCATTGTGCGTCAGGTCGTACGCCGCACGCGAGGGGCTAACGGGCCGAAATACATCAGCCCGTCCCCCCCCTCGCGTACTCCCTAGATAGAGAAGGCGACTCTATCTCTCTGAGTGTAGAGGCTCCTCCAGCGTAGAAACTTTCGGGAACGCCCCGACAGCGGTTTCGGATTATAAAGTGGGATTGCTACCCACCCCCTAGATGAGCACTGTCTACGGACAACATATTAATCGAAGTTTCGCGTTTTGTAATGTTCAATAATTGAGTCTTTGTCTAAAAAAGTAAAAAAAGTAAATTTCTAAGGAAAATGAAAAATTAAAAAAAAGACGGAAAGATAAAATTGCCCGAAAAAGGATGTCCACTGAGGATGCAATTTGCAAACTTTATGAAGATGTCAACAACAGTGAGGAAAAATGTGGGTACCTTTTTTGACATCCAGGGGGCATTTGATGACGTGAACTTAAATGAACTTAAAGCTATAGACTGCCCAAAAAACATTTTCACCTTAATAGCCAGCTACTTTGACAACAGAACAGCGGAGATCTCCACAAAGCACACCAAAACTATTCAGAAAGTCACCAAAGGTTGCCCACAAGGATCCGTTCAGAGCCCTCTATTTTGGAACATCTTTTTCAACAACCTCCTTCAACAACTAGAAGAGACGGGCATCAAGTTTGTAGCCTTTGTTGATGACCTGGTTATAATAATACCAGATAATACAAGGAAAGAGGTCTTAGAAAAAATAGAAAGAGCAGCCGCGTTTATAGTCAATTGGTGTCAAACAAAAAACCTAAAGGTAGCTCCTGACAAATGTCAAACACTCGTATTGAAAGGGAAAATGGCACCCCCCTTAGAGTGAAAATAGACGGTAAAAACATCAAACCAAGCCAAGTAGTCAAATATCTTGGCTTTGTTTTAAGAGAGAGATTGAATTCTTTTCCACCCGCTCTAAAAATCCGGGAATCCACACGCTGTACCTTTGCAAAATTAAGCAGGATAGCCAAATCAACATGGGGGCTCAGCTCAAAGGCACTGTCAACAATCTACAAGAGCGTCTATATCCCTATAGCAACGTATGGAGCAACATCCTGGGGAAGAAAACTGCAAGGTAAAACCAAACAGGTAATAGAACAAACCCAGCAAACTGCTTTACTGAGGACATCGAAGGGGTACAGAACGGCTTCCACTCATGCTCTCCAAGTGTTAATGATAGCAACACCCATTGACCTGGTCATAAAAGTTCATATTGCAAAGAGAGACCTGAAGAAGGGATTGCTACCAAGTCTACCGGGCTTAGAGGAGCATGAAGCAAAGGCTAAGAAAGGCACCAAACAGCCAGCGCCAAACTTTTCTCAACGAATGGGCAACCGACACCTGGCAAAGCAGATGGGAAAATAGTGTCAAGGTCAGGCTTACTTATGAGTTCTTTCTCATCATTAAAGAAAGAAAAAAGCAGAATTGGGTGCAACCCAAATGCTTACGGGGCATGGAAACTTTGCAGTTTATCTGCACAAATTCAAGAGAGCTAATACCCCAAACTGTCAGTTATGCAATGTTCCTGAAGAGGTACGACACACTATTCTTCTTCCCAAGCTTTGTACAACTTCGTCAAGACCTGCGAAACAGGTTTCACAAAATATGGCCTCCAGAATTGAAGGAACTTGTGAAAAGCGAACAAACGTATCATGTGTTAAAACAGCTTACACAGAGCATCCTAACGGGTAGTAAACCAAGTACCTGAAAAAAACTTTCTAAACCATACCTGTGATTAAACTGTGATATATGTAAGTATACATACATATAATTCCGGGCTGGTTACTTCTTTAAAAATAAGTTAACATTTTTATACAGTACCTAAGACTGTGATTGTTCTTTATTGCTTAAAAATTATATTTATATAATTTTGTAGTTTTATATAATTTTTATAATTTTAATTTTGTAATTTTATGTAATGATTGTATAATATTACTTTACGAAAAGGAGTAACCAGCAAGGGGGAGACCTATTAGATTAAGTCAGTTTAAGTAATACAGAGGGGAAAAATATATATACCCTATCCTTTCTCGTTCCCCTCGTTTAGAGCGAGGCATAAGGAAGGCGTTATGCTTCCATTTTCCCCCATACAAGAAAATAGGTCAGTCTAGAGGCCGAGGTCCGCCGGTATGGGGTTTCCCTCAGGTACGGCGGTGTGGTGGATGGGCAAAAAAGATAAAATTTGTTTTAATTTTGTTTTAGATTTTCAATTAACATTTCAATATCACGCATTTCCACCTCTTGTCTTAATTACATCTCAAAGACGCCTCAGCATACTTTCTACCAGTCTGGAAATGTCTCTTTGCTGGATGTTACTCCATTCTTCACGAAGAGTCCTTTCAAGATTCAAGTCCGATATAAATTTGGACCTCTCGACCTTCCTGAAGCTGATGAATCGCTTGAAGGTGCCGGTTTCGCAAAATTCTCAAAGTCGAAAAACGGTCGTCCTGTGGTTCTGTTACCCTAGGGCGTCCAGAGCCAGGCCTTCTATGGTAGGACCCAGTGTCTTGCAAACGTCTAACGGCGTCTCGCAGAGTTTCGTAGGGAACTTCGACGGCAATATCCGCATACCTGATGGAACGCCCATCATCAATAAGAACCACACCACGCGCAACATTCTCAGCACTAATTGGCATTTTTAAGTTTAAAAGTTAAAGTTATGAAAACAAAGATAAAAACTAAACAGTTTATTGCTTCAAAATTCAAACGAAACTGAATAAACATTTTAAATTCCGTAAAAATTAAACATTGAAAAATCAATTATCCTTGTTTTGCATTAAGGATTAAGTGTGTTTACGTCTAATTGATATTCTCAACTTAAAACATAACATAAATAAATATTTATCGATAAAAACAATGAGATAAATTAAGGGCAGAATTTTCTTTTATCAAGAAAATGAAAAAAAATAAGTTGGGGAAATTTTTGCCTGTCATTGTATATCATGTTATTAATAATAAAATAGTTTTCTTCGGTGCGGACCGAGGAAGGATCTGCCTTCTGCGTCTGAGCGCTGTTTGGGCCCTGCGAGGCGGATTCTATGTTCTCGTCGTGCTGTTGTTGGAAAAATTCGCCGTGTTGAAGCGCCTCGGAAAAACTGTCTGGATCCCCGGACACGTCGGGCTGGAGGGTAACGAACGTGCGGACGAGGCGGCAAAGGTCGGGATGTCCTACCCTCCAGACCGGACCATCGCGACCAAGCCCTCTGACGCCAAGCTAGAAGTAAAGAACATGATAAAAGAAAGATGGCAGCATCGGTGGGCCGGGTCATCCGAGAGGCTTTTGCACGTCAAGAGCACGATACATAGATGGCCCCCCGAGAACCTGAGCCGGAAACAAGGAATCGCTCTTACGTGATTAAGAATAGGCCATACGCGGTTGACACACGGGCACCTGCTGGAGAATGAAAGTAAGTTCTTAGCGAGAGTGGAGAGGGTTCAACCCCCCTTTCTTCTTCTTTAGTTCTTATCGAGTACTCTGGGGTGAGTGTATTACGTCTGGAGAGTAAAAGTAATTTATTAGCGTGAAATGAAGGGGTTGCTTGTAACTCCGCCCCGAGGAATATCGAGTACTCTGGGGGATTGACCAGACATCTATGTTTGTGGTTATGTATGTACTGTATGTTTTGAATGTAACATGTATTGTATGTTTTGTTTCTATTCTGTATTTGACAACCTGAGGTACAAACGACAGACTAGCATTCTGTGATATCAACGCAGTATATATCTGAAATCAGAGAATCAGTAACCAGATCGAGACGCTCAAATGGCTGCAGTTTAAAACAAAATAGGCGCGAAAGAAGAAAAAAAGAAGACACGCAGAGGGCCGGCGACCTCAGATGTTTATCGGCCCATAAACTTCCCACTTTATTATTATTAATTCGTTTTTTCACAGCTCAGCGGTAATCATAAAAAACTATGTCACTATTAAAATATAATCGTTCTATGTCATCGTCTAATTATTTCAGCTTTTTCAATATTTACTATTGAGAAAATAATGTTGAAATCATTATATCTCGAAATGCAATATAACGTTATAGTCCTTCAGGAACAAGTAAAGTGAATGCATTCTAAGCAATATGAAACTGAATTTAAAGGAAAATTCAAATTCATCAAAATTGACAAACGTTCATTTCTAACAGATGCAGAAGACACTATACAACAAATGAACATCTTTCGTTGGTCATATTTAGCTCCCCATCGAGATCTCATGTATCTAACATGTATCGTGATTTACTTTCTTGGCTCCTTCTTTTCTTAATATTCCCTTTCCTACTTTTATAGTCTGTTTATGTCCTCTATACATACTCACCGCACTTATTCCTTCCCTACTTTTCTCACCACCTCATACAAATCCACCGCTTTTAGTAGCTCTTTCCTTATTCATTCTACTTAACTAGCATAGCTATTAAAACTAATTAATATTGTGTGTTAAATGTTCCAAAAGTGACAATTTGCAAAAACAAGAAACTAATTATTTTATTATCTTTTGAATTGTATTCACAGATAATTTTCTGAATGAAATTGATTAATCGATGAGAAACGTTTTCATTCTTCTAATAAATGACGTACGAAGATTCTGTGATCTTGATCTGTTTCATTCTTGAAATGTAAATAATGAAAATTAGGAATGAGGCCGTTTACCAGTCGATTAGCACTAGTCTTAACGGGAATTGCTATTTTCAACCATGTCAATATACACGTAACTATACTAATTTACTGCATAAGCTGAGAATTGAATTTTCGTTTTAATGAGACGTTTACGTTGTGAAGAGATGACATAGAGAACCTTTCGAGTGTTAAAACGTTGGAAAGTCGACTAAACGGAAGAAGGCCGACCCGGTTTACAAGGCACACTTATAGCGATATCCTTAATATCGTAGGAAAGATTTTTTCACTGTTGTATATAATCTTATTTACCGGACACTTTCAACATATTGCTTAGCCTAAGCAAATAACGGCGATTATGAGACATCCGAAGGTCCGAGTCGGCCGGAGGCGAACCCCGGCCCCATCACGACATGCAGGAAGCAGCGAGGTCACTCATAGGTCACTCAAGCGATCATCAACAAACTCCGGTTTAATGTTCTAAGCGTGTTCCGAGTGCAAGGACTTCACTGGACTTTCAGTTGTATTGATTGGACAGGGGAAAAATGGAATGGTCGTTAGATTCGATATACCGTCGGAATTGAACAATCTCGCAACAAACATGAATGTGCTCTTGTGATTGTATTTTCTCAGTAATAAATGCTAGATCCCCCAAGACGAGGAATTGAAGAGAAAAACTGTTATAATCCCACATATTGAACAAACTTTAATTGGGCTTTATTCTGAATAAAGTTTTTTGGAAAAAAACAATCTACATAAAAGAACTACATGTTTAGAATGAACACGGCCAAACAATACAATTGTCCAGCTATGAATTAACAATAGCAAGAACATTATTTTGATATTTATGATGAACCATGTAGAAATGCGGAATGATTATTGATATATTAAAGATCCTGAAATTTCGCCACCAGCAGTACTTTTCACTCAATAATTTTATTCATTCAATATTTTTGGTGAAGATCTGGAAACATGCAAAACCAGTTTCACCCATATCTACTAGAAGATATGAGATTTAAAGATTAAGAAAAGATGATTAAGACAAAACAAAGACAAAATATACATTGTTTTTTCTCTTTTATATATTTTACAAGGTTTATTTATTTATGTTTTTAAGGCTGGGGGTTGATTAACAATTATAAAAATCTTTTCTTTCAATGGGTATTACATTGATCTTTTGTAGAACCCCTATAAATTGTAGCCATACCTTGGAAAGTGCATTTTTTCATATAAGACTATGCCCTTTCCTTCTTTCGCGGACCTGTTTTGGTATGAGAAATATCCTACTGTAACGGCTGTACCGTAACCGGACTAATGCTTCACGGTAACAAAGTATATCTGTCTATGTCTCTGGTTCCTTCTGACATAGTCATCATGTTTCTGTCCCTGCCTTCTGTCTTCTTCAGATGATAGTTAAGAGCACAGTGGCCTGTAATTTGGTCAAATCCTGCCTGATGAGAGAGAGAGAGAGAGAGAGGAATTCCTTTTCCTTCCTTTTGGAAAGAATTATAAATATCTTAGCTTGCTTTATATCTGGTGCTTTTGTCCAGTGTTTGAGTTTTTCTTTCTCAAGCCATTTTTCCAGTTCTCACTTAAGCTCACACTCCACCTAGTTGTGGTCCTGTCCCATGGTAAGGGGGCTCTCCCTTTTTTTGGCTACTTGATCAGCCTGTATGTATAAGCATTTAGTGCCTTTATATCTGTCATTTGTGTACCTTTCATATTTTTCTTTATTAACTGTGCACAGAGTTGTACTGCATGGAGTTCAGCTTGAAAAATTGTTGGGGTTACACCTACTCCCTGTTCCATCTTTGATCCATCTATGTAGCATAAATGGGCATCTTCTCGAAACTTGGGGCAGTTTTCCCTTGCGTGGTTCAAGGAAAATGTGTCACACTTAAAGGGATGTTTCTGTACTAATAAAGCAACCAAAATGTTTCTCTTTACTACTGTCTGATTCTCAGACAGGTTAACATTTTTTTTTGTTGGCCAATTTTTTTTTGCATCCTTGCTGCCACAACAAATTTGATCACATTTCCATTAAGAAAGAAATACCCTACAATTTCTTGTTTCATTTTCTTTGTAAGAAAAATAATAAAAGTATTATTTAGACATTTTAAAATGTTAAAAATCAAAAAATTTAAATAATTAAATTTCATTGTATGTGTAATTTTACTATTCCAACTTAAACTGTAGGAGGAAATTAAGCAAGAATGTGAAAAACGCAAGGTATCTGGTGAAAGGTTTCGAACGAACTAGCAATCTACGAGATATTCTCACACAATCAGTTCTTTTGCAATTTGGATCCATTAAACCAGTGTCAAAGAAAATAGGAGAAATACATAAAAATATAAAAAACAAAAATATATAAGAAATAGTAGTTCTAATGAAATATTTTATTTCGTTGCTTATTGCAAAAACTGTTCAAAGTGCCCACCGTCTTACCGCATGCGTTAACAACGGTCGTCCGTCTCCGCAGTTTAATATCAGAAATATCACCTTTTTTAGGAGAACCAGACAGGGGTCGAGAGAATTTAAGTTGCATTTTAAGTAACCCCCGCCCAGAAGTGTGATTATTCGTGAATCATTCAACATAAAGTACTGCTTATTTAGAGATAGTGAGATGCGTCTGGTGTGATGTTGGTTTAGAAAAACATTTTCTTTATCTTGCCAACGTTTCAATCTTTATTGAGTTCATCTTCAGGGCTCAAAATGTGTCCCGTGTTGAGAGTATTCTAAACCACATCGCACCAGACCTCATCTCAATATCTCCAAATATCATTACTTAACGGTCATTAAATTCTACGCACATAAAGAACTGTGTTTTGTCGTTTTCTCGCCACTTTTCTCACTTTCCTGTAGATTTCAATTTCGGAATATTTCAATGTCCAATAAACAATTGGTTTAGGTACTAACTAAGCATCTGAAATATGCGGAATTAAAAGTAAATAAAGTAAGGTTTTCATCAAATTTATATCATATTGGTTGAATCAATATGATTTACATGTAAAAGAAAAGAAAAAAGCCAAATAATTTTAAATTTGCATTTATTTTATTTTCTTTCCATATATATTAGAATACAAAATAAGATAAATACTGAAGGTACTTATGTAAGTGAAAACTAAGGCTTCAGTTTTTATTTTTATTCAACCTTACATGATAGAGTTCCACAAAATAAGAAAAACCGAACTTCGAGAAAAATCTAACTAATTTCAGTATTAGTCGGGTGTCGAGGGTTTTCCTTATTCTAACACAGATTGTATATTTTAAATTTGCTGTTTTTTCGTTTTATTTTGTTTGTTCTTTCGAAACTGAATCCTTCCTACGTTATACATCATTTAAAATGTGCACTTTTTTTTAACAACGATAATGTATCATTTTTTGTTTATCGTTTATTACATAGTACCCAATCAGACTTATTGCCAGATTTTCAAAATGCATGTTCAGCTTAGTAATAATAGTATGTATTAATTTATATAAATATACGTTCGATATAGCTGATTATAATAAATCTTGATAGGTAATGGTTAGATAGTGTGATAGTTGTTACTGGACTGTGAAAGTTAAGGAAGTACAACTAAATTCAAATTCGCAATAAAAATTTCGTCAATGTTCTCAGTCAAATGCTAAAATTGTATTAGTTTCATCACTTACGGTCGATGTAGAATCGATCGAATATTGGTTTCAACAGATAGAGAGATCTTTTTTCTTCATATATATTTAAAAAAAGACGATGTACTACAAAGTCAATGATAGTGTTTACACAGCTGTAACTCGTCGCATCGTGATAAGCCGTGGGGTATAAAAGCAAACCGCTAAATTACACGGTTGTCGGATACTGGGTTCAATGGGGGCCGCGTATATTTTACTGTTCGATTTTATTTAAAAACGGGACGGTTCGTTCGGCTAACATTTCGAAATGAACCGTGGACCCACGATTTCTGACTGAAAAATAGGAAAAGACGTCGATGAAGGTCAGGTGTCCGCCTTCAGCCTGGGTTCCGCTCGGTTTGTCTCGCCTCCATAGACACCACACCGCAACTGCAAACCAATTCGGTTCATCACGGCCTCGCTTGTTTCCTTCATCTTATTAGCCTCTAACTGTGCTGAGGGAGCGAATTTTTTTTTCATCCGACTCATCATTAGGATGAAACGCTATGTTGGTTCTAGACGCTGATAATACATCGTTATTAGCACGAAACCATCAGAAATAATTGTCCAATTGAATTAGATATTTGTTGTTTTTCGTCTGTCTGTCTCTCTCTCCCTCCCTCCCCTCTCACTCAAACTCACTCACTCTCTCTCCCCCTCTCCCTCCCTCTCACTCACACACTCTCTCTCTCTCTNCTCTCTCACTCTCTCTCTCTCTCTCAATGTATTATTGAGATTATATTATGTTCATACATAATTATATATCCATTCTTTTTTGCTATCATCTTTCTGCCATCTTTCACTTATATTCGTCAAATTACATTTCTCTCATACCCTCCAGCTTTTTCCACAGTAGGTGGTAAAAAAACTAACTTTTCCTGCATCTGAGTGATTGTTTGTCAGGATGTCTGTTAGGGTTGATGTATGGAGCTTGAAACAATTATCCCGTGAAAGTATTAACATAAGTAGTAGTAAGTAGTAAGTATTAACATTTTGAAGGGTAAGGATTGGAAACAACTATTTAAATATTTGGGAAGTGCATTAAAATACAGGATATTTCTAGTAGCAGAATTCATCTACGTATAAATAATATAAATACTATGAACAACAGTTACTCTTGTATATTTATAATGAGTAATTGCTGTACTTCTTTTCTTCATTACTATTATGTTGTTTACGAACTGTTAGAAAAAATGAACATTTTGTTTGTTTGGAGGAAAGAATTTGCTATTACATTAAAACTTTAGTATTTTATCTGTAAGTTAAAAATAAATTATATCTACAGATTGTACATATATCACTATAATCGAAGTGACGATAGCTCAAGTGGTAGAGTAGCGGCGTATCAAGCTGAAGGTCGTGGGTTCGAATCCCGCTCGTGACACTGACTTTTTTTATCTCAACTAAAAACCTTAATTAATTGAATTATATTAATTGGTCAAGCGGGCCACGAAAATAAGTGAATTTAATGAGTTAAAATGAAGTATACTTCACTAAAGCTCTCCGTGGCCATTTCATTTGTCGTCGAGAATCCAATCCGATTACACGACATTTGAAAAATGGCAAAATGGAGGGAAAATTCAAAAGGTGGGGTTGAGATGGGAAGTTAGTGCCCGAGCGGATCAAAGTCACGAAGCTCAAATGGTAGAGTGGCGGCATATCAAGCCGAAGTTCGTGGGTTCGAATCCTGCTCGTGACACTGACTTTTTTATCTCAACTAAAAACCTTAATTAATTGAATTATATTAATTGGTCAAGCGGATCACGAAAATTAGTGAATTATCACTATAATATTTATCCATTTCCCCTGTTATTTATTTACGATATGTGTGCATTTCATATGATGAAACCACTAACCTGGCAGTCGGACTTTGGCCATTGTCTATCGTAAATGTTTTTGTATAAAACCAAAATGTATAAAGTTCAATAAATTAACTTTCTATTATTCTTATAATCTTATAATAATAACACCAGACCGCATCTCACGATTTCTGAATACTTATAATAATCTTTCTTATTACTATGCCTGATATACCTAAAATTCAATCAATAAAAATTTTTAAAAGAAAACTTAAAATAGGGAATGACTAATTATTATACTCACTACGAAGATGGCTAATATTATTTTTCAAGTGTATTGATTTCTAATAAATGACGTTGGTAAAAGCTTAATTCTCTGTCTGTTATAATGGAAGACAATTATCCTGTTTATTACTTTAAGTTTGTTACATTTTCATTCCACACCGACCAGTTGTAATGACCGTTGGGTCCGCAAAGCAGAGTGAAAAAAGAACGAGTTGAAGCGTGAGAAAGACCAGAAGACGCCTTTTTAGTTAGAGTTGACGAAACGAATTGAAATAATTGACATGTGTTAATTTATATTTTCTAAATGACTTTTTCTAAAACCGACAGAATTGACAAAAATAATTAATAAAATAAAAATTTGGAACAACTCTTTACCAAATTAACATAGTTTTAACATATGTAAATTTTTCAACAAGATGGCTCGTTTGCTGCCTGACTTGAGTGACCATAGTTTATATTTTCAGATGGATTATCACAAACTTTGGATTATCACGTGAAAAGAAAAGATCCCTTTACTCATGTAACAAGATGACTAACGGACAGGACTATTCCTTCTGCAGTCAGGTCGCCTAACTGCGCGTGACGACGTCGGATTTCTGCTCTCCGCCTTTTTCATGTCACATCCTCTTGAAATCCGGAAGATCACGGTATCCGGATCAGATAAGCATAATGTCACATTGCAAGGAATAAAATCTAGAAGCGACCCGAAGTGGAACTTCTAGTTAGTTCATAATGACCAGGAACTATTATTTTTTTACCCTTCTTTCCTAATATGCATACATTTAAATGTTGTTTTTTAATTGCTAGTTAATTATTACGACGCTTGACCTTCTCAAGACCTTTGTGCAGGGTGTCCCTTTGAGATGACCCGACTGAATTTCTTTTGGACCAATGACGCTATAAAAAAAAGAAAAAAAGTGTTTAATATTTTTTAATACAGTTTCAAGTTATTACCTTTTTTTTTTTTTTGAGAAAAATTAAACAGGGTACCACAGTCCCAGTTCAATTAAAATTTCCAATCCGACCATGTACATCCTGACACATCATTTTAAATGTTTTTTTACGTTGAAAACAATGGTGCAATCGGATTTTAATTTGGTCAAAAAATGACTAAATTATGAAAAAAAGTTTGACAAAAGCCATTTGGTTTGCCATTTATTAATCACTTTCATGTTGAACTGCCTGCCTTTCGTAAAGATGCAAAGATTTGCACTTTTTAACCACTCTTCACCGATGCTCATGGCGACAGAATCAGGGAGATAGATTGACAAACATTTTCTGTCCATTACCGCAGTTCTTCAGGGTTATGATTGGCATAGTCACCGTTTTTTAAATGGCCCCACAGAAAATAGACAAGTGAGGTTAAGCCTGAGGAGGCTAACAGATCGGGCTATGGGGTCACACCCACCAATTCCGAAAGTGACAAATCAAATAACATCTCACCTACAAAGATGCGTAATCGACTATTGTCATGTTGTTCATTTTTGATCAGAAAAGGGCAAAAATTGACTTAATTCTCTAATTCTTACTCTACTTGTTACGTGGTTTACTCTGGGGAGATCAGGAAATTTCTGGGAATACAAACGAATGCACGACGCGCAATACCAACAATATCAATAAAGCAATCGTTCATATCAACTCGCTGTTGATCAGAAAAATGTTGTCTTCGGTTCATTTTGAATGGAATACTGAATGTAACGAATAGGTACTATTGTAAAATTTATTCCAGGAATGAAGATTTGCTCTCATAATGCGAGTTTGACAACCAAAGAAAGAATGTAAATAATAAACGCTATTAATGTTTACTTTGGTGAAGAAGCAAATTATTGGAATTAACAATGAAGCAAACGAAATAAGTTGTTCAAAATTTTTCCCATAACTTTGCAATTTTTTGAACCATTTAAATCCCCATTGCACCATTGTTTTCACTGTGTCTCATAGTTTTCAGTTAAAAACCTTGAAAATGATGTTTCAGGATGTATAGGGTCGTATTTGAAATTTTGAAGTTGAAATTGGCCTGAGGTCCCTGTTAATTTTTCTCCAAAAAACGTAAAAATTTGAAACTAGAAAAAAAAATAAAGACGTTTTTGTTTTTTTGATAGTGTCATTGGTTCAAGAGAAATTCAGCCAGGCCATCTAGAAAGGAAACCCTGTATAATAGCACGTGATTTATGGGGGAAATTAATTGAAAAAGAGACGACAAAACAAAGTATTATAACTAATAGAAACTAAAAAAAGCAATTGGAGATCATTTTACGGTCAATGAAAAAGAGGTTCATCTTTCAAATTGCTCGTAAATTTATTGGTAGATAAAAGCACAGTAAAAATGGTAAGGGATGGATTTAACTAGTGTTTACCTACATGAAGTTATGTATCATTTAAACGACAATTCTTTCTTTATACAGTTCAGTCTCTTATGATACTTGACATTTCATTCAATGAATGTTCCGATGGGTAACACAACCGCATAAACATAAAAGAACCTATGCAGTCACGCTTTGTACCATACATGGGAATAGTTATGAGGCAGTAAATGAATAGCAACGCCTCTTCCCTCCTACATTCTTCTTGTTCTACCTATCATAATCATATAGTTGTTCAGCATACGGAACAGTTGTGTAAACCAATCGTGTTTTTTTTTAAATGTCAACTTTCTAATTTTGTACGAGTGGATTTGTTGCAAATTTCAGAGCCTATTTCAGAGTTGAAGACGATGATTTTTATTATTAATTTAGTGCTTTGTTCGAAAATACGACTATAATTAGGTTCAAAGTTCGGAACTCAGAATATTAGCTTTATTATGATAAAATTCGGGAAAAACTTATATACACGTTTAGGTCTTTGAAATGAATCCCTCAAGACACCATTATTGACCAATTTCTAAGGTTTTTCAGAGTGCTTCCATTACGTAAATCTAATCTGCTAAATCTCATACAATTCTGTTAGTCACTTATCGCATGAAAAATATCGAATATCGCAGGATTTAATTTAAATAACAATTAACTTTTTATGGTAGATCAGAACTGATTTTTTTAAATGTCCTCTTTCTAATTGTTGTATGAGAAGTCGTGTTGCATGTTTGAAGGCCTATTTCAGCGTTGAAGACGAAAAGTTGTATTAGTGATTTAGTGCTTTGTTACAAAATAGAATCATAATTATGTTCAAAGTTCGAAACTCAGAATAATACCTTCATAATGATAAAATTGGGGGGACAACTCATATACACGTTTAGGCCTCTGAGGTGAATCCTCAAGATTTTTTATTGACCAATTTTTAAGGTTTTTCAGAGCGATTCATGGGGTTAATTGCGCGGGGTTAATTAATTCAATTCTGTTGGTTATTTATTGCATGAAAAACATCGGATAGCACAGGTCTTACATTAAACAATAATTTATTTACTGTTTATTTTGACACGATAGCTCATAATTACCTGTAACTAATGTGGAAAGATAATGGACTTAATTAAATTAAATAAATTGAGTAGTGCGTTAAATTTTTCCACCAGTGAATTATTATTATTGAGGACTTTCACCTCGAAGGATTGTCACTCTCTGATGTGCTGACCCTAGGGGCTAGAAATAAGGGGGTTCACTCCATTATGTGGCCGAGTCGCTATAAAATAAGGTTACGGGTGGTTCCAACAAATTAATGCATGCATATGAACTATGACGTTCGATTTGTCAATACATGTTTTTGCAATGACAAAAAGACAGATCATGGGACAAATGATCATCAAAATCATTGTTCAAAACAAAACATTTTTTTAGATTGATAACTTATTATTTTAAATAATGTTGATCTTCTTGAAGTAATCATGCTCCGACGAATTTCTCAATACTTTTTTTTAGTGACTAAATTTTTATGACAGCTCAGGAGCAGGTTTTGGACACTCGAAAGCGTTTAGGCCATCTTCAGTGAGGAATTTCATTTGTATAACATTAAAAACCCGCGAGGGTTCAACGTTTGCTCACCTACTAGCAGACCACACCAACAAGACACTAACCATCAAAAGGACATAACTGTTGTATAGTTCTGCAGTGGAATATCCCTGGTTTAAAGCTTGGCATATAGACGAATTTCCTTAGTCGAAGAGTATTCAACCGAGAGCTCTATCGGGAATTTAAAACTATACTTATTTATTATATTTATTACTAACTATATTTATTGCTTTTAAACGGAATGTGCAAACGAAGATGAAAATATGGGCTTTAAAAGGCATAAATAATTTAAGAAGCATAATTTTCTAAACGCTCAGTCCAAAATTGCTTTTGGGCTTCTTAGCAATTTATAAACAGTTACTCTTCCTTTTCAGACATCTGACCCAGGCTACCTTTGGTCAAAATGGCTTTTGTTTTGTCGTCGTGGTTTCGAAATCCGATTAATATCTCCAGAAGATCTTGTAGAATCCATTGTTTTCTTAGATAAGACGAACAAAGCGAGGGCCGATGTACGTCTGGAAGAGATCTTAACAGTCGACCTTTGGCAAAATTACCCGGCCCTTACAATTCGCCGGTCAATTCCAGAGGGGTTTTTGCGAAATAGCACCACCTCGCCGACCTTTCCCCAGGCGACGACGGAAGAACGAAGGGAGCCTGTTTTCTTCAATTTCCCAACATGCTGATCCCAGAGATAGCCGTATTGTTACGTTGGCAAACAATTATGGAATTAACTCATTTCAAACCTTTCCGAAAAGGCGAATGAAATCTTGTTTACACTTCATCGAGAAAGGAAGTTTACAACGTTTCTGTCATGTCGGCAGGAAAAAGTGAAATGAATTTTTTTCAACCTTTTCATAGTATACGAACGCTTGACGTTGATTTGTGGTTAACCTTACGATCGAAGCAGTAAGGAAGTTAGGCTTTTCGGTGTCTAAAGAGAAAAATGATTTGCTCAAAGCCGAAATGTACCTTCCATAAGAGATGAGTCATAAAAGTCTTGTCACACATTGACCACTTAGTATACTTAGACTTATGTTATTCTGATTACACTCGAAACTGATATTCATTAATCCGAATAATCAGAATGACTTGTATTACATTTAAATTTATTATTGTGTCCTTTTCTTATGTTCCATTTTATTTTCTATTCTGGTTAATTTTAATTATGTCAATTGTTATGCGTATTTTAGATTATTGTTTTTAATAATACAAACAGTATACGTCGCGTCTATGTCTTATGTCATAGTCATGGAGAATTTTTGTTTTTACTTTCACGCAGTCACAACGTAAATGGTGGTGGTACGGAATATACTCCTGAAGAGAATTGTGAGTGTCATGGACCAGGGGGACCCATGGCACAAAGAGACCCCGTAAGGGTAGGGAACCCTCTCCAAAAGGAAAGATGGTCTCAAAAGATTTGGGCGAAGGCAATCTTGGACTTAATATCTATTAATGCGAGAAAGAGTGAAAATTCTCTATGTAATAATAGGTGTAGGGCTTATCCGTGTACTGTTGTAAAATTTGAAAGATTATCTTTATTTTATTTTGGTTTTCGTTTTTATTTTAATCATTTTTATTTTGTATCTATTTCTGTTTCCTCACACGTGAACCTGATTACGTTCACACATGACGTGAGTATGACGATAGTTTTTGTCGGAAAATCACGGAGGATTTTAGACGTAATGAGGTTAAAATCAGGGACGCTGTGATATGACATCCGATTCATGATACATCTTACCTCTGAAAGAGATGAGGTGGAAAGCACATGGGTAGGGAGGATGTGAGATGTGAAGTGATCACGACTAGTGATAAAAAGAGCTTTTAAATACCAAGCGTCGAAAAAGTTATAGATGGTATTATTCAAAATCAACCTACACCTTCAATAAAAGGCCTAGCAAGTAATTTAATTTAAACAAAAAAATTTCTTCTTGTCTAAAAAACTGTTAAGGAAGGGAACCATTAATGGTTATCATTGCTTGAAATGGATCATTTCTATATTTCACGGTCATAATGGATTCTCTTTAAAAATTAACATTCAATGAGTATCTTTGAAAGTTACCGATTTATGGGCAATGTTTTTACTTTTTAATAATCCACCAAAAATAAAAAAGTGCCATTTTTTAAATTATTAATTTAATAATATAATTGAGCTTTTTTTTAAATAAGCATATCACAGAATAAAGGGAACATACAAGCACATGATGTTCCATGTGAATTGATATTATTATTATTAACATCACATAAGTATCGAAACCATGCAGAAGAAATTGAAAGATTTTTAAATGACTATCAACAGATGCAATATAGATGATTCTTTTTAAGTTTTCGTAGTCAATTGACTAGTTATAACTTCTAAGTTACTTGTTTCAATCAATGAATTATTCTTTCAAGGTTTGGGTTATATATATATATATATATATATATATATATATATATACACACACACACATTTATATGCATGCGTGTGAATGTGTGTGTTTAAAAAGTTTGTTTTTGTTGAACATATCAGTGGTGGATGCTTACTGCTAACAGTTGAAATTCTAGAAATGCCAGACTGAAGTAAGGAATTATATTTTTGAGTTTGGACTGAGAAAGAAAGGGGATTTTGAATGTTGTGATAGCTGTCATTGCTTTTCAATTCAACCCAAATAAAAAGACATTTTGTTTTCCACTTTGAAAAATTAAATTCATTAATGAGATACTTCCAGTTTCTCCAGGCAGCCCTGCTTAATTTAGACATGCATAACCACCTCGTAACATCCGAATCGCTTCATCCTTTTAAAGAAGGAGTTCCCATGGTTTGCCAACGGATCTCAACAAAAATGGAGCAATTGCATATAGAATGAAAGGTAACCTCATCTTCTCCTAGGTTCTCTGTAACAACCTAGACCCGGGGATCTCCTACCTCTATCTTCATCATGTGGCTTAGCATTTAAGTTCTGCGTCTCTAGCTTTAGATTAAATTTCCTTCTTGCCGCGTATAAATCAACCCGAGCATCACCTTTGAAGCTCATTGTTATTTTATAGATGGTATATCTTTGAGACATTTCCGCCCTAGTTAGGGCATACAGCACGCTTCATATTTCCCTTCTGCGAGTCCCCTCAAAGGAAACCATGGTGCCTTCCCAAAGATTTGACTCTGTTGAGTATTTAAGAACGTTACTGACTTAATTGATTCGAAAGCCAGTATTTTTGGAAGTGAGTTGGAGGCATTTCGAATTTGAAAAATGAACCTCTATAAATTTAATCTCTATAAATTAGGAGTAAATACATCACGACCTAAATGTACTAAGACGTTATTTGCATAAAAATCTCCCATCGTATTTGACCTTTCACTAACGAAAGAAGTTAAAAAAGTATTTTTTTAAACACTATTACAACAATAGTTACAATAATTTATTTGCACACACTATATAATAGTCGTTCAAACTTACTAGATTCGTTAGAGTGAGTGATTCTTTACTCTTTTCTTCCATATTGTATCGTTTCAATGGAAATTCTTCAACTTGGTTATAAAACACGTCTTTGGCTCTTTTTATGGTAAAATCCTAAACAGGTGTTCTGGTATAAAAACTTCCTTCCCCACCTGCCCTTTATACAAATGGCAACTGTTGTAAATTTGTGGTTAGACTTATTATAACAATTAGTCATGCTTTCTTTTCAACAAAATCCCAGTCTTTAGAATTTTCAAAGATAAAGAAAATTTCCGTTAGTATTGATCCAGGAAGATTCTATCAGAGGTGACGTAATGATTGAAAAATCTTGGGGATTCTCACGATTTTTTATCTCTCACTGTTTCTAGCGATGCAAGACGGATCATAATAAGGTTAATAGCTGTTTATTAGGGTGACGAAACTAGTTGACACGTACCGGAACAACAATTACACCTGACGACTTCCCTTAAGATTTTCATTTCTAGAATCTCCGTTATAATTTTTATAAAACTAGCACCTAAATTATTTAGAAAATGTTAATTAATAATATTAATAAGTGAAGTAGTTTTAGCACTATGTGGCATTTTTAGCAGCATCTCTATTTTAGTAAAGCTTTTCTACGTAACTTACATGACATCTCATCACAGGATATTAAAGGATCTCCATCTGCAAAATAAAAAGACAAAAAGATCATTGTCAAGGTTGCATTTTCTAGTGTAATTAAATACAATACATGATGTACATAAAAAAGATATTCCGTTTGTCTTATCGATTGTTTGGAAGGTTCGAAATGTTCGCTTTCACTTATCCACCTCCAATCTGCGTGGTTATTTGCTCACACTGGAAATTAGAAAAATTGTCGGTTGCTTGTTTTATTAGGGGGTGGGACAGAGTCGTGTATGACATTAAAAGGAAAACGGATATCACGTTACGTGTAACATATTTCATGTTTCAAACAGCCTTTCTATAAAATAAAAAATCAACAACGCCCCTCTTACTAGAAGCAAACGTTCGAGATCATGTCTCATAATCATTGAATACTTAATTTAGACCTTAAATCTTTACAAAAAATGAAAATTATTAAAATAATTGGTTTTGACGAACATTTTTTTGTGGTAATAAAAAAATATTAAAGTATACAAACAAACCATAGCAGGATAACACGTGTACATATCATCGTGTAATCATTATTTACAGACCTTTCACTAGCGTTGAATGTTGAATTGTGGTTAACGTAGCACGGAGTTGGCCTGATTTTAAAGGATGTAAAATCAAAAACAACCAAAAAAATTTGCCAAATTTACATCTTGTGTCAGGTGGCAATAACGGGCTTGTTGTTTTAACATGGACTAAAGAAGATGGAGAAACCACAACGGTAACGGGTTTTCCATTATCGCACGGCGCTTTTCTAATATTGTAACTGAAAAATGAAAAAAAAATCACAAGCTTCAACCAGATAATTGCGAGGAAAATTGCCAGTATAACCACAATGAGATCCTTGATTTATTTATCAAAATTTCTAGACTGGAAAGAGTCATTATTTATTGACATGTACTTTTTATAGGTTAAACAATAAATAATATTGAAATTTTGAAANTATAGACATACATTAAGTAAGATCGTAATGTGAAAAGAAATGTCTACAGACTTCGTTACAAATTGAAAAATTCCAGCATTTTTGACCATTTTTGGCTTAGATGGCGCCGACTTTCCAGTTTTCCATTTTAGCGTGTCTCTGATTCATTTCGGCTAGCACATGCAGCAGCTCAGTAACACCAATTTTCTAATATGATTACGATAGGTTTTTAGAGGGCGTTTTGTCAAAAAATAAAAGCGTTCGGATTAAGAAATGAAACGTACCACACAACCGCATGGTGTTTCGAAACGACCATTTCCAGTGGGAGAAAGGCAGTCACACGAAGGTGTTATCGGCGAGTGGTGATTTTTTCGGTGAACGTGGTCGATCCAATGTGAGAGGTGAGGCGTAAAAAAATGCAATGGTAATAGCATTTATGCAATACATTATGATCAGATAATAGTTAACCATTAAAAATCAAACAGGTAAACAAATGTAATAAAAAAACTATTTTTCAAAATTGTATTAAAATAACAGCAACAAAACTCCTAAATTACTAGATAAATCATATTTTTTAAACTGTTGTTGTTGAAGTGAGATATCAATCTGACAGACAAATAAAAGTCGACAAACTATACCATAGTATTTTGCCTTCATCATTAAATATTTACAAATTTGCTCAAAGCGAGTCGAAAATAGTCAATTTGTGAGCAATTTTATACAACCTTTAGTAGTTGTAATGTAACATTTACATTTGCTTTCCGATTGATGAAAAAGAAACGCGTTAATTTACTAATTTATCAATCTACATAACCTTATTGCAGTATTATAAAAATATAAATGTATATATATATATATATATATTTATTTATATAATGTTCAATTCATTTTGGGGTCCGTTTCTTATAGCTACATTTTCCAATCAGAGAATGAATCATACAGTGTGAGATATTGTAACATAAATATAATAACAAATTTTTTAAGTATTTCACTTTTGGAAGATGATGTAATTATTGGAACGTCTTTTCTATCAACCGTTAAACCGTAACTGTTCATCACTGAATCCGTGCAGTCTCACTTCGTGCACGCGGTCGGCTTTCAGCATGACTAAACTACGGCCTGTCTTCGCACAGAAACAGATTAACAAGAAGATTAAAGTTAACAGTTCTATTTATTTACAAGGCATGTCTATACAAATAAACGTACTGCCGTTCAACACCTTCCTTCACAAAGTATTACAATTCAATGTGAATTCAGGAGCATCTAACAGTTAATAATTATAAAGACTGGTGTGGAATTAAAATTACGATATGTAGAAAAAAGGATGTTAAAACACAGTTCACAGGCCAATTCTCACACACGATTCACCTGCTGGTGTATGTAGGCTAAGATTGTTGCCACAATTTCATTATACGTAAAAATGTTCTATCGTTAACCTTTTGTAGTGTTTAAAAAGAAATGTTTGTTTTTCGATAAAGTCTGCATGTAAATTGATGTATAATTTGCCGGATTGGACTACTTGAGAAATCAATTGTTTAAAAAAAATTATTCATAACTTTTCTTCTATTGGGTTTTTTAAACTTGTAGGCCGAAAGTACCCAACTGTCATGTATTTTTTTCTTTCATTACTATTACCCTTATAAATCAGAATTATAGAAAATTGTACTGATTATCTCGCCCTGGAAAACTCCTGTAACATTTACACTAGTAGGGTGATTAATATTGAACCTAAAATTATTTCAGGTTGCTCATAAAGTTTATGCTATTAGCTGTGAACAGCTATACCCTTCGATACACATGTCGCTAGAAAAGGAATTTTGGACGCCACACTGCACGCCACAAGGTTTTTCGTCAAAGCTATTTTCTGCTTGTGTCTCATCATGACAGTCAAAATGGGAATAACAGCGTCAAAATATGGATCCTTAGATGATTCAAAGACTAATATTTGCCTAATTTATTGCCGCATTCATGCTGTTCCTCTCTTGCCAAAATTATACAACCAGATTATCGGCGTATTGCGTAAACATTTGAAGGGAGGACTCGGTCGTTTTTTACAGGTAATACGAACTCCTTGGGACGGCAACCATATATGGGCTGAACCATTGGAGCATAACGGACGGATCGATGGAACTTCGAACCTACTGCGTTTCCACGGCCGTTTCTAGGTGGGATTATCCGTTTCGAATAACCAGAGCCAATCGGTTCGGCTATAAAAATAACTTTGAACATCTCAAATACGAATCTATAAACTGGAAGCCGCTTAATCTTTTTAGTTAATATTTAAAATCTAAAAGAGAGGCTCAAATCAAAATTGTTAGGATTGACTTGACGGTTGAGCTATTGATAAAACAATAAACCTTGATAATTTTTCCTTTCTATATCTAATACTTTTACTTTAATGTAAGCTTTCATTTGAAATTGTTGTGATCTCAACTTTTCCATTTTATATGTAGACAGGCCCGGGTGATCGACTTTCTTTCAATCTGAGTCTGTAAGCACTCCATCAAAATTGCCGCCTGCATCGTTTTGATTTTTTCCTCTTCCTCTCACAATTATGTAGGAAATTGCGTTTTAAACTGAAGCTCATGAGAAATAATTGTTTTCTATCGTAGAAAATAATGTATTTTCCCTCTCTTTTTTGTTAGTATTTTTTAAAATAGATTGTTTTATATCTATATATTATGTTTTAACACATAAAACATTGAGAACTGATGCTGATTTTATAGTTTTTTTTTATAAAGAGGAAATGCAGGAAAACAGGATAAAAAACACAAACCGGTCAAAAGACTGGTTATCTCCAAATTCATGATTGGATTGAGCTTGGTCCGATTGCTTGTACCAAATATTCGGGTATAAGATAAATCTTGGATAGCCATCCAGACGAACCGCTTTATGTTTACATGTGTAACATGTTAACAACCTTTCCAACTGCAGTTTTTCAAATGTAGATCATATCCTATACACAGTTAAGCCAAAGATACTTTAATAAATTAAATATATAAACCAGGCGACCATTTTATAAAGTCATATCAAACAACATATATACGAGGAAAATATGTCCAGACAAAATTATGTGGTTTTCACACTAACCAGTTAAAAAGTCTTCTAACAGGTCACACAAACGGTTGTATAAACACAGTAATGTATTGTATTATTGTCCAAATATCATGAGTTCTTCGGAACGAAAATAGAGATGTGGAGAAGCAGATTCTATTTATCTGATGTTTGTTCAAATAATAGGTCCGTACATTCTTGCTGGTTGTCCTTGCTGATAGCAAACAAACACCTACTGTACAGTGAATAGGTGTGATACACAGATTAGAAAAATAACAGTTACGTTTATTTTCAACAGACTTTCTGAGCCAAGGTTAGCATTGGGAAAAATTTTGGCGTTTGAGTCGGATCTTATTTGTCAGTAAAGGTTCTAACATATCAAAATTAAAACATGAAAAGGAGATGAAAATAAACACAGCATGCAGAAAATGACAAGATGCACAGTAAATTATTATTAAAATTTATTTCGGAACAAAAAAATCTTCACAGCAAAATTAAGTATTGCAATAAAAATTATAATTAACATTTCATACGTAAGGACTCATTTTATTGCGTACACAAATAGATAAAAATGACACTATGTCTCTTGAGCACAATTTGAAAAATAAATTAGTTCATCATGAAAGTAATGAGTTGGTTCAACTTGAAAAAAAGATCAGGATATTCCTCAATTTTTCAATACATATTTTATATAGTTATGATTCTGTTGGACAAGGAAACGCAAAAACTGGTCAAAATGATGAACGGAAGTGAAGGAGGCGGAAGAAATGCCGAAAGTGATTGACAAGAAAAACGGTCGTGTGCGACTCCAGCGTGATTCCTGCTCAGTTATGCTATCAGATTTCTTCTTTAACGAAAAAGCCTTTGTCCATCTTATAGCTACAAAACTGAAAATAAATTTAAAGGGGTGAGCTCGAATGATAGAACTAAGAGTGTCAAATTCGACAGGTAACTAGGGAGATTAATTAATCATGGAAGTGAAGAGGAATTTGGCAAGATTTTTAATCATAACATCAGAACAACGATAAAACGTGTGTCATCTTAAAGCTTTGATCTGTCCTAATCGAAAAATAAATTTCTTGTCATTAAATTTATTGTGTTTGCTTTTTGGTTTGTTTTAGCATTAACTTACAACCCCTTCCCGAAATTAAGTCAGTTACACGTGTGTATATTAATCCGATCTGAGGACACTCTTTTTCCAACTTCTGCTTGAATGATTTAGAAGTTTTTTAGGATTAGGAGTTGCCTCGGAATGATCTTAAAAACATAATAAACTGTATACATTTTTACTATTATAAAATACATAATTAATTTGATAGGAATAAACAATAACTAATGCAATTGTCTTTCTAACAAAACTAGAGAAATAGAGAATAAATGATTATTCGGAGATCGTGAGATGGGGTCTGGTGTGATGTAGGTTTAGAAAAACATTTTGTTTATCGTGCCAACGTTTCGATCTTTATTGAGATCATCTTCATGGCCTGGGATTTAAACAATGTTAATAAATCCCAGGCCCTGAAGATGATCTCAATAAAGATCGAAACGTTGGCACGATAAAGAAAAATTTTTTTAAGCTTACATCACACCAGACCGCATTTCACCATCTCTAAATAATCATTACTTAAAGCTCACTAAATATTACACGTCTTTACATATTAATTTTTCCTCCTCAATGTAAAAATAGTTGTCTTTCTGTAAATTGCTGTCACACTAATTTCTGATTTAAGTTTTAAAAGCATTAGAAATTGGGGCCGGTCGTTATTAGTAATGCAAATGACTTGGCACGTCTTATAAACCACGAGGCGGTTCTTATCGATCGGTCACGCAGGTTCATCAAGTGGAGTGGTAAAAAAAGCACAAAAAAAGGGGAAACTTTCCGAGATGGCAATTTTTTGATTCCAATCCGGGGAAAGTGCGAATTAATAGGAAGATAAACTAGGAAAGGAAAGATGAGACTTAGAACCCGATGGACCGGATTACTTGTGGTCGTCGATTCCTCGCGAACGTTAATTACGGGAAAGCTGACAATTCTAAAATAGATGAAGATTCTGCGGTCTTTTTAACGATCTATTTACGTTCCACAGATTGAATGCATTTGCCAAAAAAATTTAACATTCATTCACATTTCATTTATATGCGGTCTTGCAATTATTTGAGGGAGGGAGGGAAATGGAGTGAGAGAGAGAGAGAGAGAGAGAGAGAGAGAGAGAGAGAGAGAGAGAGAGAGAGAGAGTGATTGATTGATTAATGATTTATTTATTCTCGCAAAATTTGGTTTACATAAACCACTCTTACGTTTAACGAGATTTACACATGCTTAGTAGAACTTATTATTTAGCACGCACAAACACTAAGTTGAGACCCTAAGTTAATAATTATTTTTATATTATTAATATTATTATTTTATTTTTATTTTTATTATTATTATTATTTTTAAATATCCTTTATATACCTATATTATACATTTCTTTCACAAATTCACATATACACATTCTATCTCACAATAATACATCACAATCCACCTTATTCTCTGTTCTGACGTATATTACATTGCTATCTGCCTTCGGTTTTACGCATAGATTAAAGTTACTATTAAACCATACATATTTGTAGTGTTTTTCCTTTTGAATTACGTTTATATTATGAAGCATTTTTTTAATATGAAAAGAAAGCCAATTATTTACAAAAATTTTAACCAGATCTCCGACGATCATTCTTAAATCACGATTAGTAATGTTAGTTTTATTTTTTGCATAGTTTCATCATTTCAATTTTATCCATTTTACGTACAAAACTAACTACTATCATACCCGGTGAAATAGTAGAAGGATTACCTCGGGCACAGTACACATCGCTTATGTCGTTATCACTTACTTGCAGGCCGATAATTCCAGAGATCTTCTTCACGATATTTAGCACATTCTCGTTTTCAACCTTTGGAACTCCATGAATTTCGATGTCATTAGAAAATAAATTTTGCTCTAACATACTGTTTCTATATTCAATTTCTTCAATCCTTAGTTGCTAATTGGTGTGAAGTTCTGCTAGTGAATCAATTTTTTTCCCCTAATTCTTTTATCTCCTTTGCATTGCTTTTTTTTTGTGGTGGAGAAAAGGTTCTCCGCCATTCTGCCATGCTTCATCAGAATTTGCTATTTATTATCCATTTTTAGGTGATGCATCCGAAAACGAGTGCTTGGTACTGGTATAGGAGGCAGTCAAATCATCATTTCGAAAAGCATTTTTAGCCATCCAATCCGTGAGTTCATCCACTGAGATCCCAGCATGTGCTGTGCTCTAACCCACGAGAATGAAATCCTGTGACTTAATCTCCATTCTCCTCAAAGTACCTCTTGTTTTCTCTATAAGCGGCAGTAAATGTAAATGTCTATTCATCAGAGGTGTGTGTGAGCGAGAGGACTAAACGAAATGCACAAATTTAACAATTCTGATAATTTAGTAGAAAGGCAAACCGATGAGAAACACAATATTATGTATGTATTTCTTATAGGTCGGTATAAACAGTTTTATTGTGGGACAAACTTTAATCGAATGTTTATGCGTGTAAATATAAATTTGTTTGATATTACTGTAAAAGCATGAAAACACTAGCCGTGGAAACTTGACAAGCGATAAAAATTTCCACAGATAACGGAGAATATTGAATTGATAGTATGCCTAATATTGTAACTATTAGAAAATAGAAACTGTTAGTTTTAAAAAAGGGTCTAAAAAAGTGACGGTTATGTTTGACGAATTCTAAAATTGGAACGTGTTAACGGCATCAGACCGTGCAATTGATTCAGTTCGCATAAGGACTTTCAGCCCTCGTGACGAGGGAAAAAGAAAGTGTATCTTTACAATCTTTATGCGGTCCATGCATTGGCCAGCACAAACAGAAGATGGAACTGTTTTCCCTTTCGAAACCTTCTCTTTTTCCGTTTTATATCCAGAGGCAAACAAAACAAGGTATAGCGAACGGAAAGTTCATGGAACAAATGTTCTGATTGTTATGGATTGTATTCAATGTTTTAGGCTTATTCCCATTTTTATTGCTGTAAATATTATAAAAAATAAAATTTATCGTGTTTTTCAGAGTATGATGTATACTCACTTTCACCAGTTTTACAAAAATATACTATTCAGGACATTTTCAACTGTTTCAAGATCTCTAATAAGATCCTACAAATTTCAAAATTATTAATAGAGTACTGATTATATCATAGCAGCTAAACAGCATCAATGTCTAAGACTATTACCAAGTACTGGAAAACCAAATTGTGGAAACAGAAAACAACTAAAACAAAATAAAAATGCATTAATCTGCGCACATCAACAACGCCCCCTCCCCCCAAAAAAGTTATCGCTTTATACTCACCAACCACCATATGGTTTAATTTAATTAGCAATTAAGCAAAACAAGCAAGCAAAAATTTCAAAAATATATAATTAGCATGAATTGTAAAATGTTTATGAAAATAAAAACACCTTTTATTGATATTGTCACCAAACATAAAACGATACGTAGAGTATGAAAATACCATCAAGGTAATAACAAATGTACTCGTACCATCAATTACCCACTGCCCAACAATGATCAAAACCAAAATCAAAACAGCAACTGCTACAACAACAACAAAGGTATAACCAAAAAATCCAAAAATAATAAAATGAAAAAGAAACAAACAAATAAACGAGGAAACAGATAGGCAATCACAGTACAAACATAATCAACGATGCAAGCAGAAGAAATATCACAATAAAACCCAAAATTAATAAGGAAGATTAAAAACGGTAGGCTAATAAAAAGAGCACAGGAGGTACAAACACAAAAGCGCCAACAGCACTCAACTTCAATCAATAAATAAAAACGAAACTACAAAAAAACAGTAGCCAAATGTAACAAATAACTACAGCAATAATCAAATTAAATATAGGTTAGTAAGAACTATACAAACAACAATAAAGAAACAGGCAGCTGAAAAAATATTATTACATAACAAACTTCATAAACTTCAAAACCGAATCAATCAGGAAAAATAAAACCATAAGGTTAATAAAATAACATCGGAGAAAGAACATCGCAAACACAAAAAGCGAACACAGCATTACAAAATACTGCTATCATCAACAACGTCTATGGGCAAAATAAAAACTAAACTATAATAAAAGCAATTTTTATAATTATCTTGTAACATAAGATAAATTCTTATGCCGAGCCGCATGTTAATAAAAAATCCACCTGAACCCAATTTTGAAAACGGAAATTACTGTGCACCTTCATTTTACCATCTTTAAATTCTTCTTTTACAATGAAAATGATTATTTCTTTTTTTTATCTTGACCCACTCTATTCCACAGACGGAGACAACCAAAAACACACTATCATAAAAAGAAGTCTTGATTTTTTAAACAAGTATCGATTTCAGGGTGCTTCCCTCTTCCCCCTTCAGCTGCTGTGACTTTAAAATACAAAAACCATCAAATAACAATTAATAAAAGTAACTTAAAGTAATTAAATAGAGTAATAATAAAATTAATAAATTGTTAACATGTTTTTTTAATTGATGGGTTTTATAAGTCGATTTATGTCGATTTTTAATCGATACCTTTTAAAAAAATAAAGACTACTTTTTATGATGGTATTTTTCCTGTGGAATAGAATAACAATAGCAATATTGACAATATAAGATACTAAAGTTATTATGGATTAATTCTTTTATTTTTAAACTATTGACTTCTGCAGTGATATATTTATGGTTTCCTGCTGTATTTAGATCTGACCTGCTGATATCCCCTTATTTGTTGACATTTAAGACCACGAAGAAAAGTATGTCATTCTCTCATAAAATATAATTCGTTTAAATGGGTCGGCTTGTTACTTCCTTATTCAAATGGATCACAAAACGAGTAAAAAAGTTTAGGGAGTTCCATGGGAAACAAATGATTCGTGATTATATCTTATCTCAGTCAAGCGAGTTCCATTGATCCTCAGGCTTTTTCTCTTTTTCGTTTCTTGGACTTTTCGTCCTTGATAGAGCGAGACGAGTGCGGACCGTTTCCCCGGGGAAGGCGGAAATCGGGCCGACCTCGAGAGATCATCACGATCTGATTTAAATGCATCGAAAGGGAAAGGGGCCGCCCTTAAGGCCCGAGGAGAAAGGGAACTCGTGCACCCGCGGTAGCTAAACCCCTGGTGCAGTGCGAAAACTCAGTTTCAACATAAAAGAAAATCCGATTTGAACTAGGTCAACTTGTCTCAAAATAGATAGAAAGATAACTAGGAATTATTAAACACCCTTTTATTTCTATGGTAGGTATTGGATTTAAAGGCCACTTCAGAAACTGCGTAAAAATATATATTCAGAATTAAATTATAAGGTAATGCAATAAAGTTTGCAACACAAGTTAAACCATTAGTATTGGGCTCCTAGTTCTCCTCCTACTGTTTCTAGTATTCTAGAGCTCATTACATTTCTCAATAATGTATACTCTTATTCACAGACCACTTTACACCGCGTAAAATACCAATATAAAACAAGAACATGGACTAGGTATTAAAACAAAATGCTAATTTGAGAATGATATGGCGAAAGTGAAATAGCATTTGCTTCAATCGACCATTCAACCTCTAAAAAAATGTATGGTCAAATTTTAAAATGTCTTTTTTTATATATATCGAGGGAGTTTAAAATGTTTTGTGTTTAAAAGACGCAAGTGTTATTTCTTAACTCATTGTTTCTAGCTCGAAAGTATTTACCCACGAATTCTGCTGTCATTACAAACTAACTAATTTTTTCCCTAGGTCCAGTAAATGTCCCAATGGGCGATCTGACACTATTTAACAGTCAATCATGTTTTTCAAAAAGTTTTGATTTAAACAAAAATACAAATACCTGTGACAAATATGGATTAAATATTGATTTCAGAAAACATATTTATCCAAAACGTCTAAAAATAGCCAAATAGCCCGATACATAGAAATGAGACCAAAAACTATTAACCAATTTCACTATTGCCTATATTATCCAAATTTTAGAAGCTGTTAGACATCAAACACGATTGGTTTTTTAAATATTCAGTATTCTCAGTTTGGGTATCGAAAGAGATTGAACGTTGGGCTTGAAATTGTTGATTTCATAAAGTACATAGTAGTTTTGAAGAAGGAAAATATACTATGGATACTTTCTTAGACCTAAGCGAACCGTTCGATTGTAAGAGCACCAGCTGCTCTTACAAAATTAAAATTGTTGAACAATTTTGATGAACAAACAATAAAGTCAATTAAATCATATTTAACAGAGGTAGCAAACAGTAAAATACAAACATCAATTTCACAATTTAGAAATGTAAATTTTAGGGTGCTACAAGGGGTCTATTTTGGGAAAGATTACATACTTTATTTATACAAATAATTGAACAATTGTTTTCCACTGGTATTCCAGCGCTTTTGCAGATGATACCAACACTGCTCAAAAAAGTGAAATGTATGTATTAACTCTAGTAGGCAATAATACATTCTTACAACTCACAAGTACAGCTAAAATCTTGGTTTTATTTTAAGTCAAAATTTATATTTATTAATCTTAAGCCAATAATGTATCATAAAAAACAATGCTGGTTGCTTGCCTACTATGCAATTTGTGATAGTAAAATTTGGCCTGAGGTAGCTCATCATCCATGAACAAAACTCACACATTAGACACAACAACATATTTAGTTTACAAAGAAAAACATTAAGAATACTCAGTGGGCTGTTATACAGACAGGGTTGGAAAGACAAGTTTAGAGAACTTGGTATTTTAACATTTCTCTGGATTTATATATTACAATGTATCAACTATGTTTGCCTTAATTGTGATAATTTTACTAAAACCAAAGAGTAATCTTTATATAAGGCTAGGAAATAATGATAATGATAATAATAATGATGATAGTGATAAATTAAATGTTCCTCATAACAGATTACAAAATGTAGTATAATGATAGTGCTAGAGACGGATACTAGGAATATGGTGGTTTGTGCTCCGAGGCATAGCAGCCTTCTGGCTTATTGTACGTTCCGAGTTTCCTGCTTCAGTGCAATCGACTCAATCCTTCTCCTCAGAAGCAGTAGGTAATTGACAATTGCTGCCTCAATTTCAGCATTTCTTTGGATCCCATGTTATGTCTCCATTAAGCAGTTGCTTTGCATTCGAAGATGACCTGTTTCTTCCTCATCATTGCATGATCTGCAAATGGGATCATCGTTTAATCTGCCTATGTTATGTAAAAGTTTACTCAGATGCCAGTAACCGGTTAATTGGCCTATCACTCCTCTGAGCTGGCCTTCTCCAATTTCAGCAGTGAATCTTGGTCTTGGTGAGCGCTGTTTTAGCAGTTTACGGCGTCTAGCGTTCCTAGAGTTTATATCTCCTTTTGCCTTTTCTGGGTCCATTCGGATAGATTTAATATAAATTACCACTGTATATTATTTTATAATTTAATCCCAGAAAGTTACAAAAAATTAATTTTTAAAGTTTTTATAAACTAAGTTTAAAAAAGTTTGATATCGCAACTGTTTTAAGGTATAGAAGAATTTTTAAACTTTATATTTTAACTGACATGTGTAAACCTTTTTTTAGGAAATGTTACACCATCAATGGCTCTCCGTTTTGTATCAATTCTGTTATCATTAACAAATAAAGTAATTAGCTTTGCATCAATCTAACTTTTGATGAAAGATCGGACCCTAATTAACAGCCCCAGATCATTTAAAAAAACGTTTTGCAATAGATTATTAGATTTTTCGTAACCAGAGAGTATCAAGAGACTATTAAATTCTACTAACATTAAAACAAAGCTGAGTAAAATTAAAGTAATTATTATTCTACAGGAGAATTTTAATTCTTTCGTACGTTACAGTTATTTATACTATCAAAGGACAGTCTTCTTGTTCGTTTTAGTTTAATTTTTCATCATGTTACTAGGTAGTATGTTTGAATTTTGTTCGTCTTTACAAATTACCTTTTCTATCTTCCCTGTTTATATACATGTTTACATGCTTACTTTGTTTTATGTGCTCCAACATTTAGGAATAACTTTTATTTATTTTTAATTGTTTCCTCGCAAGTCTCGTTTTTCGAGTAACCCTACGCCGGCCCTAGCTTTCAATCCTGGCAGTGTCCTTTTATCTTTTCCAGCAGGACTTGAAAAACTACGATTATTTTTGACAATTGTTTGGCCGAGAAAGACCACCACGATACGCCCGCTTCTGTGTCAAGGGCGATGAATGCAGGTGGGGTCAGACACCGTAGTGCCACTTCCTCTCTGTTATGAAACCTTACTGGCCGCCCCAGTAATTTCAGAACTTAAAAAAATTGTTTTATTTCAAATTATTCAACTACCGAAACGCTTAAAAATCAACTCTGTTTTACAAAAATTTCAATTATCAAGAATCTTCAGTGATTAGAACGCATGCTAGTCAAAAGAGTTATCTTATTAATCGCACAAAAGCCGATTGTAATTATTAGATCATATAATTCACGTACACCAAATATATTTTAGTTTTTAGCTAGCTCTAATCTATGTAAGACAAAATAAAATTAATTATTTTGTTAGCGTAATATAATGTATTTAACGAGCCCGACTTAAGTTGAATTTTTATAGCTCTACTGATTTTATCAGTTTTCTTCTTCTCAACAAAAAATATAAAATGGACTAAGCAACTCATCAATCAAGTCTTTGATCAATTTGAATTTATCACCGATTAATTATTGTCCCTTATGAATTACTCTTATTGGAGAATTTTTCTTTGCATTTTAATGTTACAACACAATTATTTACTATGCATGGCAGCTAAAAACACACATTAATGTGGCTCTTGGTTAGGGTTAATGGCAAAGTTCTGTCGGAAATGTACTAATTTTTACAAATTAGTTTTTTCAAGTTTTCATTGGCAATGGTTTTGGATCGTCTAACTTGTAACCATCAGTACCAAACACCTAATATTCTTCAATGCGGTATTACGATATTTATCTGTTACTCCAACTTTCGAACACTCCGAAATATCAGATCTAGGTGACAAGATTATATCACCATGATTTACAAGATGAACAAGTCAAACAGCGTGACGTACCCGCAAAGTCTCACGATATCTAAATGATTGCCATTGTTGCTAGTGTTGAAAAGCTGGCTTTTTTGAGCAATCAGCAAGCAAGACTCGATTCAATATAACTTTTAACAAAAAAACTTTTAGAGGTTATACTGCTGTGCAAATACGAATGATCATTGTATTTAATTTCTCATTAGATTATGCAGAGTTTTAAACGTTTTGATTAGAATAAACCAATCTTGCAATGAGACAGCCTCCTGGCTGGACAGCTCCTTCACACCTTTGGCACGGGCAAAACACCACAAAAAAGACGAAAATACGACCTCTCATGACAACGTTCACCTAGTAAATATATATATTATAATGATGCATGTAGAATTGACACGAAATTTAAGTGCAGGCCGAAATGTGGGTGAAAATAATGGTTAGCGTTAAAAAAAAATTATCTTGTTATTAAAACTGTTTAGATGAACTAAACATGTTGTTACAACTTAATTCACACTGAATACAAGCCTGAGTTATATGATGCTTTGTTTCCTAATGAATCCTTTGACAATTTGATTATTAACTTTACCTTCACCTAAATTAATTAAAATTCCAGTCGGTTGACGAAACGGTACTTATTCTGTTAAAAACAAGAGATACTTCATTAACGAAAATAGCTTTTTACATTGACGCAATGTAAAAATTGAAAATAGATAAGGTTTGTTTTACAGTTTGTGTTTTTTATCATCAGTCACTTTGTCGTACTGCAGCAGGAGAATTAAAACTATTTATAAAATCACAACTTTCCCTACCCGCAAAAGGAAAGAATTATATAAACCTCCTTTATTGTAATGTCTTTTAACTTCTTAGGGATTTGTAAATTTCAAATTGGTATTTTACTCCGATTTCTATTAATAAGAACCCATATCATTTAAATTGTCCATACATCATGGGTAGCTCTAATTGTACTTGGAAGTTATTCATTAAAAATTTTTACAACTTCCACCTTGGGCGCCATATGCTTTCTTACATCCAGATTATATCACATTGCTCACGCATGAGCCATAATTCCTTTAAATTACCTTACAATTATTTACTGAATGTTATAAACATTTAATAAGCAGGCTTCTAAAATGTTTGGCGGTTAGACGTAAGGTCGGGTTAAATGAGATACAACCGATATCGTATCCACCGAAATGAACTCCTACTTAAAATTGCGAACTACCAATTATGGGAAACATATTTTTGAATTTTTTCGTGCTAAATTGTGTAATTATGGTTTTAAAAATTTGTAAATATTGAAAAAAGAATCTTCGCACAAAAATCTAAATTTAATAGGTCATCAGATTATTAGATCTGTTAAATAAACTAACTTAATGCATCAATAGCTAAGCAACTTGGCGACTCCTGAATTGATTGAAATAATAAATCAATTATTCTTTACTTTAATGTATGATTGATTTTAAAAACCCATTATCTATATCTCGAAAAAAGGATCTTGTCGCCAAAACAGCGATGTTAAGAACGTTAAGGTCCACAGATTCTAAGCTTGCGGCTAAAGAAATTATTAACCCCAATCTCTCTTCGTTCTTGCATTGAAAATTCTTATTAAAAAAATGCGTGATTAGATGAATTTTAAGCTTAGAGAATACAACCGAATAAAACTTTTATTTCACTCTTAGCCCGTATTTCCCACCGTACATCCTGTTGAGTCCCTGCGTCGTGTTCATCTATCAACCAAAGATTGTCTTTACAAACAGCTTTGACAGATGACAGACTATTCTTGGGAAGGTGCTGTTTTTGTATTTAAGGTCTTTTCGGCTAACAAGAGTTCAACTACTTGCAGTTTTATTAAGGGAAAACATGCTTGGAAATATATGTACGAACGGGTTAAAAAATTCAATTAAAAAAAAAGTAATTCTTTGAAGTAACCTTTTTTGACTATCAAACAAGTTTTATTTATTTTATATTAACTGTTATTTAATATTTTTTTTGTAAAAACAACTCGGTCAGAGGGAATAAAATCCATGTTGTAAAGCACTTAGATATTGTTGGTCTTTCTTGTTGTAACTTTTTTGGAAAATAAGCGTATTCTATTACATTCTGTTTAATATTGTAAAAGCTTATTTGATGAAGAATATCACGTTTATGCAATAGACCGATAATATCCAATCTAGTCTAACTTATTTATTTTCTATTGTGTAATTGAAGATTTTAAGATAATATGAATCAGTTATTTCGCATTAATGTAGATTATTGTTTAAACAATTTTGTTCAACCCATTTTTCGAACTTATTCGTTCATTGGTACTTCTCGTAGGTCAAGGAACTAAAATTTAATATTAACAAGAACGGACGTCGAAGGGTCTTGAGGGAGCGGCGGACCATGTCCAGGAAGGAGGCACGCTCTGGAGATCACTCCACACAAGACCGACCAGACGGACCGAGTCATTATTCCCGAAGACCACGGTCATTACCACCGAGTATTAAACAGGATTAATGCTGGTCTTGTATAATTTATTTAAGGCAAGAGGTAAATTTAGAATAGGTGTGAATAAATTTCCTTATAAACCATTTGTGGAACAAATAGTTCAGAATGTTGATCTAAAGAAGGATACAGACAAAAGGAACCAGAAAAACTGTAAATAAACAAAACAGAAAAAGTCGGACTAAGAGAGAAAGCCAGAGAAATGAAATCACATGGAGTATAGACGATAGTAGATTCGATCATATTGCATGCAGACGATGAACAGTTGAATATTTAACGAAAAAAAAGGAGCATAAGAATGGGGCAATTTTTATATTTCCATAATACCAGGTTGTTTATTTGGATGGACAAGACCTAGAATTCATAATATCAACATACTTGTAATTTCCATGTTTGCCTGAAGGGATGAAGGGTTCCTGCTTTACGTGGATGCATGGGATGTGGTGAACTATGGCTTAGCCCACGTCGTCCTTTCAAAATGCGGATGTATGCGAATAATGCCCAGTAAAAACGTGCAATCTCTGGAAGTGGGTGGGGAATTTTTCGAAGGAAACAACGACGGTCCATCGGCTTTCTATCGTCACGAATAAACTTTCATCCGATTACACCGGCTAGCAATCACGCCCGCTTATATGGCAGGAAGACATTGTAAGCATACAGTTCGCTGGCCTAGAGGAAATCATCCATTTATGTTGAAACGTAAACAGAAGGCGCAAGACGATTTATTGATCAGGCAACAACTCACTTCCTTATTTCATTTTCTTTGCGATCATTTTTCTACTAACTTACTCTAATGATATCCGAGGGCCACCCATCGACAGTGCTCTTGATAGAAAGCTTTTCTGCCGACTCGCCCCTCGGACGATGCCACCTCTTTTTAATCATTAAATTTTTAGCGTCAGGCCTGATCGCGGTGGTTAAGTCCGAAGGTTGGGACGTCCCGGCCTTAGCCCCCTATTACCCTTCAACGCAAAAACCGGCGTTCCTCGATCTAAATTCTAAAAACTTAGCTCGGAAAAAATATGATGAAGTAGTCGGCGTAAGGCGAAATACTACAGACGCTCACAATCCCATAAGAGACGACCAACAGTTTAGTTCACTTGCAAAGGGAAATGTGCTGCTTCCGAATCTGTGCAGATATGCCGGCATTTTGACATGACCAGATATATTGTGGGCCTTGAAGTCCATACAGAAGGGTTATAGGCGAGATACAACAGACAGAAGAAATTCCTTCGTCAAAGTACCTGTCGTGGATTTCTATGCTCTGCCGTCTTCATCAACACTTCACTGTGGTTGTTGGGAACTTGTAACTAACAGATAGATCTAAATTCCGGGGTGCTGTTTTATCTTAATTACCAGCCTATATACCGCGTATGCTTAGCCCAGGGAAAAATGAGAAAGCAGTGTCTTTGAAATCTAATAATCCTTTTCCTAATAACTTCTATATAAACTGTTTATGTTTGCCGATGTTCTGTAAAGGGACCAGAATGATGAGGCTATTCGAACGTTATGCGCCTAGCTGACATTATCTTACATAGTAGCTATTCCAACGCTTTTGCTATAGTATAAGGGGCTGTTTGTTGAAGTATAAAGGGTCAAGACGGTAACATAACCTAAGCATTCCTTAATCCTCTTATCACTCGAAGACACAACCAGCAAAGTAATCGTATGTATGTTGTTGTGTGTTAGTGTATCAATATGTAGAATCGTTTGCGTAAATAATCCAGAAATCAAAAAATAATTTATTTAAATAATAATAATTTAAATAATAGTTTTTTTTCTGCCACTTTTGCGAATTATAATTATTATTAAGATATTATTATAAGTTTTTGTTATTTGTATTAATAAATATTACATAAACAAGAAGTCAATTAAATTTTGGTATACATACAATAAATTAAAAATACATTTAATATATAATACAACAATTTAATATGTTTGTATAGTAATAATTTACGTATGTGATTGGCCGATAAACGTAAGGCCGGCGACAGCAATGTTTTCCCCGTATACGTGATTTTATCGCATAGAACGCGTTAAAATCGCGCTGTAGCGGAAATGATTAGGTCGAGCAAATAATATAGAAATATAGAAGAAGCTTTTCTTAGGCGTTGAAGTCTTCGGGAGATTCCAACGCCTTGTGATAGACGATTTCTGAAATGGGGCCGCGCCTGGTGGGATAACGGGCGTAGCTTCCCGGCAACGGAAGGACATATTGTTATTCTAATTTACATCTGCGACACGTCCGAAGACACGGAATCAAATGCAACACCGCTAGACGCCCGTTATCATGCGTTATGAGAAAGACCGCATGCTGTTTTTGTGAAACAGTCGGCATATCGTATTCGACAGTAGAATTGTAAAACAAAATAAGTGAAGTTATTAGAAATTGTGTAGCAATGGTACATTAGAAATGAAGCTTTTGCATTGCGGTTTTGGAACAGAAAACCTCGTTTTCACATAATCTAAAAAACCTTCCAATAGCAGATCCTCCACATAATAATTTGTAACACCTGCTCACCTACATGACGGTTTCAAAAATCGATATTTATATTTGATTGATTTATACGTACGTAGAATTGATTCCTTCGGATGTTGATGAAAACTGAATTGTCTTATTTGTGTGATTTTCCAACAACCAACTATCTATGCATACCAATCGTCTCTTGAAAAGCTATCTGTATAATTAACCATAATGATTTCTCTATCTTTTTTTCCTTTATCTATCTATTTATCTAACTATCCATCTATCTCCCTCAGTGTGTGCGTGTGTGTGAATGATTTTTTATTTTTGTAATTTTTATTATCCAATCTATTTAAATATTAAAAAACAGTTTTTTAAAAATCTTTTTCTCTATTTATGTACTATTCACCCAAGTATCTTTATTTATATACTGTTGAATGTGTAACTTTTGTATTCAGGTATACAATTAGTTATCTGTATTTCTTTCTAAGTACATATTTTTCTATCTTTACGTTTCTTCAATCTGCATAATTATCTATCTTCTGTTTGTCTTAATGATTATGTATACTTTTTCTAATGAGAAGATTTTGTCTATTGTTCATTCTTTGTACTTACTTATCTAGAAGCATTTCCATCTGTTTGTACATTTATCTATATTATCTTTTAAAAATCATCGTACATTCTACGCAGTTGATTATTATATATCTATTTATTTTTTTGTTCTTCCCAAATAGCCCGAAACATAGAAAAAAAGGATGAATGTTTTTGAAATAAACTAACCTTTTGTAAATGAATCAAAAACCACGTGCTTCTTGGAATAAGTCCTAATAAAAAAAAATTAAGAAGAAGAAAAAAGCAAGAAATATATCTTTATTATTTGTCTACTTATTTTATAATACATAAATCTATATTCATTTTGTATATACTTTTTCAAGTACCCCCAACCACTACAGTAGAATAGAGTTTGGTTTGGAGAGTGAGTATTCAAATTTTTAAGAAAATTATTCATAGATGGATATATGTTTTAAAATTACCAAGCAATACTTTGGTTAGAAGGTCATTTAATTATTCACTGAGTGCAATTCATTTCCATGTAAAACTGTAATGGTCTATAGACAATTTCTTGATTCGATAGTGGTCTGTCCGACTGGATAGGGCTGTGTTACTACATTCTTTTCCCTAAACCACATTGATTTAAAAAGGTGAAAGATGATTTAGTTGAACAACGGAAAAATCATGCTGTTTCATAGGATATAGGAAGAATTCTTAATATATTTATAATAATAATTTAATAAATATGCGAAGAGGAGCAAATCTAATTGCTAGTAATAGAATAAACTGTAACTGTAATAATAACGCAATTTCAAATCAAAGGATGATAGTACAAATACTGTTAGCTTGAAAAGAAGAAAACCGTTTTATTTTAATGGGTTTGCTTAAAATATAAAATCAGCTCGTTCTATGTGCATCCTTGGCCAACCAGAGAGTAAGGATTTTCTTTTTACATTGTACAAACAACGTTGGACTGTTGGGACAAACGTATTTAATAAGTATATAGAACTTGGCGAGTAAGCCGTTAAAATAGAAATTTTATTATCTCCGAAAGAAAAAACTCAAGTTGATGATCTATTATATTACTTTTCTGGTGCTATGATATAAAGGGCATTTATACAGGCTGAATAAAATAATTTGTAGAATGGTATGTTAAGTAAGTGACAACATAAACATAGGTTGCAAAAAACCAAAATAATATTGATCAACAGTTTCTGTTAAAATTTATGTTAGTATCATATGGTTACACTTTCTCCTATAGTATATTTTTTATGTAGGCTTGAAGTTTTCTTTATTTAGTTACCTAATTTAGCCAGTAAGTTTATGTTTCTGTTTTTTTTTCTTTTTTCTTTCTGTTTTAACTGTTTTATGTTACACCAAACTCTCCCTGTATATACATAATTTCTGTAAAAATAGAGAATTTTTCTATTCTATGTACATTTTAACCAAAGTGACGTTCAGATATTAAAGATTATTCGGCCAAATACCGTCATTTGAATCATACATCAAAGCCCAAAAAACACCATTACATGCAAGGATAAATAAAAACTAATAATATGATGAAATGAAAATGAAAATAATCCTTGCAAAATTAGTACTATTAAAAATAAAATTATATTATTTATTAATTGATTCAAATCGTACAACAATTTTCTTTTTGTAGTGATGTACGCATATAAAATCAGATTATAAAATGAATGTCAAAACGGTATGATGTGCAATTTCCCGTAGTTTATATAGATTTTATTCTCCAGCCAAAGTTCAATTTGGGACTAATTAGGACATCTATTATATGTTTTTCTTTTTCTCATAAAGAACTATTTCTATAGATACATGAGAGCCTACGCTATACGGGTCATGCAGTACGTGACATCCAATATACCACAATTTCTGGTACTGTTCGAAACCTTATTTTTATTTTATTTTTTCACGTGTTTCGTATACAAAGGGCTGTATATCGCGATGTCCGGAACACGCGTGAACTCGGGGACACCGTTTTTTCGTCGTTCGGCGCGTAAGCTCGGCGTATTGTACTCTTCTCCGCGGAACGGTGCCGTGAAATTCGGATTTCCTCCGCCGTCGCCGGGTATGTCACAGGTTGCCCGGGATCTGGGTCATCATTTCCATCCCTTTCTAAGACGGCGGGGCGGGGCAGAAGAGGAGAGAGAAATCGGGCGGAAACGATTCTGACCGTTCGGGGCTGTACACTCGGAGCATAAAGACTAATTAGCCGACTATCCTGAACTTTCTAAAATTTAAATTTTTGACTAAAAAAGAAAAAATACCAGTAAATAATGTTGCCAACGAGCCGGCCCTACGTTCATTCAACACTGAATAAATAAAAACGTTAGAGAAAGTAAATGCAAAAGAGATGAAATGATTTAAGCGAGTTAAGTTTAGTTATAGTTTCACTGGCTAACGCACATAAAGGACATTGTAAAGTACTCTTTCCTTTAACGTAATACCGCAAGTTCGGACAGATTTCAGTTGTTAAACCAAATGAGGTCAGTGGAAATTTGTTCTTTTCTTTATAGTAAAAGTTCAACCTTTGAAATACTAATGTATAAAAAATAAAATACATCTGTTCTTTAGTTTACTATCTTTGAACCTAAGTTTTTTAATTAATGATACTTTCATCTAAGGTCTTGTTTGAGATGAAAATGCTAGCGTCAGGAGTGGGTACGAACACTAGATTTATCAACTCGATCAAGGCCTTAGATAAAAATCATAATTAATTAAAATAATTAATACGGTCAATTATGTCTACTAAATACATATATGGATTGAAACTAATTTTGAACGATAGAACTTTAATTAATCTCTTCAACAATATATTATCACAATCTCAAAATACAATAACAAATAATAATAGTAATAATATTAATAAAATAAATAGGTTGGTAAACAGAATAAATATATTATACATATTTAAATGAATAAATATATATTAAAATTGATATGATAGACAGGCAAAAGGAACCAGTAAGTAATGTTGCCAACATTCTATAGTTCATTATTCAAAAATCGTGAGATGCGGTCTGGTGTGATGTAGGTTTCAGAAAAACATTTTCTTTATCGTGCCAACGTTTGTAAATCCAAGGCCCTGAAGATGATCTCAATAAAGATCGAAACGTTGGCACGATAAAGAAAATGTTTTTCTGAAACCTACATCACACCAGACCGCATCTCACGATTTCTGAATAATTATTGATTAACAGTCACTAATCACCACACAATTCTATAGTTACACTAACACTAAGATACGTTAAAAAGTTAATGCAAACGAGACGAAGTGATTTGAATTAGGTTAGTTGAGTTCATTTCTTAAGTTTACTAAAAAATTCCACTGTTTCAAAGAACTTTAGAAAAAAGTAGTACTTAAAGGAGGATTTCTTTCAAGTTACTCAAAGATATCTTACATATGACCTAGAGAACAGTAGTTAATGTAAGTAGTGTCCGTTGATCCCTTCAGACATTTCTAATTATCACAAAATCTCAAAATTTAATAGTAACTAATATGAAAGGATTAGAATAAAAATAGATATAGAAATACATACATAAGAGATACAGATCTGAATGTAAATATAAATCGATTCATAGACATGATTGTATTACCAATCCTGAAAATTATGAATTACATAAAACGGTTATATCGGGTTGTCCGGAAAATAATGCAGGATTTTAAGTTTTCATTAAAAAAAATCTATATAAAATATTCTGTTTACGTTTACAGGATTACTNTGGGAAATTATTTTGATTAAAGAACATTGCTTTAAAGTAACTAGTTTCTTTTTTTTTGTTTAATACCAAAATCCTGCATTATTTTCCGGACAACCCAATAGATAGTTGTTCACAAAATGACTTATAAACCGGATATGTTTTAATCATACTTCAATTCAGATGTTTTTATAATATTTGACGTTAATAAACAGTGCCTCTGAAACAAGAAGTCTATGTGAGTAGCTTGGCATTAACTGGCTCCTCTCATCAAAGAGTTGGACATTTCAAGATGAGAGTTGGATTATGATTTTAACTGCTCTCATTTTGGGCTAGAAATGAGTAAAAGCTAACAGACTGATAGTCGGTTCGAACGGGTTCTTGGATTCATTCGTTATTTTCATTTCCGCCAGAAACGAGTCTTTTTTCTTCGCCTTTCCTCAGGTCGGTTTATGGGTCATCGAAAGGGTGTTTTGGAAAAGTACTGTTTTTTGAACTACAGCCAAAAATTGGATCGCTTCCAGCGTTTCTCCCCTTGTTCCATTACCTTTCTCCTGTAATTCGGTACCCCTTTCTTAAAACGATGTCCGGCAGATTTAATTCCGGTGCTGAGCCGTTCTAGTTTCGAAAGGCCAAAAGGTTAATCGTGGTCTTGTCCAGACATTTACCGTCTATGTTCCGATCGAGATTTGAAAAAAAAAACACCAACTGAAATTATAAACTCTATCTCTAATCTAGCCAGACAAAATTCTGAAGTCTTACATTGAAAAATTTTGAAATCGAAATTCACACTTTAATTGTGTTCACTTAAAACGATAAGGAAAGCCCAGCACGTCAATTTTATTGAAATTAAATCCCTACACACAGCAGGCATGCTTAATAACCAATATAGACATAAAAGAAAAGGGATCGATGATTCGGCCACACCAACCGTAAATTTTAAAATATTTTCAGTGTGAAAATGGCAATGTCGTTATACCCGATCGGTTGAGAAGCTATAGGGTATCAGACGATACGTGGCCCTGGGAGGACATATAAGAAGGGCCATCCTCATCCGATTAAAAATAGGCCACGCGAGGTGGACTCACCCGCAAGTGTTAGTATGCAAAGAAAGATTTTCCGATGTGTCCCACCTACTGAGTATCACGGTAATGAATATCTGGGTCCCTGTTCCACCTCTTGGAGCATACAGGGTTGTTTTGTTATATACGGTAATGATGTTTTTGGGTTCCTAGCTTTGAGAGGGAATGTATTTATTCGCGTAATGTATTTATATGCAGGGTGAATTGCTACTCGTGCTACAAACTTCTCCAGTAGATTCTTCACCCTAAAATGAACAAAAAAGTTCATATTGTCCATGGTCCGANGTTGAGAATCGGACCATGGACAATATGAACTTTTTTGTTCATTTTAGGGTGAAGAATCTACTGGAGAAGTTTGTAGCACGAGTAGCAATTCACCCTGTATATGAATGTGTAGAGGCTGATGGCGAAATATTGAGTACCCCTCCGACCCACAATTAGTTTAGTTATATGTGTAGAGGGTGATGGAGGACTATTGAGTATCCACCAAAAAAACTGAGAGATTTCTATGCCCATGTATTTGTATTTCCATTTTAACTAAGAGAATACCATTTTGTTTGGATTTAGGACGAAAGTCTGATCTTAGAATGTCAACACCCGGGGTGGGGGCTTCTCGAGGCCTGCCGGTAATTCATTGTAAAGTACGAAAGCTGGACTGCGAGAAGCGATAGACTTATTTCTATACTTGTGTGCAGAATCGAGCTTATAAAAATGAGCAATCAGCAGCAAAACAGTATCTCATGGATATAATTTTTCCAATCACTACAATGTATTAAAACTAATGTCCAAGCAAATCAATAATGTTGTTATATTACTGCCTTGAAAAAACAAAACAAAAACAAAAACGCGTGTCTCTTCATGAAGTGTGGGCGATGATTTTTAGAAATTGCTTGGGAAAATCTCTATTCTTTTCACTTATAAAAAATAGCAATTTCCCTATTTTTCTATTTTTTTCTGAATGTGGTGTCATTACTCGGACGTATACTTCAGGTTTAAGGCGTTTTGTATTAAGCCCGAAGTGGAAAATTGACTTATAAAGGCATCACGTATGAAACGAGTGTCATATTTTTTATTGGATTTCCTTCACAGTACTCTACTTCTTTTCCGTCCTTTACGATACTTATTTTTCTTCTTTCAACACCTGTGCCACCTTAGAAGACCTTCGAGAAATTGAGTTATTTGTTACAAAAAATGACAATTTTAACCTAGAAATTGCAACGTATAAAATAGTGCATAAATTATTAGTTAGGAAATAAGCGTTAAAATGGATATTTATTAAAGTCTATTTAAGAAGACTAGGAACCATGTACGTATCGTGTATTTATTTCATATTGGTTTTCTACTAAAGAGATGAAGTTAAAAAATTATTAATTGTAAACGAAAAAATGCGTCTAAAAACAAAACCTATGCTGAAAGTGTACATGTAACGTACAGAAATTTCGAATTTTCCCTAATATTTAACAGTAGTATTTAGTATTTTTTAACTAGTATTTGAGTAGTTAATTAAAAAAAGTAGTCAAGGAGGAGAGGATTCAAGCGTGAAGAATGCTGGTGACGTGCCATAAAGTGGTAGGTCTTATTTGAAATGTAGATGTTGTGCTAAATCTAGGGTACCCTGTATATTTTTTTACAAACCGGGGAAACGATGTGCTGTTTTGTAGCCCAGATAAGCAGACAATTTAAAGAATTGTCCTTTAGGGTTTCAGTAACTTCTTTCTGTTCTAGAAAAATCATATAAATTTCCACAAACGTTTAGAAAATTGGAAAACACACTTGTGCTTGGTGTTCCGTCGATTTGCTTTAGGAGGCTATAGCACCCGTGAATTATATCCCGTTGGAATTGGGGATAGCTCCGGGGAATTACGCCCGATAGATAATCGTCGCCAGATTGCCTCTCGGCCTTCATTACTGCAATAATAACACCGATCAGACGTGGTTTTGTACACTTACGAATCGAACGAAATATCACTCTTGGTGGGGGATTTAATTTAATAATCTGAATTAGGCCGATTTTCGTCTAGGGTCATCTTTTTTAAAAACCTTCATCACGGCTGTTATTCACGCCGAACAGTTTAAATCCAAACTACTCAACTACGATCTATTCGAGCGATTGAGCTGTTTTTCTGGTTCGCAATATTTTATTTACGATTGTTAATTACTTTCAACCTGTACAATACGAGAAAACGTTTGGCAGAGGTCGGTAGGTGAACTGAAGCAAATATTACCAATTGACCATCTCAAGATTTTATCTCGTTTTTGTGAGCTAGGTTTTTGCATGGTTGAACAAATTTGCTAGCTATTTGTGGGTAACATTTTGGACTGACATATTCTCATCCGTGGTTAACATTGTACAATGATTTGTGACAAATTTATAAAAAAATTTTGTAGAAAGCCGTCTAATTGAAAGCCCATTGTCGACAAAATATTGGACGTGATTAAAGAACAATAATTTAAATTTAACAAAATTTATAGTTCGAATAGTTTACGTGCTTTTGTGAACAACTATTTTGTACAAGTTCTTTAACTCAATCTACCAACTTATGGTCAAAACATGTCAAATATTGTAGGAGATATAATTTTTATTTTTTTATTTTATTTTAAAAGATTTTGTGTTTATAACACGTATTTATGAACTAATTTATCGACAATTATTTAAAAAAAAGCGAATCATTTTTTAATTTGTCCAAAAAAAATTGTCCCTTTGTCTAAGAATTTGCCATTGATAGATATTATTTTATTTAGTGCATCAAATCTTTGTGTCAGTGTTTAACTAAATTGCCCCATCGATAATGAAAAGTTAACAGATGTTTGTATATTCCACCCCGTAGTTTTACGTAGTGAGGATTTTTATTTATATTTATTTTATTTTTGTTTTGAAAGAGATGGATTTTATAATATATGGACTTATCTGCTTGTAGAAAGAGTTTACGACGTTTTTCTTTTAAATAAATTTTCCCAATTTTCAACCAAATTGTCTATTATCACTTTGTGAATATTTTATTCATAAGAAAAATGATCGTTAATTATACCAACGTTTTCTTTGTTTCCTGGGTTTTGTATATAATTTTGTTATTGCTTCGTTATTTGTCGAAGTTGCAGTCGTTAGCATGAAAATGTTCACATAAAACTTTTTCAACTGTTGTAAAGTTTTTAATTTGATTTTGCCCTAAAAACTGGTGGATACAACGGGCAATAATAATCGATGATAAAAACGTATTACTAGTTGTTACTTTATGTATCTAGTGTATGCATGAAATGTGAGATATGTGTATGAGTCATATAATTAAAGATTAGAAATATGAACTGAAACTTATGCTGACAATGACATGACGTGATAAAACTGCTGATTGCTCCACTCTCTTAACTCTTAAGACAAGTGACATTTTACCTATTCTACATTATTTGATTTACAAATAATAATTTTATTGGTCTATTATTATTTTATTGCATAATTAGCGATAACTACAACACGCGGAAAGTAAAACATACCGAAGTACACAGACAATTAGGGGACATTGTAAGAGGTCACGGCCGGTTATCTGCTTTGTGAACCCTGAAAGGTTTAAATGGTCCACTGGCCCTGCCTCATGAACCAAGTATGTTCGGTAGATCCATTTGAGCTCTTTCAAACCCTGTCAAACGTCAAAAACTAGAAAATGAAATTTTGGTTTGCTCAGTGCAGAAAAATAATGAACTATTCAAGATAAACTAATCCCGTTTGAGATTCTCAACAATAATACTCAGTTAATAATTAATATAGAGTACAAACTTATAAAATAGTTGTTATCTATAAGTGAAAAAACTTGAAATAATCTAATACAAAAAAGTTATTAAAAGTGACAATATACGATTAAAGAAACATCTGATTTCAACAGAAACAATGGTTATTAAAGATGAAGCATATTGTGCTGAATCTATACATAAATGATGATTTATCTGAATTAAAGTGTAACCTCATTGACAGGTGGGTGAAATTAAAAATCGCAAGAAAATGTTAGGCCAAAATGCTTTAGATGTTTGAAGAGAGTAACATTTCTGAAAGATCACATTGAAATGTATTAATTTAATAAAGAATTTATAAACATTCTATTTCTCACTGTGTAAAAATCCTGTTATATCTCTCTCTCTCTCTCTCTCTCTCTCTCTCTCACTCTCTCTCTCTCTCCTTTCTCTCATCTCCCTCTCTCTCTCTCTTTCTCTCTCGCTCTCTCTCTACCAATCTATCTATCTATCTATCTTTCTGTCTATCAATCTATCTATCTATCCATCAATCTATCCATCCATCCATCTATCTATCTATCTACCTATCTCTCTATCTATCTATCTATCTGTCTATCTCTCTATCTATCTACATATATTAATAGTTCTCTCTTTTTTCCTCTTTATTCTTTCTCACGCATACTCTGACAGAAAAATAGGGAATTAGAAATAAAGGGCAGAACAGAACAGAACAAAAATTGTATTTACGAATATACATATATAGCTACATTATAAAAAATGATTTGGAATTTCTGTCTAATGACACTTACGTCCAGCTGGTTAGTATATATCGAAATTTTTATTTTACAATATTTTCTATTGTGGAAAAAATATTATATTAAAAAAGGACAAGAGTGAAAGAGAAAGAAGAGATGCGCGAAAGTAAAATAAAATGATTAAACTTGAAAAGTAGTATATTAGTTAAGCTTTGTTTTATTTATTGCCAAAAAGAAGCTCTTTCGTTTTATGATATCATCATGACCGATTACTTCCGTGCGTGCGAAAATATTTTCAAAACGGACCTAAACAAAAATGTAGGTTTCGCATATCGTGGCGAACTGGCAATCATCAATGATCCAATCCTTGAAAAAAGGACAGACGGATTCTGAAATATTTCGCCATTTCCATAAAGCTAGATCCCTCGGGGCGTGTGAGGATTCGGGCAGGCGTCGGCGGCGGTTAAAATTGCCATTACCGCGAGTTTTGCCGATTCTTACAGTGAAAGGGATGGTATGACCTATCGGAAGAACCGAGTTGGCCAACTCCCTCAAATGTCAAGTGGATCGTGAACATCTCCGGACCACGATTCCCTTTCTAAATGCACTCCCTGCCCGGTACGGAGCCGTCTTGGGGCAGTGGCAACCTCAACGCTTTGGCCAATACCATAAATCACTAATGAGGGATGGCCCGTCAGTTTAACAGATAGTTAACTCAATCTTTGCTTATTTCGAAAAAAAATCATAATTCTTAATGCCATAATTCAAAAAATCTGACAGTAGTGGTCTTTCGAACGTAGATTGAGATAGAATAACCAATGAAAGCCAAGTATTTTCATCCCAGTTTAGCATAATTGAAAAATAATACTAACATGAAAATTTCAACTATTACTGCCACTATTTCATTAAAAATATTGTATCAATTGTAAATGTTAAAAAAATTTGACAATATTCACCAATTTTTGACACATTTCTATCATTAAATGCTAAATTAGTTCTTTGACAATGAGTTATTTAATGTTTAAGTAAACCTTAAATTTAACATACTACATGATTTTAAAAAACAATCAATTCAATCATAGTTGTAAATAAATTTTGGAAAATTGGAATCATCAAGTAATAGCAAATCATCGTTGATTACTTTTTTATTACTTGCTATAATGTCATTTTAAGAATACTATTTTTACTAAAACATTTCGATAAATATTTCTTTGTCTTACTTAATCCGAAGAATGTTTAGATTTTCATGTCGTTGCAATTTAATTGAATTGAAAATTTTGTAATATTTATTGTCAAAAAAAAAATTAAGTGTAATTTTACTAAACTGTTTTCTACGGTTCTTAACTATTTTATTTATTTAACCTTTATAGGAATTCCATTTTACTTCTGTGGTAAATAATATAATGCAGAATAAATTAAGAAACCACTCCTTTCTTTTCTGGAATTTTATTTGAGCCTCGTTTATTTGTCGTGATTTTATATTTTAAGAAAACTTATCCTAATCATGTTATGATGTGTACAGAATTATTTGATTATTGAATACTATAAATATGTATTAAATAGAGTTGTTTGTTGAAGGGTGATTGAAATCAATTTTATGTATAAAATTTGTTTATTATAATTAATTCATATTATATTTATCCTTTTATTGATTTATATTTTTAACAAATTTTTATTCATATACATCAATAAAAGGATAAATGTAATATGAATTAAATATAATAAACAAATTTTATACATTTGTTTATTATAATTAATTCATATTATATTTATCCTTTTATAGATGTATATGAATAAAAATTTGTCCAAACAAAAATCCTGAATGTCTCGACAAAACTGTTTCAATTAGGTTTCGTTGGTGTATGAAAAATTAGTCTGATATAATACGGTATGTGTCTTATGAATTAAAATAAATTAAATTTCTTCCATAAATTTGGATAAAAGTTTGAAAATTTAATTGTCTGCACAATTTTTTTTTCTCTAGCAATATTCTTATAGATAAATTAAACAACGATAACTTACGTAGTCTGTGTAGATGAAAAAATAAGATCGAATCCAACGTTTTTCAGCGTCAAACCCTCACAACCTCACCTACGGACTCACTTGAAAAGACTGGTACCACGTGAATCGCCATGGAAGCGGGTCGAAGTGGGGTCCGGCGCCCCTTCCTTTGCTTCCTCCGTTTCGTTTCGGCCCTCGAAGATGTCAAAGTCCCGCGGCTTCCGGGACCGCTCGAAAATGCCGTTGGTATCACTTCGAGGGTATAAGGACTTACCGGCCTCTTGAAGTCCGAATAGCCATGGCCAAAAATGTACAAATACTTACACCATATCCCATAGGAAACGCTTCCTTCATTATTACATGTTTTAATGATTTACTCCCAGAAATTTTCCTATCATCAATTTTTACCAAAAATACAATAATTGAAGTTTCTAATTTTCCATTACAATGACTTCATAATGCTCCTGACTATGTCGTGTCCCTGAAAAAACAAAGTTAGGTCGTAAATAAAGTAGGAAATTATATAAAATAGGAGCAATAATCTGTACATGGTAGATGTGATTTTCACAAGGCCAACTAAAAACAGAAAAGAAAACCCGTCCTTCTACAAAGATATTTTAAAAACGACTATGTTGAATATATTAAAACTGTATTTATTTTTCAAATTTTTAATTAAATATACTTTCCTCAGATTCGTCATCAGTTCTTTATCTCCAGGGGCTTCCAGAATGGTATGTTGTGATTGAGGCAATTTATAAATGGAACCTACTGCATTGGAATCCGAGATTGAGTCACTTCTACTAATACACTCCAAAATCCATTGTAAGAGAGAATGGTTCCCGACCATATTTTCCATATCATCCATATACCAACTCATCCGTTCCTGCGACAAAGACTATAGTTTGCCTATAGTTATACAGATGATTCATCAAAGATAAGCCATTTTGAAAATGCCGTCGTTGATTAAGCATCATCGTTGTCATCGTTCTCCTCTTCGGTGGACTGTTTTACAATGAAGGGACACGCTGCAACCGGCGTTGGATATTGCGGTTTCTGAAATAGCTCTCAAGTAGGTAGTGGTAAGTAGAAACCGTGTGGGTTTCTGATATTAACGGCATTAGTACATTACTTAATCATATATCTGTTTTCAGTATTATAAGTATTGACCGCTTTTTTCACTTACGAACACTGGATCAAAGTATGATCTTGAAGAAGAAAGCAAATTTAGTTGCTACTGCCAAGCGTTCGACTTATTTCTCCCTGATGATGACCTTAAAATAGGTCGAAAGCTTGGCAGTAGCAACTAAATTTCCTTTTTTTTTAAACCATACATTGATCCAGAGTGTTCGTTAATCATATATGCTATATCATAGCCCCGATATGCAAACTATTGCATATAAAGTATGCTTCCTTCTCTTGATGAGGTATGTTTCTACAGGTAATATTGGAGATAATAAATACAGTGAAGTATTACCATATAGCATGTATGATGCCCACGGTGATTTTTAGTATATGTTAATGATGATAAACGTGGATGATGGATCTAGTTATAGTTTGACGTGATGATGTTACGTAAACACGTACTCTATGGAGTAATGGAAAACCTTTCTGGGTGGCCAGGAAACACAGTCAAAAGGGAGATTAGGGGATTATGTAAGGCAGCTTGGGAAAAGAAGGGTATCTGTACTTTCTCAAAGTCAATGGATTAGAATTGAATTAAAAACTGCATAATTTTTTTGCTTCGACAATAGATCATTTTACTTTGATTTAACTGTGTCGACTACAGAATCAGGAGCAATATAATATTGCTATTCCAGGGTTTTTATAACATATTATATATATTCTAGATTACAAGTCTTCAACACGATCATTTTTGCGTACTTTAGGCGGTCCAATTGTATGGATATTAGACTTTAGACCTGATGACAATTTCTCAATATCGGGGCGTCAATCGTTGTCAGATGATTTTGTGTTGTCAACACCGTTCACCATCATCCGTCACATGTGATTATCGAGGATCGTACCTGCCCATCGGATCAGTGTTGCGTGATCGTTACAGGGATTTTTTCCCCTATCCAGGCATTCCTGTGGTCTTTGATAGTAAATACCGTTCCTTCCTATCCTCACGCCCCAAGGACTTAGTTTACCTTTCCCTCTGCTCGAAATTGCGTTTCATTCCGTTGTTTGAATAAATTACCACCTCATTCGGCGCGTTTCTTATTAAAATTCCGCACGGTTTACTTTTCCTGTTCATCCCGTAAAGGAAGAGAAGTTTGCAATGCAGACAAACGGTGCAACGTTGAATTGAAGGTAAAACTAGAAACCAAATCGCTCGAAATTCACCAGAAAGCATGAAACAGGCAATAGAAATCATACAAATCAATAGTTCAAAATTTTCATCTCGTCATTTTTAATCAGATGTTAGACTATCGGAGTAAATTATTCCGCTTTTCAAAATAGTTTACATAATGATTGCATAAAAATATTTTTATTTATTTATTCCTTATTTTTTCTTATTTGAATAGTTTTATTTTTTTACAGCTAAAATTGTATAGCTCTTTTAAATATCGATAATTTAATACTCTTCAAGTTCAACTCTAATCTCACAAAATAATTTGGTTGATTTTTGACAAACTTAGTGAGGATTACTTCAAAATTATCTAAATAGGGCAATGCCAAAATTTTAGCCTCGTAGATTAAAACTGACTTTATTAATGCATCAAATAATCTTAATTTACTGACCCCAGAATTGGATTTAGAAGTAACTAGGATTCTTCTTACATTGGCAAATACCAAATTTACTTTCGAAATGAAATGATCACAAGCAAGACGGAACTTCTCGGCAAAGAAGAAACCTAGGTAAACATAAGATTTTTACATATTCCATAGTCAAACGGTTAAAACGAAGAGTTTTAAGCCTCTTTTGAAAAACCTCGAACTTTTTGTATTTTCGCACTATTTAGAAGCCAAGACAAAAACAAGTAAAAGTAAACAACCCACTGGTAGCGGTCCATAAGTTACATAGAGTCCAGAAGATCCATAGATTATACGATTTTTTTCAGTTGCTTCATTCTCGCAGTCATTTGTTTAAGAGATCTCTAGGACCCCGTTTCTTCAGTCAACGGGCAGGATAGTAAGTTATATGGTGTGATGAGGTTTTTGATTCACGGGCATGCAGTTGTCACGGCCCGGTCGATGAATATGTAGGGAAATATAAAGGACCTCAACAAAGTACACGGTAGTAGAAGAAGTTAAGATAAGGTGCGCCCGGCTAGACACCTAGGTGTATCGGAGACTGAACTGAATTGAAGACGGCACTAGTAAATATATGCATGATTTTCAAACCGTTGTTTGCCTAGATTTATTTCATTATTCTTTTAACCCATAAGTTTCGGTATCAATAGCACAGGAATTTGTTTCATTTTTTATCTCAATTTTTTAATTATTCTTTTAGTTGTATAAATTTAATAGCGGAGAAAATTATTTTGTTTTAATTTGGTGTTGGGTGTTTTATAATCAAGGTGTAATTAATTTTTTTTTATTGAGAGCTGTGTTTATGTTACATCTGAAATTATAGCAGTAATAAAAGATTTATACTTATTAGTAACTATTCGTAGCTTTTGAATCTTCCTAATCGAATCGGTTCAGGATTTCTTGTAGTGACTTTCTGCCTCTAAACGAGGTGAGGTCACATAGTCATGCGAAGATTTTTGTGAAATTTATGTTAGTGAAATAAAGTTACTTCGTGAACAAAGGCAACATATAAATCTTAGTGTGTACTTTGATTTGATACATAAACTGGTGCATTTTTTTCCCAAAGAATCTTTGATTGAGCGGTTTGAATACCGAGGTTGCTCGAGCGTTTGTCTGAGTTCTAGTCGTTTTATTTCTATTGGTAGTATGGAGTTGTATTGAACAGTCTGTCTTTTGTTGGGCAGTGACAATTTGGGTCGTTTGTCAAGTAGTCGTGGAAGGATTTTGTATCGTTTCATCATGTATTGTCTTTACTCGGCATTTATATTGTGTTCGCGATGCGATGCGGTGCTAAAGGAAGGGCAGATTTCAAATCGATACCTTGAATGTTCATATGACTTGTGATGCAAAAATATGTAAATGTGCTGAAAATCGTCTGCACCATTTTAAACTGCCACGAAAAAGAAGCAATTGCCGAATGAACCAAGTTAAAGACGTATAGTCTCACCGCCAATGAAAGCTTCTTATTTTGCGATTTCAGCTTTGTGGATGTCGCATCGCAGACAGTGTAAATGGGCGCTATGCTATATCTGGGGATTCCCTAGGTTTCACTATTGAAAGGGGAACGTTTCAGAAATATAGTGGAGGACTAATTACTTCCATGAAAATAATTTTTAAATACCTTTTATCTTACATATACTAGTGATGTGACATATTACGTTTACCAATGACCAATTGTATGTTCCTAACAACGGAACGTTAACACAATATTTGATCAACTAAACTTGTACGAACATGTATATTTTCAATAATTTATTTATATTTAGTAAATAATTTTTGTATTCGTGAACCAACTACCTCTTTTCATTTTAACAATTATTTGTCTCATTTATCCATTTTGCTATTGTAATTAATTTATCAATTTTATTATTGAAACGGGACTCGAGCCCAGGACCTCTACTGTACCCTGGCGCTCTAACCAATCATGTAATCTTTTTAACTCTAAATGTTTGTTCGTATATTATTGTCGCCTTTCAATTGACCTCTGATAAATTAACAAAAATATTGGAAAATAGGTTAAAATAAAGGGGGCCTTAATTAACAGCGAGAAACGAACGAAAAGGTAAAATAGGGTGAACAACTTTTTTCGAAACGGACTTCCATATCTGAGAGACGAGTTGAACACGTCGTTTTTCCCTTCGGAGCAATTACAAAACCAAGATGTCGACAGATTCAATTAAAAGGTGAGCTTAGAGAAAGGTTTATAGGCATTTTTGTTAAAGAAACATTATGAGAAAATCATTGAAATTAGCCATTTCGACATTGCTATTAACTTTTGAGCATGAGGTTTAACATTGTTTTTTTTTATTTAACTGATTATTAATGAAAACATTATCATTGATAACACTATTCACCAGAATGAATTAAACTGAATAAAATCAGATATTAAAATGTTTTACGTCGGTGATTGTCAGGGATTACCAACTTGTCAGAACTGATGAATGTTCTCCCTAGATTTTGATTTACATACTGTTAACCTTTCCACAATCTATTACCTGGGAAAGGAGATGATTTGAATTGAAGGCTTCACACCTTAATTTGAAGAGCCTGCAGGAACTTAAGATTGCTTAAGACCTTTGTAAGAAAAAAAACATAACACAGGACATTGGAGTTTACCGCCAAAAACATTTATTTATCCTAAATAAACATTTCACAAATAAATCATTAAGGTCTAGTTAAAATAATAATAAATAAAACCCTGGAATCGAATTAAGTAATTTAGCATGCTATCTAATCTTCTTTATGATGTCACTTTTATTCTTTCGTATTTTGCAAACCAGTGAAATTTATTAATGAGATTTTGAAAGAAATAACGTTAGCGTGAACGATAACGCTAAATTTATTGAAATGTGCAGGCACAGATTTAACGGAGCGCTATCTGAAATAGCGTCCTTCGATATTTGTTTTAGAATAGAGGGCTTGCTAACGGATGACGATAAAGTCAATAAAGCAGTTTTTTTTTGGGGGGGGGGCGATATTGTCCAATTAATGAAGAAAATATTATATGAGTAAAAATAAACTAAAATAGTTTATTTTATTGTAAACTTTTACAATTAGTACAAGTTTTCACAAATCCGGACCCCTAAAAATTAAACAACAAATGAAAATGTAGAAAAAAATGTTGTTCTCTTTAATACTGAGTATTTCCACCTCTGGGACGAATCACGTCAGTTACACGCCTTTGGAAAAGATTGCTGATAAAATCACGAGGACCTGGGTTTCGCTGTCCTACTCGTCGCTTAAGTTGGTCCCAAATGTGTTCGACTGAATTCAAATCTGGACTTCGAGCTGGTCTGTGGGGCCTGGCATTATCCTGCTGTAGCAATAATCTCTCACCGATGTAGAGGGCAAATGCTCTTCGATTTATCTTGAAAGTACCTCTGTGAAGTTAGAGATCTTCCTCGCTTAACAACCATTCGGTGCGGGCGTCCAAAGTAATGCCACCTCAGAACATCAATGACTCACCATGGAATGCCACCTGAGGAACTATTCACCATGGGGCGTACCGTTCACCTGAGCGTCTCCATTCGAAATTACACCCAACTTACAACTCCATTTGAATATTTGGGGCCAACTCTCACCTCATCTGTAAGAGAACACTCGTCCCCAATACTTCGATGACCAATTCACATGTTGCAGTAAGAATTGAAGCCTGGCTATTTTCTGAGCTGTGGTAAGATGTCCACGAGGCAGGGTGCCGGGCCCTGAGGTTATTTTCATTGAGCCTTCTTATTACAGTCCGGAAATCGAAAAATGTCGGACTTGATTATCAGATTTCTTAACTCATTTGTAATGCTTCGGTTTTGTGATGACGGATAAATCTATCGTCTCTTTCGACTGTAGACCTAGGTCGATCTAACCGGGCCTTCTAGTATAAAACCCTTTTTCTCTGAAGCGCCTAAGAAGGACCTTCCTATTGTTGAGTGACTTACATTCAGTTTCCTGGCGACTTCGCGCTGGCTTCCCTTCCTGTAATAATGTTACCCTGAGATTGTCATACTCACTCAATTACCTGACTGGAACTGTTGAAAAATGTTTATAAATACAAATAATATCAAATGAAATCATCAGAAAGAAAAAAATTAACTGAAAGCGATCTTTAGGCGTAGCAGAATGGAAGGGCATTATAGTAGTTTTTGTGCAAATGGGATTAATCAGTACATAACTAACAAAGGAAGTAAAGAAAGCATTATTTACTGTTTATTTTGAGTACGATAGGTCCTAATTGCCTGCAACTAATGTTGAACGATAATGAATTTAATTTAAACTAAATAAATTGAGTGGTAAGTTAAATTTGTCCATCAGTGTATTTAGGTGTTTTATTTACATACAAGCAGGAATGGCTAAATACGGTGACCGTATACTTCTTTCCTTCAATAATGTCATAGACTAAAATAAGCACTTTGGATTTTACTTTTCGTCCTCAATTTGGCCATTTAAACTAAACTTGCCCAGGATCGCCAGTTAATTAATGTGTATTTTATACGTTAGATCTTCCCCAACTACAGGTCATCAGCATTTATCAAACTATTGACAGCAATCAAGAGAAAACACAACCGGGAACGGTGCCTTTGTTTCCAAACTTGCAAGATACGACTAAATCTGAACTAACTACAAACTCACCAGGAAAGAGCATTAACGGCAAAATCCGTTATGCAAAAAGTCTTCAAACAGAGTCAAAGTTATTCGAAAGACGTTAAAAATAACGGTGACCTTAAATAGGAAAAATGTTATGCAAATCTCTCTATTAATCAAACAGTGAATATTTTTTAAATTATGATGTTAATTATAATTATATAAATTAGGATTAGAATTTTAATAGTAAATTAAAAACATCTCAGACATAGCATGTGTACAAAATAATGCTGTAAATACAATGATAGTTGGGGAGATCCTAGTATAGGTCATACACGAACGTTCTAGCGTGATAGTTTAGTACTAGTTGGTGTTATTAAGATACAATAGATCGCACTTGCCACCAGCTTTGCTGCAATCATCTGGAGATTAGACAATCTGTTTTTAATTATATTAAATTGATTATTTATAAATGTTTATTAAAATAATTCAGTACAGTAATATTTCAATAAATAATAAGTGTAGCATAGTCCTATACAATCAACATAGCAAACATTGATAGTCAGAGTTTCACTGATCCTACCGGTCCTTCAACCCTCAATATATTTTTTGTTGAATGATTGTTTTTAACAACTTCGTTTTTCCCTTCGCTTGGTCTTACATTCTTATCCGGTGGTGACTGTAATGCGCATCATCAACAGTGGGAGTGTCGCGGGACGAACCTTCGTGGACAAACGCTTCCTAACATCCTTCCTTTCTTAAACTAAAGTACATTTCCCCCAATCAATCTACCTATTGGCCAATCTCTCTCCAAAATTCCGGCCATCCTTGATGTGTTCATCTCCTCTCGGATGGCATATCTCCACTATAAAATCCTTAACCTTACAAAATTTCATCAAATCATAGCCCTGTCCTACTGATGTTAGCTACAATTCCTTTCCCATCTCCTATAGTAGTTACCCTAATTAAAGCCCCAGTTGATTGGAAATCATTTAGACTTTCCCTTGAACAAAAACTTGGCTTACTAACACCACAAAAAAATATCTAACGATATAGATAACGCTGTACAATCCTTTACTGAAACTATACAAAGTACTATCCTAGAGTCGACAAAAATACGAACAAGATCTACTTAAAACAAGTACGTCACTCCACTGTACGTACCATCATTATGGAGAAACGAAGCTCAACAGCCAATTAGCAACGTTATCTTACTAACTCATGTACAAAGAAATGAACTAAATGACCCTAAGACAACAAGCTACTTTCCCTGACTACAGAGAATAAATCTCTTTGGACAGCAACACACAGAATCCTATCTTCGGAATCCGTTCCTTCTCCCCTTCGCCGAGGTGATGGCTCTTGGGCTTGGTTCAACGGAGGAAAAGCCGACTTATTCGCCTCCTATCTATCCACGTCCTCACCCTGACTTGAATGATCCCGACTTCAATAGAACCATTGAACAGGACCTAACATCTCCTCTACCACTCTCCCTTCCACCAAAACCAGTCACACCCAATGATGTATCCTGTATCATAAGTCATCTACCCTCAAAAAAAGCTCCTGGTTTCGACCTGATCACCGCCAAAATTCTACGACATCTGCCTTAAAAAGCTTTAATTTTCCTTACCTTCCCTTCCCAACGAAAATTTTCGCTCATCAGAATGATTCCATGGCCTGATAAACCACATAACCTTCATCACCATACCATCCAATTAGACTGTTGCTCATAATGGACAAAAGCCTAGAAAAACTGCTGCTTTGAGAACACATTCTCTCCAGCCTTCATTCTTACAACCTTATCCCTGGCCACTAGTTTGGAACTTACTCATTCCGCTGTTCGCCAAAAGAGCAATGCTCCAGTATGGTATTCCTACATGTGAAGCAATCCTTCTATAGGATATGCACTCGGAGACTCCACTGGAAGCTTAAGAAAGTCCTCCCTTTTACCTACTACCTGATCCTAAAATCCGACAGATACTTTCAAGTCATCAGTGGCCACTCACTATCAACCGGGTATCGCTCGGATGCAGGTACGACGAGGAAGCAAATTAGGACCCACTTTCTTCACGGAATATAGCGCAGACATTTTTACTCTTCCAGAAACGATCTTTACTACCTATGCGGATGATACCACCTTCCTTTGCTCCCATAAGACACAGTCATTCCAACCAGAAAGCTGCAAAGCCTTCAATGTTACATCTCTTGAGCAGTAGTTCAAGCAGTGGAAGATGACAGTAAACATACAAAAAAGTGAACATGTCACTTTCACCAATCCAATATGTCCTTGAAGTAGTGAAAACACCGCTACAAGATGTTTCACAAACAATTATCCAGTCAAACAAACCCTCATGTCAGAAACTTTTCATCCCGCTCCATATAATCCTCCCCGACGGCTAATGCGTCAATGACCTCGTGACATCCTAAGTGACAGTAAATAACAGTGAATGTGATTAATGCTAATATATAGGAGTAACTACTAATGAGTAGTTCTTCCTTTTTCTGTTTTATTTATATTTTTGTGTGAAAATTTTGTTTTGTTTTCGCTATAAAATGCTATTAAATTTATTTAAGCGCTACAATTGACGCATGTGTAAGTAAATAAAGACTATAGAAAAAAGAGTAATTTTTTCGAAATTTTACCTTCTTCGGTAAAAACTGAAGATGAATATTTCACAACTTCAGCAAATTAATGCCACTATTAATTATGTGTTAGGGTCCGTCTGATATCGCTCGTCTTTTTTTCGTTTCTGTTCTGCATCTACTTTCATGAAAAATGGTCATGGTCATGGTCCACAATGAGATATAAAAGAACAACTATGTTCGAAAATACTCAAAAATCTTACTTACTCTCACAAATAAACAATGAAATATGAATCCAATTTTCGATTAATTAATGGTAGTTGTTTTGCTTAAATTATAAATAATAATACTATCTGTAATTTAAAAAATATTAAGTCAAATTTCAAAATAATAAAAATGAATATTTAAAACAATAGGCGAGGTCTACCATAACTTTTCAGTCTGACCAGACAACCAAGTACAATGTCAGACCTCTTTATCATGCTTTCAAATCGTACAATTATCCAGCTGTAAAAAGTATTGCCCAAAACGGCATGATTGGGCGGGCCTAATGATGTGTAACATCCAATAAAGGATTTTTGTATGGATTCTGTGAGCTTTTAAATGTTACAGCCTCACCAGTACAACGAATTAAGGTTTAATAGCCAGATGACTACATCCGGAAATAACAGTAAATAGTGAAAAAATGATAAGAAATTCATACACAGAATGCATTATTGATATTTAGATTAAAATGATAAGTTTCAAGTAGATTTGACACAGAGGTCATTAAGGCACATTTGTTTCTAGGCAACAATTTGAAAAGAAAAAAAAATAAGGCAGAATTAGCAAGAATCCACGAATTATTTTATTGTATTTAGTCTTATCGGATTGTCCAATCAATGCTTATAGCTTGTAATTGTTTTAAAATACGATAGAGTTATTAATAATAAAACGGGTGGGATCTCTTTTAATCAATATTGGTAATTTGCAAAATATTTTTAGTGTCTGTACGTAAACAAAGATTGGCGGAGGGATGAGAAGGAATTGCGTAACAGTTTAGAAGTGTGTTAATCTCAGTGGAGGGAGAGATAAGATAGTGAAGACAGACGATGTACTCGATAGGTCAGTTTGAAGTCATACGTTTGAAGAGTGTCAGTTAAGTGGAAGTCCATCGGCAATCATGCCAGCTTGCTCGGCCGAGACCGTTGGAACGATGTGGTCACCAACGCCACCCACTCCGTCGACGCCTATTTCTTGTTCTCCTCCACCGAGACTGCTAAGGTCCACCAGTTCGACGTTCACTCTGCTGGATAGACGATATTTGACCCCTTCGCCACCTCCGAAGCCAGATTTGCTCCCCAACATAATCGGCTGGTATCCCACGTTCGTCCTGCGGTTCGCCCGCAATCTCATTGCAACCGTTATTTACCTGATATGGAGTCAGTTTTTGATGATGGGGCCGGCATTGTGGCTGTCCGCTTGGCTGTGGGTGTTCTGGAAGTGCGTTCAGATACCGTTATCGTTCGTGAAGTGGATAATTACTTGGGCCATCACACCATCGAGCGAGATGAACAGGAAAAAACGGACCGTACTCATAAGTGGAGGGAGCTCTATACAGGCTTTACACCTTGCGAGAAATTTTTATGCCGCCGGTACAAGAGTCGTGGTAGTCGAACTGGAGGGTCTTTTCGGGCTGGCCAAGTTTTCAACTGCTGTCGATAAGTTTTATTTCGTTCCCAAACCGTCCGGGGACCGCGCCGAGCAATATAAAGAAGCTCTGGCCGATATCGTACTGAAAGAACGTGTCTCGTACTACATCCCAGTATGCGCCACGTCGACCGCGTACTACGACGCTCTTGTGAAACCTTATTTGGAAAGGTTGGGCGTGACAGTTTTCTGTCCTTGCTTAAGAGATGTCTGCTTGTTAGACGACGTAATCGAAATGATGAGACAATGTCGACTGGAAGGTCTCCGGACTCCGGAACACTACCCGGTCTATTCGAGGGAGGACGTGTACCGGTTGTACGACGAGGATAAACTCAGAGCTGGCATGTTTCTCATGTTCTCCTGCGGCCCCTCGGGAGTACGGGACAGGATGAAAGTCCTACTTCCTCAAGTAAAACGAGAATTCTCCGCACCGCACTATATATCACTGCAGCGTCCCTGGGTGATAGTTAAGGACTACCCGGGCGATCATTATATTACCTGCACCACGGTTAAAGAGTCCCGCGTAGTGGCAAACGTGACCTGCAAATTAGAATCGTCCGGTGGGAACATGGCACCCGTCGAAAATGAAGAGATCGACCGGTGGATAGACAAGATCCTCCAGTCGGCAAAGTTCGAGAAGACTATGTCGGGTCACATGAGCTTCAGATTCGTCGATTCTGCAAATGGACTCGTCCCCCTCGGCTGCAGGGTGGGCGTGTCTCTTCCCTACATCTGCCACACATCGGTCCACGCCAGGTTGGTTTGGAAGCCGTGTCGGCACTTTTCGCGACAAGCTTCCGGGCCGGTCATTTCATCCAGTGGGAGATACTGGATGCACGAAGCAGTCATACAAACCCTCAAACACCCCTCGGTCGAATCCGTCACCGACCTCCTCGGGACAGTCATGGACAAGCGGGAGGCCCTTTTCGCCTACTGGGACCCTCTACCGTATTGCGCATATTATCACATTCAGCTACCTCTGACCAACGTCCTCAGGTTTTTGCAAGGAAGGAGGAATACGTTTCACACATTCTGATTGAAAATCAGACAATTCCCCCTCTGCACTGCATCAGTGCCTTTACTAATCTCCCACGGTAGAAAAAGACTGATTTTTTTGTTTTAAGTTTTATTTATGAGTTACATTAATTTATATTGTATTAACAATGATTTAGGAAGAAATCTTTAAAAACGACTTGAAAATAATTGTCAATTGCCTTGACTGTTTAAATGGTGTTATGAGGCGGTTTTTAAAGCGATGATTTGTACTATTCAACGTCGATTTTTGTTCGGCATAAAATTTGTTTTAATTAAAAATTAAAATTAAACATTTTTTACGTGAAGTTTAGAAATGTGATAGTGATTTTTCATTATAGTGTTAAAATATCACGGAATAATAGATCTTTTGCTGAAATTGTGGCTACTGAAAAAAAACTGTCATTTCATTTGAATACAAATGAAAATGGAACCTGGCGCATTCAATATTTCTGCCCTTTTCATCTGCTAATATTAATAACCTAAGTTAGACCTATTTTCTATATAATGTAAAAACAGTTCTTTTTACTTAATGATTGTGATATAAATAGATTTTGTACATTTTCTTGTAAATAGTTATATTATTTTAATAAAATGTGGATTGTGACTTAATTATCTGTCTTATTCATTTAAATAGTTATCTCAAATGGAAATGCTAATTAGTTGAAAAAAGTTGTTTTCTTGATATTTATCATCTCTCAAGGAAACAGAGGATAAATGTCGTCTTAAAGAATAATATAAATTTCATTTTAACACTCGTTGAAAATTTTCATCTGAACCGAGACTATCTCTGAGGTCACGAAACGATTAAGATTAAACCAACCTTATTAATAATTATTCCATTCCAGATAGGAGCATTATTTTTATTAAAAATTTTAATTAACTCAGTTCGAGAGCAGTCCGATCCATCATCGAATCCCGATAGATAAAGTATTCCAAAGCCATGAGAATTTGACTGCAAAATTAATCAAAGACGTTTAAGAAGACAAAATTAAATATAAACATTTTTTATGGAATATTTATTAAAACGTAAAAAAACATTTTTTTAAATTAATAATAATTTTTTATACTTCTTACAAGAAGAATATTAAATCTTATCAAATACAGTGAAATTTCTCTTAATGGGCCGACGCGGTGTTGAATATATTACGAACTGTGTCAAAAGAGCCATCATGCTCTGACCATAGATACATAAGATTTCATACTCTACTACTCCTCCCATACTTGCAACATACCCTAGTACTAGAGAGACCGATTGAGCGGGTTATGTATACTCTCGCGGGGATGCTAAGGTTAAAATTATGGGTAGGGAGGACCTTGACCTAGCAGTTCAGGAAGTAAATGACGGAATTCTGCCAACCTTTGAAAGGAATTGCCCTGAAAGGACAAGGAACTAACCTGAAAGCCTGAAAAAAAGAGAGGACAGGTAAGAAGGCTGTTCAGTATGCCAAACTCAACCGAACATGGGGCACATATAAAGAGGCACTTACCCAGTACAATAAGGAGATAAGAAAGGCCGCAGAAACTCAAGGAGAAAGTCCTGTCAAGAGAATTCATAGAGTGTTGGCAAAAGAAGGTACTGGGGGACAGTTAGACTTCATTCGAATACCGGATGGAACTTTTACAGAGACAACAGAATAAACTCTGTCCATGTTAATTGGTAAACACTTTCCAGCGTCAATAAAAATACCCGGGAGATGAGCACCCCACTCTAAAGAATACAGGAAGGAGGCAGCTAACACATTCAAACCAGAGAAGATCAGGTGGGTGGTTAATGGGTTTCTTCCCTAGAAATCCCCGGGTGATGGGATGTGCCCTATACAGAATGAGCGGGAAGTACTAATTCCATCACTGGTGAGAATCTTTAGGGCCTCCCTAGCCTGGAGATACTCTCCACTGCATGGAGGATAGTAAAGGTGGTCTATTTGTCAAAAGTGAGTAGGGCAATACGGTGACGAGGACTAGAATAATAGTTGGGCTGCCAACTGGACACTGCAGACTCCGGAGGCATATGTATAGAATAACAAGCCTGTGCATATAACGCCAAGAAGAAGAAACAGCGGAACACGTCCTCTCATGGTGTGAAGGCCTCTGTAAGCTGAGATTCCTTATTCTAGGAGAGGAAAAGCCAGGTCTGAAGGATACGCTCGGGAGCCCTTGAAAAAGTTTTGTGGTCGGGCAAAAACCCTAAGTTTAACGGGGAGCTCTAGATAAAAAAATGGAGATGCACAATAGACCAATACTGATCACGGTGCACAGGTCGTAAAGAGGCCGACTCCTATGTAATCTGTCTCTTAACGAAACCTCTACAAAGTGGACCATGAACGGGAAAATTCTGATTCCCGGCGTTTTCCCATTATTTTCTTCACATTGAAATGTTCGAGAAAACGGACACGCCCAATAACTGAGGCAGACAGCTTTTTCGACTATAATCTGACTCCAAAACTCTCCCAAAAGCGGACAGCAGCTTCGCAAAACTGAAATTTTTCTAAGAAACGCCGTTATCTACCGCTGCAAAACTCAGGAGAACCTTAGAGCGACCCTCATGCGGAAAGTCCTCCTCGGCGGAGATATATGGCCTCTAAAGGAAAGTATCTTTTTACAGAAATACAAAGATGATCTGGATATATTTGTGAATTCCATGGACTTGGATTTAAATTAGTAACAATATGAAATAAAATTGTTTTAACAACAAAATTGCTGTTCTTTCCTATAATGATAATTTTCTATTGACATTAGATTTAACAAAACTTCTTCCACTTATTTAACTTTACACTAAATGAATAACCTAAAACAAATAAAATGCAAATGTAAAACTCCCGTAATCTTAAGGAACAGGAAATGTACATGACAATAAACACACTTCTTCCGGGTTTACCAGAGAAAGGGAAAAAGGTCAACTTAGTAGCATCTCAGAAAATTGATAAGAGGGAAAAATAATAATAATTTTTACGATAGGTAAATAGGTTTAAAAAAACCTATTGACACATATGGCTATGATAAAAATATAAAATCATCAACATAAACGTACCGGTTCGAGCCAAACGGCCCTGAATGTCAAAAACACTGGCACCCAGGTTGATATGAACTGTGCTGTTGCGAACCATCGTTAAAAAATAAATAATAACTTATAATCAGTTTAGAAAATAGAAATAATTCTTTGAAGGTCTGTCCACGTAAAAATTATGACTAAAACTAATATTATCTGTTCTGAAAGAAAAACATTGAGGGCCAAATGTTAATGTTGACCATAGTTTAAACATATTATTACCACAAGTTTATCTTATCACCGTTGGTTACCTGTTGAAATTTCATTAAAGACTCTTTTCAATTCTTCAAAGTGTCAAAATACATTGAACACTCAACTTAAACACATCAGAAATTAGACTTATCACACGATTCGTGGTTCAATGGTAAATGAAATTTTACGTAATATCATAATAAAATCATAATATTAACTAGTCATAATAACCGATGAAGAAGTATCAGTAATTTATTAGTTGTGATTATGTTGATAAACCAAATAAACAGACATATATTCTATGTAGATCTCTTAAGTAGTAGCAGCCACCTCTTACAGTAGCAATCTCTAGTGCATGTCAATTAAAGAATTCCCAACTCAATAATTGCACCCAAAAGTAGATTTAGATGTAGATGTAATATGGGGAGGTGTGTGATGCCCTGTGAGAGCTATATCCCCTGTTTCTTTACTTACAGTAGACTGGTGAATTCCAGTTCATCAAGAAATTTGATTAGTAGGCCCGGTTCAATTGGTTGACTTTCTTCTATTGTTACACTGTACATCCCAAAACACTTCTTCCTGAGGGCAAATGTGGTGCCACAGTTTGTTAATAGGTATGTTGTTGTCTCCTCTGCTTCTTTGCATAAGCTGCACGTACACTGTTAGGTTTTACCAATCTTCTTTAGATGCATATTCAGTCTGCAGTGTCTTTTCAAGAATCCAACTATGATTTGATGTTTTTCCCGCTTCCTTGGATGCATTTTGTTTCGTCTTTCCGGATTGTTTTGTTCAATGAGTAAATTTCACTGCTTCCTCATTTTCAATTTGTCTTTTTGTCCAAGAAACGCATTGATTCTGTGAATCACTATGCCACAGAAGGGCTCAGGACATATCAGTGGTATAGCAGCGCCATTCCTTCCAAAAGCGTCTTCTACTACACATGTCCTGGGACCCAGCAGAGTGTACCCAAAAGTAAGTAGCCAGATTAATTTCTCACCATCTGTGGGCCAGATAGATTGTTTATGATCTACGTAAGGTGTTCTGGCATATTCCGTTTCACAAGTCATATTCCAATAAGGCCTGATCTTAGGTCATCTAATTTAGCAAATTAATTGAAAAAAATTGATTGTAATGGCTGAATTGTACATCTCAATTTGTCATGTAGTCATGACAACTTAACCGTCACGGAAACGCGATGAAGGCAATTTGGGTTCTGGTATAGCCGGGGATATAGGGTTGCATAAAACGTCTCCGGCTAATTGCAGATGGGATTGAGTGGAAAACGGGAACGGGACGAGAAATTTTAGATTTGTGAACGGCGCCGTTAGCCTAGTTCCGTCCAGATGAAGACACGCACATTTTCTCTTTTCGAGGGAAAGTCTATATCGAAGCGGGCAGACAAAGAAATACAAATATTAAAAACAAGAACGCAGGGACACGCTGAACAAAAAATGTTACAATATTTTACACATTATCCAAAAAATGAAAATGTAACATGACTGCACTAATAACAATAATTATCTATAAAACTCAAATCAAAAATCGACTATTTCCCTATTTTAAAATATTTCACGAACAAAGTAAGTAAAGCATGATATTTTACAATTCTGGGGATGCCGTGAAAAATGGGGTAAATCCAAAATTGTGAAAATCAAATTAAATGCATAGCAAAATAACAAAACACAATTTATTTTTATTTTTTACACTCAATTATTTATTCATAATGACTGATAACGTAATAAACTAAAATACAGAACATATAGATAAAATATAAAATTATGCATGAAATAATTTAAATATTGAAAACATAAAATATAAATGCATATATATAATATTACGAAAAATGTATAAAAGGGTCAAATTAATTTACATTATTATAAAACTTTTTCTTTAGCACCACTTTAAGCATGTGGAACTGTCGGGTTCTGCCAAGACATCCAGCACATTAAATCCTTCCAATCAAAAGTCAAAACTCCTTACTACGTCATTAACCTCACTATCCACAGCGAACTCAACATTACTTTTGTCAACGAAATGATCCATCCCCGAAGAGACCTCCTTGCCCATTAACTACTCACACGTCCCAGCAATGGCTGGTTTCCTCCGAGTTTAGCTACGGTATTGTTAATGCTGTGACTGAATGAAAAAAAAGTTTTCTAATCACATTTGTAATATTTACGCATGTGAATAGGATATAAATAAAATAATAATTAAAAAATTTGAAGTTAAAAAGAAAAAAGAAATAAAGAATAACCGTAGTTTATTCAATTAAATTTAACACCCAGGGCTCATTATTCAAAGTATTGACAGTTTTATGCAATTCGCGCATTTTGTTTTATTAAATTCGAATTAATATTTAGCATGTTGTTTTATCACTTTTCTTTGAATTTGGTGAACTTTATTTGGGACGCACCTTGTTTCTTGTAAGTTTGCTAGTTATAAGCAAAAAAAGATTGTCTTAATATGTCGACCTACGTAATAATTATTAACATAGTTTCTTAATTAAATCAAATTTGAATGAAATTTATGATAGCAAGTTGATAAATTTGGCTTGTTGGTCAATTATGCCTTATTCTGGTGACTTCACCACATCCAACAAAGTCAGCCCGTTGCGTTTCAAAATCGAACATTAAGAATAAATGTCTTTAATAAAAATGTTTTCGCGTCAAAAGCGATTCGAACTAAAATCGTAATGCCTTTGTAACACACTTATTTGTTTTGAAGAGGCCCACCACGGGGAGGGAGATGTGTAGGAAGAGGGTATGGATCGAGGGGCAGCGTCGGGGTGCCAGGTACCGGTCTTGGGGGCGGCAGAGGTAGCAACAACCTTTCTGTCGATATCCTTCATCAGGGCACACGCACCTCCGCCATCTTACCCGATTTCGGCAGCTAAACATATTCATAAAAATCCAGAGTCGGGTTACAAGAAGTCCCTACTAAGCCTAATCTAAGCCAAATTATAATTGAAAAAACAATTTGTAAATGATGTGTTTTTTTTCATATTTCAATGTTGTGGGGAAAGGAAGGGAATTGAGCCCATTATTATTTCCATAGGAACAATTTGAACTTTTTCATTCGGAAATTCTGGACAAATAATCATGATAACATCATCGGGCAACTGGTCATGACTTATTACCAGAATTATATACTTATGTTTTATATGAGGCCTCGTATTCGACTATTAGAGTTCGATATGCCCCACATAATGGAATGTTATTATGCTCTCGGTCTGTTAGTTTATATTCATAGAAACCATGTAGAGATTTATAAACATTCATCATACGAAAAAGTAGATAGGTTATGTCAAATTTATCAGAATATCCATTTTGCTCAAGTTTAATTGTGTTGTAATTCTAAAAAATAAAAATATTTTATATATAGAAAAAAATACTTCTTTATACTTAATACTTATACTTATAAAAATACTTCTTAGTATACAGATAGCATTCCGCACAAGAAAATTTTCAGATTCGATTCATTTGCATTCGCGAGGCAAGTATTTTTAAACTTATATTAAACAATCGAATTATTATCATTGTTTAAGTGGGAAACGAAAAAACTAGTTTTATAAACACAAACTGGAAAAAAACTTATTGAATAAAATAATGAACGATTAACGCTAAAGCGGAAGGCGATGAGAAAGAACCCGACGCACCTATTCAACGTAAAGGTCAAGTGGTAAACTTCCTGATAAGATCTGTATGAAAATGATTTTGTACAAACATTGACCAGAGATAACTAGTTGACATCAAGGTAAATATGTTTCAGATTCCATTTAAATCGTAATCTAAGTGGTTATCTTTTACGTTAACTCTTTTTAAAGACGCCGAATATCCTGATACTCCAGTAATGGGATATAAACATAATGTCTACTATACTCGTGATCAACAATTAATTGTTCATAAAACACTATATATGGATTTTGACCATTAAGGAGGTAGAAATTTCCTACAGTTACTTTAAACAAGTGTTTATGTAAAGTGAAAAGGATACTCGAAATAGATACATAAACATTCTTGTGCGTAGTTTCATGATTAAAATTAGATTTTGCATTATTATATTTCATATATANAATTTACTTTAAATTATATATTATGTAATTATTCAGAAATCGTGAGATGCGCTCTGGTGTGATGTAGGTTTCAGAAAAACATCTTCTTTATCGTGCCACCGTTTCGATCTTTATTCGATCATCTTCAGGGCCTGGGATTTACAAACATTTAACAAATACATATAGAATGTGGAAAAAAGTCAATTTATACAACGCAAAATAAATTTTTTATATTCAATCAAAATATTTCTACTCACTCAAAGTGTTTGTCTTCCGTGTAATTGTGCCATTCTTGCGTGTCGTGTTGAGAGTGCCAGTGAGATATTGCTGTTTTATGTTTATCTATGTTGGATTTTGAAGGGGTGGAGAAGGAAGTCGGTATAGAAAAGATGTCTTTTCCTTAAGGAATTATTTCATACCCCAGTTTTTTATACCCTCTTTAGCTGTGCTCATAGAGTGAGGTAATACCGGTTGTGGCCCGACAAACGCAGTATTAGAACCTTCTTTGGCCAGGCTATCCGCCACTTCATGGACATGGTGTCATTTATGTGCTGGTATCCAAATAAGGGTTACCTTGTTTTCAAACCTGGATGAGATTCTATTGATAAGATCTACAGTTTCCTCCACCAGTCTAGATGTTGACAAATCCTTTTGTAATGACCTAAGACTAGCCTGACTGTCAGAAAAAATTCGAATAACTTTTCCCTTGATTTTATTTTCCATAAGTGTTCTACAACACACATTAATGGACCAGATTTCTGCCTGAAAAACGGAGATGTTATTGCCAAGAGGGGAGAAGATGCTGATACCTAATTTAGGTGTGTGTGTAGAATAGATTCCTGCTCCCTTTACCTTTGATAAGTGAACCATCTGTATAGCAGTCTGTGTTACAGTAAGCAGTTTAATAGAACTTCTGCATAATTCAGGTTTGTACAGTCAATTATTTTCAGATGATGGTACCATAATGCTCACAGGTAGGGATCCCCTGACCCTTTCACTACTGATGGAAAATGCCATGGGATTGCTATATGAGTGGGGTTGTGATAAAGGTTTATCAATTAATCCAGATAAACTGAAATTGATAATGTTTAGTGGGAGAAGAACATTAGGCAATTTTAAAAACCCTAAATTTCAGGGAATAGAATTAAAATTAGTGGACTCAATCAAATTCCTTGGTGTGACGCTTGACAGGAAACTTGATTGGAAAGGTCGTATTAATAACGTATACAGGAAAGGCATAATATCGATGGTACAATGTAGGAGAATTGTCAGTAAAACATGGGGTCTCAAACCATGGGTAGCCAAATGGCTATATACTGCAATTATTCTACTAGATTATTGTTGTTGTTTAGTATGGTGGAAAGGTCTAGAAAATAAATGGAACAGTAACAAATTAAGGAAATTTCAAAGACTAAGCTGTTTGATGATGACAGGAGCATTTTCAACTACACCCACCCTAGCACTTGAAATCGTAACCAATACCACACCTCTACACATTGGGCTAAGGTCAGAGAACTAATCAGCTGCTACAGAATAATTAGTGAAGGCAGCTGGAATCATAAGTGCAGTAACATAGGTCACTCGAACATCCTACAACTATTGAGTAAGGTTAACGTCCAATTATTAAGCGTTAGTGATAAAAAGGTTAAAACCCCTTGGGGGGGGAGTACTTTCAGGTAGTCACCCCTTGTGAATTTAATTATAGTGTGGATGATGACCATCATAACATAGACTCTATACAGATAGTTCACTTATCAAAGGTAAAGGGAGCGGTGCAGGAATCTATATACCTAAATTAGGTATCAGCATCTCCTCCCCTCTTGGCAATAACACTCCGTTTTTGAGGCGGAAATCTGGGCCATTAATATGTGTTGTAGAACACTTATGGAAAATAAAATCAAGGGAAAAGTTATTAGAATTTTTTCTGACAGTCAGGCTAGTCTTAGGTCATTACAAAAGGATTTGTCAACATCTAGACTGGTGGAGGAATCTGTAGATCTTATCAATAGAATCTCATCCAGGTTTGAAAACAAGGTAACACTTATTTGGATACGAGCACATAAATTACACCATGGCAATGAAGAGGCAGATAGCCTGGCCAAAGAAGGTTCTAATACTGCTTTTGTCGGGCCACAACCGGTATTACCTCACTCTATGAGCACAGCTAAAGAGAGTATTAAAAACTGGGGCATGAAACAATTCCTTAGGGAGTGGAATTTATCCCCGGACACAGGCAATCGAAAGAGTTTGTTAAGGCGATCAAACCAGCAGAATCGAAATGGCTATTCTCTATCTCAAGGAAGGGAATTAGGAGGCTGATAGGTATTCGGACGGGCCACTGCCCAATGAGAAGACACCTCTTCGTAATGGGTATCCTACCACCTTTTGCCGTTTTTGCGAAATATAAGAAGAAACGGCAAGGCACTACCTCGCAGAGTGTGATAGGTATGCTAGGTCTAGATTTGAAATCTTTGAAGGAGAGGACATCACCAAATCACTCCCCGAGATTAANCTAGTCTTAGGTCATTACAAAAGGATTTGTCAACATCTAGACTGGTGGAGGAATCTGTAGATCTTATCAATAGAATCTCATCCAGGTTTGAAAACAAGGTAACACTTATTTGGATACGAGCACATAAATTACACCATGGCAATGAAGAGGCAGATAGCCTGGCCAAAGAAGGTTCTAATACTGCTTTTGTCGGGCCACAACCGGTATTACCTCACTCTATGAGCACAGCTAAAGAGAGTATTAAAAACTGGGGCATGAAACAATTCCTTAGGGAGTGGAATTTATCCCCGGACACAGGCAATCGAAAGAGTTTGTTAAGGCGATCAAACCAGCAGAATCGAAATAGCTATTCTCAATCTCAAGGAAGGGAATTAGGAGGCTGATAGGTATTCGGACGGGCCACTGCCCAATGAGAAGACACCTCTTCGTAATGGGTATCCTACCACCTTTTGCCGTTTTTGCGAAATATAAGAAGAAACGGCAAGGCACTACCTCGCAGAGTGTGATAGGTATGCTAGGTCTAGATTTGAAATCTTTGAAGGAGAGGACATCACCAAATCACTCCCCGAGATTAAATGGTCCAAAATCTTGGGGTTTGTGAACAGGACCATGAGGTTTATGCAGGACACGTGAGCCGACCAGGTCCCGGACCTTTTAGGGATGGAGTACGAGTCTACCCAGGCATTTAACCCCTCGGGTCTTGGTCGCCCACCCTGCATAATTTATATATATATATATATATATATAAGATGTAACAGAATGTATTAAAGGAAGCAGCACAAACCCATATTCATAACAGGATTCTTAAAGGACACTGCAAATTAAATGGACATCTGAAAAAGATAAGTATAACCCAACACGGTCGATTCTGCAAAGAAGCTTAGGAAACATTAACACACCTAGTGCTACACTTGCCCGCAGTAGAAAGTGTTATGGAACGTACAATGTGACCTAGAAGATAGTCAACCACTGAAACCAGGGCTACTAATCAAGTTCCTTGACGAACTAGGACTAATCGGTGTGCTATTAGCACAGAAGGGGGGATAGAACAGCTTTTACCGGGCTTAGTATAATATACCCCTACTAATACATCTCATCAAGAATCCAATGCAGTAAGGATGTAGTTATCGGCTAGTAGTTATCAATATGGATGCAAACGGATGCCTGATCTCCATCCATAGTTCCAAGGCCATGTACCATACGCGTTCATTTATTTAGGAAATATCCACAGACACCACGGCAAAACTGTTTACACTAAAGCAAGGAAGCGATTATGTTGTTATTACGATGAGATTGTATATGTATATGAATGGTTTAAATTATTTAAATATAAAACAGTTGCAGAAGATACAGTTGTAGAGTCGTTTGAATTAATCATGGTTTTATTATCGATTGAAAAGTCTGGAAAAAGCAATTGATCGAGAGTTCTCTGTTTAACTTGTGTCTGATATACAATACAAATAAAGACAGTAGTTAATTGGCAAAACTATTACTGCTGTATCTACAAAACGTGATTTCTCGGGGAGGAATAATTTAGTAACATCAAATCTGCGTGTGCCTGCATGCATGAAAACATTACGTTCGGGAATCGACTGGAAATATATGTGACCACCACGTAGAATGGGCCTCTTTCTGAGTTTGAAGTCCTAGTGACAGGCTGTGATCTTCACAAGTAGGTCACGCGCGTGCCTTCTAGTCTTCACGCTCTTCAGGCCCATCGCCAGACCGGGCGACGATCCCGTTTCAACTGTGTTCGGGACCATTTCGATAAAACGTTAGTAAAAATAAAAAGAGCGTTTCAACCCTTAAAGAATGTGACTGAGTGTCAATCTGCGTGTTCAGAGAGGAATCGTGGCTATTTCAATTTTTCAAACGAATGACGCCATCCAGTAAACATGGGGTTGGCTGTAACTCGGTTCTATTATAACGACTTATTACAATAACACAAAAATAAGACTAAATTAATAATTAATAAAATAGTTAATAAACAATCTAGCAGTTTACTATGAGAAGAAAATATTTTAAAATATATATTTCTTCTTCCGAACTACCGAAGGTAGGTAAGCCTTGTATTCACGCGGGAAGTCGAACAAATTTTTGTCCTCGAAAATCAAAATTTCCGCTCATATTTTGAGTTTCAGGCTTTTCTGAACGAATTTGGTTTCGTGTCTGTCTGCTTGTCGGATTGTGGCCATTCATTGGAACATGCAAAACTTCGGAACCATGAAACCAATTTTTATGAAATTTTCAGAGATTTTACGGATTTGGTTTCTAGATGGTCGCATATGAATTTTAACCCAATCTGATCAACGGTATCATCTGCGCATGCGTTAACGTAAAATTTTATTTCAAACGGACTAACATACGCATGCAGAAAATCTGAGAGACCTCTACTGCCCACCCACTTAACAGATGTTTTTCATGTTGTGTAGTGTTTTCAATAGAGCCATAGATACAAAGATGGAGCGTCCATCCTCTGATGGAAATTTATCTTAGTAACTCACCATTCGATTTATTTAGTTTACAATTAAATTCATTATCTTTCTAAATTAGTTTCAGATAATTAGGATCTATCGTCGTTAAAATAAACAATAAATAATGCTTTGTTTACTTTTGTACTGATTAATACCTCCGGCTAATGGACCTCTTCTTATAACAGCTCAGAAAATAGCCAGGCTTCAATTCCCCCGGGAACATGTGAATTGGATATTGGAAGTTTGGGGGCGAATTCTCTTTATAGATGTTGTAAGGGTTGGTTTGAAATGTTCAACTGGGAGTAATTTGACATAAGACGCTCAGGAGAACGATACGCCCCATGCTGTATGGTTCCTCCTTTTTTTGGTATGCAAAATACGAATAAACTTAAATACATTAACATTTAAGGATGCTGCGTTTATTTTATCAATTAGTGCAGTTCAATGTTGCAATATCAAATATACATACACTCTTAGGAGTCGGGATTATTGAAAACTTTACGAATTGCAAAATGTAACCTATAAAATAAACTATTTTATTTTCACACATATATTTTTTTTAATTGGACAATATCTAAAAAAACCACTTGGTTGATTTTTCCGTCATACGTTAGTGAGCACGCTATTCTAAGTGTAACGTAAGTCTCTATTCAATTAGCGCCCCGTTAAATACGCACCTGCGCACTTTAGTAAATTTTGCGTTACCGTTTACGCTAACGTTATTTCTTTCAAAATTTCCTTAATAACTTTCACTGGTTTGCAAAATACAAAAGAATAAAAGTAACATCATAAAGAAGTTTAATTAGCATGTAAAATATGCTTAATTGGCTTCCAGGGTTTTGTTTATTATTATTTTAACTAGACCTTTATGATTTATTTATAAATTGTTAACTTAGGATAAACAAATATTGCCGTCGGTAAACTCCAATATCCTACCTGCTGTTTTTCTTTTCTTATGAAGGACTTAACCAATCTAGCAGACTTTTCAAATTAAGGTGTGAAGCCTTCGATAACGATTTTCTTTCTAAATATGTTATTTTTACAACCAAATCTATTTTTTTGTATAAAAAATATGAAAAACCTAATTGCATTAAAATTTAAGGATGGTGCATTAATTTTATCCACCAATGTATATTATTGATATGTGAGTTCATACGTTTTCTCGGGTTGAATGTATTGTGTTTGTATTTATATGTTTTCAAGCATTATCGTACTTTTGTACATCATGGCGCAAATTTTAACTTTTAAGGGTTCATTCGTTTAATACGTCTTGGAGAACTTTTTTATTTTGAGGGTTCGTTATGATTTTGTTTCCGAAGTAGTGTTGTGTAGGACTGTCGTCGCAAAATAATCTTTGTATCTGTCATTTATTTTCCTGCCAGTCCATCCTATGAAATGCCTATCCTGTACTCACATTAGCGTTATTATGTATATTCCGTTTTAGCTATATTTCATTGTTTGAACTTTTCTCTGATTACCTATGTATTTTAGTGGTATTTTGTGCACCATATAACCAATTTAGCATAAAAAAATCGATGCCTCAGACGTAGATCGAATATTTCAGTTGTGATCAGATTATTAGAATTAGTATTTCAGTTATAAACAAGGGTAGTATGAACTCAAGAAATTAGAAAGGGAATAAACAGTGGAAATATGTTGTTGATTTTAATAATTATTACTGTTTTGTAATTCCATAACATCTAAGTTTGTAAAAACTGTGATATGTTGCCTGTTTAATATCGTGTTTACCCATGAACACCACTATAAAAACAATAACAATTACCTACCTAGAGATATCGTTCGGTAAAAAAATCCATATAATAACGATGAAACAAAACGCAAAAAATACCTTCTTTTTATCTGTAGTTCAAGGTCACTTGATAATTCGGCTTTAAAGACTATTGTCTCTACGGACAATAATATATATTGTTACGTGTTGTTTTGAATATTTAAAATATTTAAGATAAGTATGGGATATTTCGGTCTTATTGTACTATACAGATTAATTAATTAGTTGGACGCTAGTAATTTCAAATCTTCTTTGTATTTTTCAAATCTTCATTCATAATTATTGATTTTAATAAAATGTTATGTATACACAACATTGAGAAATAGAATAAAATTTGATTGAAGACAATCTAGTATAAATTACAGATCGTTACAACGACAGCTAATTAATGACGCAATATAGTTGGTTATTAATATTATTAGAGAACAATACGGAAAAAACGATAACTGCCAAAAAGATAAGTACAACATTCTGAACTGCCCCATTTATATACTTAGAACTTTTACTAAGGCGTGTGGCTTGGCGACCTGGTTGGAAGGAAGTTTGTCATACCTCACGCTGTGAGACCGTAAAGACTCAGTATTGGTCGAGATGACTCGGCCTTTTTCGATGTATTGTCACTAAATACTCCGACATCAAAAGGTTGCGGCTCGACGGATGACAAGCCGTAGTACAGCTCACGCAACCCTACCCACCATGTTTTGTGGTTTGTTGCAGTTGTACCGGTTTATTCTGAACTCAATTCATTTTATAACATCTATAAATCATAATAGAACACTGTAATAGCGTTGATCTTTAAATCAAACCTGATAAATTAGAAGATTTACGCAATGGGTGACTAATGGGCACTCGGGATTGCCTAGCTGCGAGCCTTTCCGCGTCTTGAGAACGACTTCTAGTCGGAATACAGCACACCAGTGCCCGACAGATCACAAGTCTATGAGTACGCTGCGCTATGGGGACAAGGTTTTATAAGTTGCTCCCTTTCATCTTAGTCCTATCAAAATATACTCGAGCACAGTTCTTATATTTGGGAGGCATTCCTACTCGCTCCCTATAAGGGAACCAGGGCATGACTTTTCAATTATTTAAGACAAATTGAGCAACCTTTCTCTGCTTGGCGGCGTTAGTGCTTTAACCGCGTATGGCCTATTCTAAGTCGGGTGAGTGATTTTTCTTCTATGGTTTAGATTTTCTGGGGGGGGGGCCACCTCATCGTACACTTGACGCGATTGTGCTTCTCGGACGACCTAGTCTACTGACGCTGCCACCTTTTCTTTACCATATTTTTCATTGCTCGTCTATTGCTATTCATTCTAAGTCTATTCATTGCTCGTCGGAAGCGAAGGATCGGACCACCTAGGCTAGACCTATGGTGTCCCTCGATTACGTGCAGCAGGTGTAGGCTGAGCTCGATAAGAGACCTTTTACCGTAGACAGTGCTCATCTAGGGGGTGGGTAGCAATCCCACTATAATCCGAAACCGTTGTCGGGGTGTTCCTGGCAGTTTCTCCGCTGGAGGAGCTTCTACACTCAGAGAGATAGAGTTGCCTTCTCTATCTAGGGAGTACGCGAGGGGGGGGCTGATGTATTTCGGCCCGTTAGCCCCTCGCGTGCGGCGTACGACCCGACGCTCAATGCGGGCCCGACCATTCGGAGTGGACAAGCGGAGAGCGTGGCTACTGACCCTTAGAGGCCGGGACACCATTACACCAATGCTGCGGCAGTAACACTTTTCCGTCGTATGCAGAGGTGCGTCAGCTCTCATCTTGAGAATCAAAACGTCCGATAAGGCCGTATAGACTAGGTGCGGACGTTAAAGATCCTCTTGTCTTGTTGACGATGAGTAATCGGGAAAGCAATGTCATTCCTGCCAACGTCCGAGTGAGAAGCCGGTCATAGACTTCCTGAACGGGCATCCCAATACCTTGTTCGGTAAAGGATGACCCATCTGAGGATATGTTGCTCTCTCCAAAGTTTGGGTGGCAGCACTCCCAGCTCGCAGCAAGTGCTAGACTATCGAGCCTCTGCGTTTGTCGAGTTGTAGGCCATGCAACCATAAAATAAGTTCGAGCCCAACAGCGAATCAAACATTTTCAGGAGTCTTTCTTTTCACACCCCACCTATATATTTCAGCAGAACAATGATTTTCCAGAAAAGGAGTTTGACGGTTTTCGATGACCTCCATCTCAACTTTCCATCAAGGCGGAGAAACCGTACCTTTTCTACGTATCGCACCGGTGCGCTACTAAGGCAGAGTAGAAAGGGGATTGTGTGGAATTCCTGGGGATACTGTTCTCTTGAACCCCAGATAGTACGGACCACAGCATGAAGCGGAAACTGCAAATCTCTAGCATGGTCTGAAGAAATCGTGGTCCAATAATTTATCTGTGAGGCCGATGTCTCGACATGCCCGTAGTATCGCCTATCTCCATATGGCGTCTCATATCCCTTCTCGAGGTCCAAGAACACGGCTAGAGCGTGTTCTCTTTTCAGAAATGTTTTCTGAACAACTCTCTCGACTGTGGCCAGGCACGGTCCACAGCGGAGCGACGCCTACGGAACCCCACCTTATATTGACTGTAGTCCCTTGATCTCCAGGTCCAATCGACTGTACACCATAGAAGCACCCACCCTGGGAGCCGTACCCCACTATGTGTGGAACTAAGGCGACGACGGGTGGTATAGTGTGGTTTGAGGCTCGAGACCCCGAAACGGCCCACCTCGAGTTCTCATCCACGACCCTTTTCTCAATCCGGGTTCCTTCATTCTATCCTGTGACCCCTCCCAACCCTTGGTTGCAAGGGGGATATCCGGGCACAAAATGAAGGTGTAGCCCAGAGGGCGTGGCAACCTCTCTAAACACTATGCGCGCGTCATACGGTCTGATGCTTAATGCAGACCCGACCACCCGGAATGGGCAAGCGGGAAGCGAGGTTGTCTTGGGCCTTCGGGGCTGAGCTGCCTCTACACCAATGCTGCGGCATTAACACCATTCTGTCGTATGTGGAGGTGCGTCAGCTCTCTTCTTGAGAATCAAAACGTCCGATAAGTCCGAATAGGCTAGGTGCGGACGCTAAAGATCCTCATTGTCGTTTTTAGGACGACCGAGTACACGGGGAAGCATGTACACCATAGACATACGCAATTTGTCAATGAGATCGGCCTATAACTCGTTGCCAGACTCGGTTCCTTGACCTCTTTAAGAGTTGTTGAACAGGAGGAGGTGGCGGAACATTTCGTCTGGGATACCGTCTCTCACGGGGGAATTACAGGCGCTCCCCAACGCCGACTCGAACTCACTCATCGTTAGCGGTGTGTCACACCAAGCTCTTCATCTGCACTTGGTGTCTCAGTCAGACTCCTGCCGTCCGTAATCAAAATTGGCGCCGACGGAGGTCGGTAACGGCTCTGATTTTATTTCGAACTTCCCTGGCGGAGATGTGGGAGGTCATAACCCACACATATTTTGCCAAGCTTTCTTTTTTGGCCTGGGCAAATATTCTCTAATATTCGCCTCTCTTTAGCTGTACTTATTTTAAATCGTATCAGGTTTTGCTCTGTCGGAAGCCTTCTGAAGCATCGGAAGGCCCGCTTCTCGGCGGGTAAGCAAGCGCAAGCACTGTTCCACCAAGGAACCCTAAGTCTACTTGTAGTCCCACGGGTCCTGGGGACAGATAGCCCGCGGCGCGATTTACCTAACTCTTTCTTGAAGAGATAAAGATCAGAGTCGACATTCCCCGTAAGTTCGGGAGTAAACACTGACGCGAATATTAAAGGCTACTGTTCAGTCCAAAAACGTAATTGTGTACTTTTTCAGAAATAAAAATGGTTTCACAAAGGTTTTTGAATCAAATATCAAATAAATATATCAGCTACAAAGTTTTAATTGATTAATTAATTAATTCGTTTACCAGACCTTGGTTTCTAGACCAATTAGGTGCTATCAACGTTCGACTAAAAACATATCTCGCTCTTAGATAAGTAATTAAGGTTGCATCAGTGCAGATTGGCGAGTTAAAACAATAAAAACAAAGCGTTTTATTTAATTGGCCAGATTATTTGTTATTTTTAAAATTAAGGAACACTGGCCGGCGATTCCGAGAGATCCCCTTGGGCAAAGAACGTGTTGCCTCATTCTAACTAGCCTATTTTTTGCTGTAATTTATATTGTAATGTTTTTTCCTTTTGGTTTTGATTTGTGATAATAATTAAACTCAGATGGTGCAATTTATTGTAACTGAATCATATATATTTAAGCCCCCCGAGAAAATGTAAGGGTGTCTCTAAATTACTTAGCACATGTTTTAAAGTGTTGTCAGGTAGTAAGTCTAAACTAACTATCAATATTAAATAAATATTAATAGCACCTACTCCAGGAAGTCAACTGTATCATTAAGATGATCGTTACTATTAATGTTGTAATGATATAACATGATGTAATGAATTGCAAATAAATAATCTCCAAGATCATGGCTGATTACAGATTTTATGAACATTAAAATTTTAGATCAATAAACTAATACTAAAAGCAGGATGGTTAGAGTCGACATTAATATATTCGACAACATGTAAATCTACAAAAATACAAAGAAAAGATAGGCAGCCAGAATCAGAATTTAATTAACATATTTAGTGACAATAATTTTAAAAAAGATGGGAAACAAATAACGTAAATATAAATGAATAACCTCCCTATGAGAGAAATCTATTATCGTCGAAACAAAAAAAAAACTAATTTTGTTGACATTCATTACGTAAGAACTGAGTTGCTTTGTAAAATGTTAATCTTTAAAAATCAATTTTATTTTTCTTAATATATATAAATTTTTGAAAAAAATGTACTGAGGAGGAAGCGGAAAGAGCCGCGAAGAACAAAGAACAACAAAAAATATTCAATAAATCCCCCAAGAAGTGGCTTTTATTTTCAAAAACAAAAAAAAAGCTTTCGTGATATTCGATAAATATGGAATTTCCTTCCGGGTTTTTCTACCTAATCCTAATTAACCTCCTTAGCCCAATATGAAGGTTTTTCTATTGTACGCCTGATCGAAAATTCAGATCATTAATAACCAACCTTTTGACAAGAAAAGGGCCATTGTACGCAGTTCAGTCTATAACGCTGTGTCGTTTGAGGTATACGTGGCATAGACAATGTTCATAGGCGATGCGGAGATGATATTATCATGATGTGTTATTAAAAGGTGGGATCTTTTGATATTAAAAGTAAAATAATGATTATCTCTCGGCCGGCAAAGTTTTATAACCGTATTTTGAATATGACTGAATTATGATTAACGGCAAACTGGATGTCAGACGGCTGGTCAATAAGACCATCTCGGACTGCTGGTTGGATTATGGTAACCACTCAACTAGAGAATGGTAATCATTATTAAAATTTCTTGAAATAATTTTTCTATTTCGCCTTATAATACCATAAATCTTAATAAAAATATTAAATAATTGTTGGAAACCTCACTTAAACAGTCTTCATCTCTCTCACTTTTTCTTTTAATGATTAAAACTTTGAATGACCATTCATTAAAAACTTACAAAATACAAATTTTCGCTAAATATCATTTTATCTATGGTCTCTCTCTCTCTCTCTCTCTCTCTCTCTCTCTCTCTCNTCTCTCTAACTGTCTCTCTCTCTCTCTCTCTCTATCTCTCTTTTGGTCTCTCATTTCTCGATCTCACCCTCTTAATAATATCGCTTCCTCTCTCTCTTTAACCATTGGTCTATATTTCATTTAATGTGCACTGATTACCAGCTAATATCATATATGAATGTCCATACAAATGTACACTTGCTTAATGTTGTGAAGAAATATTAACATATTTCGACATTCAATACCGTTTTTGATAAATGTGCTAAATTTAATTACTATCACTGTTCTTTTATAACTATCTTTTCTGTTTGTAGAATATAAAATATCTATTAATTCTTTAAAAGATTCTGTCCTCTTTATGGGTTTCCCGTTTCTATAAAAACTGAATTGTATGTTTCCGTCAACTTCCACTAATCGATATGATATTACAGAAAAAATACTATTACTAAAAGTGTATAATTGTTAAAACTTACCTTATACCGAAATGCTACATCTTCTATCAGCAGCTATAAAATGCGAATAAATAAATCGTTCAACTTCCTAAATACGTCTAGCCTCTCTCGTAATTATTCGATAATTTTCTTATCTTGTTCGTACTTAAAAGCAGTCTTTACTATGCAGACGATAATCTAAAGACCTCAAAGATTTATAGTGACAGAGAGATAAAACAGAATTTCAACTATTAATAGTAAGAAATCGTGGAAAAATATTGATACACTGTTGGAAAAAATTAACGCACCAACCTTAAATTTGAATTTCTTTAGGCTTCTTCATATTTTGCATACCAAATATAGGTTTGGTTGTAAAAATAAGACATTTATAAAGAAAATGTTTATTATCAAATTCTTAAAAAAAAAACACAATTATTGAGTTTAAAAAGTTAAAGAGAAAACATCGAAAATTCAATTACAATATAAAATAGAAACATTTTACCCCCTTTATTGCCAACTATTTCCACCTCTGACACGAATCACGTCCGTTAAACGGTTTTGAATTCTTTGGAAAAGATTTCTGGTAAAACCCCAAGTAATTCTTTCCCATTCATCAAGAAGCTGTATCCAACTTTTCTAGGGTGTTAGGGCCTGGGTTTCGGCGCCGTACTCGTTGCTTAAGTTGGTCCCAAATATGTTGCATTGGGTTCAATTCTGGACTATGGGCTAGCCACACCACAGTCTATGCTCTAATGGGGCCTAACATTGTCCTGCGTTAAGAAGAATCTCTTACCAATTTAGGGGGTAAATGTCACTACATTTACAGTTCGATTATAAATAACTATGTAAAGATATAGATCTTCTTACAACACCATGGATATCCACCATACAGCATGGGTCGTACCTTTCTCCTAAGCGTCCTGTGCCGGGTGCCGGGCTCTGAGGTTATTTTCATTGAGCCATCTTCTTACAGTCCTGGAAGAATTCGAAACATTTCGGACTTGCCTTATCAGATTTGTTATCTCATTTCCGTAATACTGCAGTTTCGTAGAGCCCGATTACGGATGTATCTATCGTCTCTCTGGTCTGTAGATCTAGATCCTGTCCTGGCCACTGTTTCTCTGAAGTGCCTAAGTGATATATAAAGTTGCAAGTTTCAAACAAAAAAGTTTCCCGATTGTTCATTTGGTTATTTACTGGCCATTATTTTATCTCAGATTTTATCTCAATAATCAGTAAGTCCACATTTATTACCACTAAATAAACGAATTTTCATTGAGAAAACTAGTTTTTTGTGACGTCCAGGGATGTCCACTCCTGTAATTTTTTTTCTTTTAGATCGTTTTTGTTTTTAATATTCTTTCACTATGATCCCGCGAGTGCTTGATACGGTTGAAGTCGGACGTTTGAGGTCCGAAGCTGCCTAGGCGTAGTATTGTAGTTTGTATTAGAACATCGATGTAGACGTGTTGATCCGTGATCCCATCGATTGTGTGTAAATTGCCAACGTAGCCCATGGTGCCCCAAACAAGCACCCAACCGTCCCCATGTTTAACCGTCGTTAATGTACTCTTTAATTTAAAGTGTTCCTTTGGCTTACACTTTCTTTCTCCCATCAGACCCTGAGTCATTAAATTTGTTTTCATCGGTGAAAATTACAGTTCCCCTCAAAATGCATCAGGTTTACTTAAATGCTCTTTAGCAAACTGAAGGCGCGCTTTTTCTCGTTCTTGTTGCTTATACAAAGCTTCCTTCTAAGATTGCAGCGGTGAACACCTTGTTTTTTAATAGTATTTTGAACGATGGTTTGTTTTCAGCATTACCTCCTTATACTGGCAAAAGATGTAATGAATTGTCGAGGGTCGCTTATTAACAATTCCCATTTCACGAAAAGATTTTCCTTCATTATACAATCTAACAACTACTTCTCGAATGATCGCGGTATTTCCATACTGAAGGATAATATTGTACTAACACAAGATAATGTGTGGTATTAGTGGAAAAACAAAGTGATTGCCTTGGTGTTCTGAAACTTTTTTTGCCTCTCAATTAGTGCATTCAAAGTCATTATGAAAACAAATAACCTTTTAAGAAATTTGGAACTCAAATGTTGGGCAAACCAGTAGGTGTCCACAGTTTTTACTGAGTGTAAGAGTAATTTATATTTCACATTACCGTCTTGTCACGTAATAAAAAATGTACACAAGGTCAAACATTTTAAAGAAATTGTTTTATAACATGTGTATTTGACTTGAATATTTATTACTATGGGAAAACAATAATTGAACAAGTCCTTACGTAATGCAGCGTTTGGGATCATAGCGCACTTCGGGCTCAATGTGCGTACGACACGCAAAAATGTTCAAAGACGTTTACGTTTTCTACGATCACGATGATCCGATTTATCTTCTAGCACGCACTACGAGCATAACTATAAATCTGAAAGCCGTGTTTGTCTTTGACGAACAGGAAGAACTTCAAAAAACAACAGAATAAACCAACTGTCATGACAAACTAAGAAGGAAAAGCGTGTACGGATTATTGGGAAAAAGTTTTTTCAAAATTTGATAAACGAGAATTTTGTGATGGCGTATTTGATTTATTATGACTTGCGTCTGAAAAGAAAAGTTTAAATTCAAAGCAATAATTTTGTGTAAAATTGTAATACCAGATAGAGATAAGACTGTGTTGCAATTTTTCTGTCCGACACTGGGAACACTTATTCTCCCTGTTTATTTTAGGCGAGATAAATTAAAAATAAATACGAGTATGTACTTCCAAGAGAGATCATTCATCAAATACTATATGTACAAAATATCACATATCTTTTTTAAAAGATACAAATTACCCTGAGTTCGAAATTTTAAGATAGTTTCTGACCGCTCGTAAATACGTGGATTCAACAATGCATGTAGCTGATTGGAATACAAATAGAAACTGGCCATAAAGAACAAAAATAGAGAATATTGACCTAAATTATTAAGGGTTGGCCATAAGCTTAGCAAAAGAGGTTATTGGTGTTCTATTATTATTTTATTTTATAATTTTAAAAAAATCATATTTGACTTGGCACTGACGAATTGAAAACTGAAGGACCGCTGAGATGACAGGTTGCTGTCAACGGCCCCTTGCCGCTGTCGGGGGTGAAGACACCCTCCTGGCCACGTGGTATCGCAACCCCTGCCGAGTAGTTCGAAGATAATCAGAACAGAACGAATCACGGAACATCACCAATCGATTCCAATTCCGAACGTAAACCGGAAATATACCTGATAGAGAACGTTTTTATAACCGTATACACCGCAATGATACTATCAGCTTTGTTTTCAGTATAAGCTCTTATGTACTAATTGGTCGTTCACCAAGAATAGCGATTTTATTGATCAACTTTTAAAACTACACATTTAGAAATATTTCTTCTCTTGGAAAAATTAGAAAGCAATTTTAATAATTGTAAATTTAATTGTTGCTAATTATTGAAAAAATTCTTATTATGAGAATTAAAATTCATTAAAGTAATTTTGATAATAATGTATTTTCTATGTTAATGTTTAAATATAACTACGTTTTATCTTTAAAAAGTTAAAGTAGTGTAAAGTACATACTGATAATTAAAATTGTAGACCACAAAATAAAATCATAGAATCATATTTGGATAATGAAACGTTTAATGTAGGAAAGATTTTTGAAATAAATTTTCATTCTTGTTAATGCTTTTACTCAGCTTGTAGAATACCCTAAAAAGATTGACAGAAGTTTACAAAAAACTATTTTTATTAGTAAAGTCGACTTGGCTTTATCTGGCCAAACAGATACTGGAATTTATCAATCCATCTTTTTCTTCTGGGTTGCCGTGCCGACGTCACTGTAACCAACTCATCAGTCATCCGCTGGAAAATAAACAGTTCTACATATTGCACTGTACCTGGCAAGAAAAGGGGCTGCCACACCGCTAATAGGACCTGAACCCTTCTGTGGAATAGGAACACACACTATCAACGAATACCTCAGACAGAAGGATAAAAAGAGAATGAGCGAACTTTGGAACTCACTTATTGGACATAGACAATCCAAAAATTACAGAATGTGTCAAAGGAAGCAGGAATAGACTGCGAATCCTAACAGGATTCCTGACAGGACACTGTAGATTAAATGGACATCTAAAGAAAATTGGAATAATCCAAGATGGCACATGTAGATTCTGCAAAGAAGCAGAAGAGACACCAACACACTTACTAACAAACTGCGGAGCTACACTAGCCCGCAGGAGGAAGTGTTTTGGGATGTACAATGTGACCATAGAAGAACTACAACCACTGAAACCGGGCCTATTAATCAAGTTTCTTGATGAAATAGGACTCACCGATGTGCTTTAGGCAGAGCACAGGGGATACAATAGCTCTTAAAGGGCGCAGTATACCATACCCTGAAATATTACATCTACATCTACATCTATTGCACTGTAAGATAAAAATGGCCACTATTCGTAAAATTATTTTCACAAAAAAAGCAATAAAATGTCAGTCCGACATCGATAGAGTTTTTATAAAACGTAAGCAAGAAAATTGTATGAGTACTAGTTGCAGAAGGTGACGAGATCATTTGTTGGAGGGATGAACGATTTGAAACTTTTCTCTTTATCGAAACGGTACACGTCTGAAGAAGCAAATTACTATCTCGCTATCGTTCAAATCAATTTGATATTAATGGACACAATGAGAAAAAATTATTTGATAATAAAATTTGCAAAGTTGCGTCTTTTTTTTTGTAAAAATGCTGATAGTGGTAGCTCAGTCTGGAAGGCAGACAAATATTTTGCTAAACGATTGACAGATTAAACTTGCCAGCCTAGGTAAACCAAGATGATTGAGAACGAGCAAACAGCAACTTTTTTTTCAGCAGCATTATGCGTATGTCTTTCTTTTTTATTTTTCCCATGCCTGAGGTTCAAGAGCACCTTGCGAGCCAAGGAGGAAAACGAGTGAAAACGTAATATTTAGAGGAATATGGTTCTAATAAACCATAGATCCTAAAAGTTCTTTTCTAGGTATGGGACTATAGCTTTTCTTACACCGGAGAATAGGCTAAAAGTATGAAAAGTCCAGAGTTAGAATCCTGCGGCCCTGAATTCGAACATACTTACAAATGTTTTCTTTTTTCAAAACTACCACCACGTGTATGTCCATTTCTCTTTTTGTCAGCCCGAATCTTTCTAAGACTGTTTACTCGTGGACTACGTGACATTTTCCTTAGTTAAACTAAAACCGTTACATCACTATTGAAATGTCCGCTAATTCAGTATTTTATTTTTATCACGATTGATGCCTTGGATTGTCGTGCTAAAAAGACTCGTTCCGTTCACTGTGTATTTATGCGAGCAATAGTTACCGCACGTCAGGGAACACGCGACTTTATTATGATTTTTTGTTAAGAAAACATTTTTGACGTTCAAACATTAGACATTAAACAGTACTATTTTATCGTCACATCTGTTTGGTGAAATAATACAAATATCTCCTCCCCAACCCATTGACTCTAGTTTGATTGGCATATTTGTTTTCTCCTCGAACTGTGGCCCCTTAATATTACCCTAACGCGTCCTATCAACCCGTAAAACATAATTTCATCTCTTTAGGAAAACGATAAGAAAACGATTCTTTTTAATTAAATAAAAAGACAATTTTTTTGTTTAAAGGCGATAAAATGGGAATCCAAAGTTCATTTGTTAATTGACAATTGTAAACTTTTCTTTTCGCTTCGTATCCAACGGTCTAGACAAAAATTTCGGAGGATTTTCCAAAGTATCGGAGAAAAACATTGACTATAATTGCCAGGTCGGATTTAAACGTACGCCGAAGTCGGTTGAATTAGCTAGTGTCAAAGTGTGGCGACCTATTCCGTGACGTATATATTTAGTAATCAGGGGATTGGAAGAGTAAAGGACAACTCGGTTTATCTGCCAGACCGGCTAATATTGGGTTGTCCGGAAAATAATGCAGGATTTTGGTATTAAACAAAAAAAAAGAAACTNTGACATTCATACAAATGAGTAATCCTGTAAACGTAAACAGAATATTTTATATAGATTTTTTTTAATGAAAACTTAAAATCCTGCATTATTTTCCGGACAACCCGATATAAATCCCGTGGTATTCAACAGATGTTTCAAAGACCAAGGGGGGCTAACAAAAGTTGTTGGCTGACGTAAACGAAATTCTTGAATCTTCATCCTGCTATTCACAGTTCCAATACCACATATCCAAAGTCCAAATGTTTGTGTATTTTTTCTAGATAAATTAGACCGTCACTGGCGAGTTATTACAATCGCGTTAAGAACAAAAAAAAGTAATGAACAGTGATAGCGGATAATTATCTCTAAATATTGCAATAGTTGCATTAATAAATCAAAACTAGAAAGTATGGAAATGTGCAAGTCAGCAAATTTACAAATTTAGTAATTGTTTCCTGTTAACGTATCGATTTGTGTTTTTCTAATGACAATCATACTGGTGATTATAAACCCAATAAATGTATCGGTTAGACTTGTATCATTATCAATTATGATTTTCTGACGGATTCCGTAAACAGGGAAGATGCAGGGTTTTTCGTGATAAGGTGATGAACTATTCGATATGGTGAACTGTTCAACTTTTGTATTTTAACTAGTATTAAATTAAATTGAGGGATGTTTAGATGAGGTCAACAATCTCTTAGCCTACCTACCAACACAAACTCGGTTTGCCTGACGTGTTTCGGTATTTCACCATCTTCAGTGGTCATTTGTGCAAACTAGCTTCCTACAAAATGCATGAAAAAATGTACCAAGCCTTTTTGCAAACATTGATTTTTGGAGCTGTAAATGAATAATACATAAAACAAACTTTCCCGATTGCTACATGTTTTTTTCGGATCAAGGTTCTACCCAAGAACCCTAAATGTATATTTTCCATTAATTAATTCCACTAACTAGTCAAAGACAAATTTCCGAACTTATGTCCATTTAATCAACCGATAAAATTGAATTGTTAAACTTTTAATTTTGGTTATTATTAGGATTTAATTGGTTTTTATTTGATCTTTAAATGTGTTGTTATTTTGTTCTCATATTTTGTTGTGCAGTATGAAGTGCTTTTTATCTCGTCGCTATGTAATCAAACTTGTCATTTTTTCGTTCTCACTTATGTTAATGTTCTTTTGCAGCATGCCAATCTTACTTTTTGTTATTGTTGATTGGTTCTTTGTGTCTGTGTGTTGGACGTTATTAGTTAATTTTCTCTTAATTGTTTCGTTTATTAATAATACGACTTCAATATATACTTTTGAATATATGTTCTGTCTCACAACGTATTTTCACAGGCATATTTTTGTTTTTTTATAATCTTTCCGTTACATATATCAACAAATTGTTCATGTTCATCGTCTAACGACTATGTTCGACGATGTTCATGTTCAGCCGATTGTTCATGCTTGGTTCTATTTTCCTATGCCTACTTCTGAAACAATTGTTTTTCACACATAATATTTTACAATAATACAACTAGCTAGTAACACTCAAATAGTACTAGGTCTCATATCACTTCTTGGTTTGTAAGAAACTAAGTCATACACATTCCCGAATAAGACGAAATTATGCAGTTATAATCATCACCTCTTCACTTCTCTTCATAATACCTCCATCAAAAATACAAGACAAAGACAAAAGAAAAAGGACCGCCGAGCTTCTTGGTACATTCGACAATGAGCACTAGCATAGATGAGGTTACAGAAAATGTGATATTTCATGCTTTGTATTTAACCTTTCCTAAATATAAAACATTACTATTATTTTAATTAAATTGCACAGGACTGTTGTTAGACAGAAAGCGTTCTCGTATGTGCCACACACTAAAACAAACTGTGGTCCAATTACTTACTTATTTAGCAGAACAAAGAGAGTTTGTTATGTTAAAAGTTTGCAAATAATCAAAATCAAAAACAAGTCCAACAGCTTTCTTATTCCACCATTCCTGCAAATACCACACTTAGGAAGCGTTTATGACCTAAAAATTGCATGAGAAATTTATGGACCCAATGCAAGATGGTCATCGCTGGTGTGTGTACTCTTATAAAATGTAAAACGCAATATTGTCATTGTAACAAATCATCGCATTTACTCCTTATGACTAAAATTGGTAATTGTAAAATTCGTAATAAATAAATATTTAAAAAAAGGTTTTTGGTATTATGTAGAGTTAAAGCGTTAGACGATTTCATTGGCGTGCTTTACACGGTAAAACAGCAGGATTTGCCATCGAAAATTGAACAGAAATCCCTCGACTTTCAAATCTGTCCTGATAGCAGAACTTCTTCGTGACGTGATTAGGCGAAGACAAAGTAGAAAAACCCAGGCGATAATGTAAAGGGATTCGACATAATTGATAAAATCCTGGGATCGTGTCGCCTATGCTGCCTCCTATCGTTTCCGTGATGCTCGCCGTCGGCACGAATCCTCCTGGCCCTGCTCGTTTACCCCGATTTTCACTCAATTGACAACGGTAATTGAAGCACGAAGGGAAACGCAAGATAAAATACGTAACGTAATTTGATAGCTCCGAAAGAAAATCGCTTGCCCGAAGGCGATGATATATAGAATTTATATATAAAGCCGTAAATAAACAATTAAAAATGTATTTGACATTTTTTCCTGGTAAAAGTGTGCCTTACATTTTAAGAGCAAACGGAGAGGCAACCCGCGACCCACCCCTTCAGAGGTCAGAGGTGGATACCGGCCCTTCACTTCTAGGGGAGTGTATCTTTCTTTCTTATAATAGACATAAAGAGCGACAAGGACAAAAACCATTTACATCACTAAAGTGCCATGGAAAAGTCCACTCCTCGCCTACTATCTGGTGCTCACAGCGCTCAGAGCCCCCAGAACTCACCCCGTACTGCATCCCGGATAGGACGCACTAATTAGATAACCAAGTTATTAGCCACAATACAACTATATATAGCGTCTCTTATTTGGGGTTTATTTATGTTGATTAAAATTACGTTCCTTTTAGAAGGAAAGAACAGGACAGAAGAACGTGGTCCTTGTCTGCCACTATTTCCTGGTCACAGCTGGGCTGTGATTTATGTCAATTTTTTAAAGGTGGTATGGCAAACAGTTGCGGTTAAGTCGGAGTCTGCAAATGGATGTGAAAAATGTTTCTGAACCATGGTTTGGACCGTATCGTGGGTTGAATGCTTGCAATAAATTTCCCCTTTTAGTGGGTTTGCCATGTCGTACTCCATTTGCCATTTTTATCTTGCATATATACTTATATGTGAGATTATGTCGGTGACCGTGACCATTTTTTCGGCATCTGAGCTGGCATCTTGTTTGGCAATGAGGTCGACTTGGTTTTTGTAATGATTGTTGTTAGCTTTTACCACAATCAGGAAACTATACCGTTTTACTTAGTTCCATCAAGCATTGTTAGAGCAGTAATCAACGAGCCCTTATTGCCGCAGCCTCTAACAGCGGAGAGGACACTGAATCCGTCCTACAAGACTATGTATGTTTGGCTGCGGTGTTCCTCTATGTACTTTATAGCCCTTAGAACAGTTAAGCCCTCAGCAGTAGAAATTCCATCTATGGCACCGTAGATAGGGAACATTTGTGGTAATCTTATTGAAACGTAGCCGCCAGCAGTATAAGTCCTCGGTTCGATGGGAATTTATACCAAGAAAGGGCCATGCGGAAAGGTGCATTGCTCGGACAGCCGCAGGAACGAACAGCAGAATTTCTAAATTTAAGACGCGTTAAGACTGGAAGCATATAAATAAACTCATAGAAACAGAAACAAGCCTGTGCAGATATGGCAAACAAGAAGAAGAACTAGAAAAAGAAAACGAAGAAGAAGTCGAATGCAAAGTCAATGACAGCTCTTATCATTGCGATTGCACCTTCTACTCTCGTGGTATCGCATCTAGCAGGTAGTGCAAATAGGCCGTTAAGCTTAAAACAGCTCATAAACAATGATGAAGATTGGACAATAGATCAATATTGTTCAGAGTGCGTAAGGTCGTAAAGAAGCCAATTCCTAAACCTAAAATTTAAACTATTGCACAAAATTTCATGTGACCGCTAGGCTTAAGACTTCTGAATATATGAGTACCCTGAATGAATATAGAGTACCCCGTGCCCAAGGAAGGAGTTAAAAGTAACCATAAGAAAAAAATAGTTTTAAAAAAATTGGAACATTCGTTTTTTAATTCCACTAGTAGTAAATATAGGAGTTTTCACTTAGTATTTTTTTAATTTGGAAAAGATTGATGGGTTCCTGCACAAATATTTTTTTGTCATTTGAGCACGAAATAATTACATTATCTTCGATAAAAATGTTAAAAATCCACATTAGTTCTTGTCTTAATCTTCAACAAAACACAATATTTATTTTATTACCCATTTTTTCGTTTCGCATACTCTAGAATGTAGACCAATTTTGAACTTTGGTCAGTCAATACATCTTGTAAAAGATATATTTCATATCTTGCGAGTGGCCCTGGGATTTCCCTCAGACAAATATATGTACGCCAAAACTTGAGTACTGCAAATTTATTACAACTGAAAGTTTTTGTTGGGAATATTTTCTCTAATCGGAACATGAATGAAAAGTTGGACTATTTCAATTTTAATACAGATTTTTCGTTAAGTTGTCCTTTTATGAGCTTTCTTCGTTAAAGGTCGAGATAAGTTACAAAATGGATTTATAATTTATTGTAATTCGCATTTACCAATTTGCCCAATTTGAACCGAATGTGACTGCAGTGATTTTTCAAGAGCAAATAAAAAATCTTTTATTTATTTACATTATCCGATCTGTTGTCTGAGTATAATCTGATTGAAATTTGGCCAAGTGGCTTCTATTCCAGATTTAGTCACAGGATGTTACCATTGTACCGATAAGGGTGAATATTGTCAATCCCGTTATCGTATCACACCAGGGTGAACAAGTGACAACAACTCTGACAACTATTATAATTACTTTCCTAAGTATCTAATAAAAATTCGACCTTTCGATGGAGAAAAATTCTTGTCTAACATTGATGGAGCGGTAAAATTTGTCCTGGTTTATAGAGAAAGTAGATAGATATCTTATCATCGCCCCAACATCATTAAACCAATCCGATAAATTACAATTTATGCATTAATTACAATTTATTACAATTATTAATCACAATTATTAATTACAATTTAAGCAATTTACATTTTTGTTCATTATATCTAATAATCATAATAATGTAAGAAGTGTAGGGGCTGACAAACAGCTGAGATCATCGCAGGACCTTTGCGTGTTTTTACTTATTTTTCTGTACTTTTATGCTCATTTTTCAATCTGCAGCCATTTGAGCGTCTCGATCTGTTACTTACTCTCTGCTATTATATGGAAACTAAGTCGATGTTCTAAATTGCTAGCCTATCATTTGTACCTCAGGTTATCAACTACAGAATAGATATAAAACGTACATACAAAACCTACATATATACATAACCACAAAAATAAAAGTCTGGTCACATTCTCAACCCCAGAGTACTCGATATTCCTCTGGTCGGGGATTATGGCTTAGAAGAGTGAGACAATTTAAACAAGTAGAAGTAGTAACAAACCCAAGTTTGGCAGAATTAGAGAAATCTTATAAATGTTAAACAGAACGTTTTTTCTTAGTGTGGTAGAGAGACAATACAAACTTAATAAGAACAAAATGCAAAAAATCGAAATCGTATCAGAGCAACCTAGTTTAATTACAGTTAATATTTTGAATAATTATTCTGTTTTTGTTTGTTTTTACAAAGTAACTTTACTGTTTTAAGTGTTGCAGATTCTACTGTTTTTGTAACAGTATGGTTTGTAATAATATTATATATAATATAATAATATATATTTATTTAATAATGATCACTTATTTATTTATTTGTATTTAATATTTAATGATAATTAAATAGTAACTTCTTGTTGGATATCTTTTGAAATTGTGCCAAATGGTTTTTGGGTTAAAAACAAGGGGCAAGGATAACGAGATTTGAGGTCGGTCGATGTCTAGACATTGCCTCTCATCGAGTGTCATCTTGCGGACTTTGTCCTCACAAAACCGATTAGAGTCAGATTATAGTTTTCGAAAAATAAATCCGCCGTTTTGTCTGTTTACGTTCCTGACTGCAGTCACGCGCACTGCCCGTCCAGAAATTCCGTTACGTCAAAGAGAAGGGATACACAAACTGTCCCAGATCGTGGACAATGGAACTGTCAACGGGCTCGTAAATCGTGACGTACTCCATGAACGATAGTACGATGAACTATAATGCAACTGCCATAAAAAAAATCTGCATTGCCATATTAATTCAGGTAGTTTCACGATGTTCATTTAAATTTTACATTCAAAGTTAAACTGGACAGAACGAAATGAGTACTTAGTCATAATTTGTCAAAGGTTTAGCAACCTCTGTCATCTAATGGATGTAAGATAAGATGGCCTTTAAATACAAAACGCCAACCTCATGCCCATCTTATCGGGAAAATGTTTTGTTTCTTAATAATAACTCTTGCAAGAAGCTCTTTCTCACTTTAAATAATCTTGACAAGATTAAAAATGTCTGGTCTGTTGTCTTGGTCGGTTGGCAGTGTAAGAATGGAAAGAGGGAGAAAAGGAACGTTAACTTATATAAATTACAAAAATAAATGATAACAAATTTATAATTGTACAAAAGTGAATAAACCTGTTTAGACTGTTATTAGATGATGGATACAGAATGTCCCACGGAAGATGCCCACTTCCAAACTTGTTAATTTTGGTCCAATTCTAACTAATCTTTTTTTCTAAAACTAGTGTTTAGATGTTCATTGGTTCCAGAAATAACTTTTTGGTTCATTGTTTTTTGGCCAAAAATACTCCCAACAGAATTTTTTTAAAAATGAGACCCGCATTTTTTATTTCGGATTTCAAAATAATATCATTTTTAAGCATATTTCCCGATGTTCGATATCTTAATTTTTATAAAAATTAGCGAAATGAGAGTTTTACAAGATATTAACACTTTAATGTACAATAAACATCACTCCAGGTAACAGAAGTGACCTATTTACTGAAGAAAGATAATTTTCCGCAAACAAAATCATGGATATAGATAAAGGAATGTATATAAAACAAAACAATATAAAAACGACAAAATTATATAAAAAAAACATTATGGATACAGTGTAAAATCCTTTGGCACTTATTATACGCTACATATGCTGCTGGTATGTAATAGCAAAAACTTTTTTCTTTCTATTATTTATTTTCATACAATAGTACGACCAACATTCTGTTGGGTACGGAATACCTGCTCTAGTGAACAGTAGCAAAAACCAGTTCCGTTCAATTGCACACATTAGTAATTTTATATATAATTTTTATAAATGCATACACACGTTAGTTCGCCCTTTCAATTCCGTTGTAGTATATATTTAGACAGAAACCAAGAAAATAATTGAAAGTGAGAGCAGAAAGAGATGGGGAGTGAATAAGAGAATGCAAGACATAGGTATGACGACAAACTCATAACAAGAGAGAAAAAGAGATAGGGAAGGAGAGGAATATTCAAAAATAAGAAAAAGATTGACGGATAAAGAATGAATGCGAGAGTGAGACTGAGATTGAGAGATAGAAAGTGAAAGTGATAGATAGGTGTGTGTATATATATATACATATATATATATATANATATATATCGAGAGAGTGAGTGAGAGAGAAAGTCACAGAGACACAGAAATTTCTGGGGAAAAAGGTTAGACGACCAACAAGTGATAAGTGTAGAGAAAGAGAGTGATATAGAGGGAGATGAATATTGCATAAGTGATCAAAACTAAAAATGAAAACTCACTAACATAATGCATATGTTCATATTTTATATACTCCTCTTTTGTTTATAAACTCCTCTTTTTACCAGTAGGCGCCAGCCTTGGATGGGGGAAGGAAGGAAGATGCAGAGAACCATTGCCAGCATCCATCATCGACATATCGTTCCTATCGGCGACCGACGAAGATTCCGAGGGGGAGGTATATTACACTACAAAAATTGCTTTATTTTGTACGCTTTCGTTATAAGAGAATAAAAAGGCTGCCCCATTGTTTGATCGAGTAATCTATTGCCAATTCTGTATTAAATATATATGTTGTTAATAATATCGGTGGGATCATGTTTATAGGAGGATCTTCGGAGTTGGTTGTTTCTAAAGTTGCTAGTGTTTTTTTTTTAATTGCTGTCCTTTGTAATCGTGGCGATTCTCGTTTTTGTGAGAAAATTAAGAGTTAGATGGGCTTAAAGGATCCGAATGATGTGCCCTGAGACAGCGGGATGACACGGCCAGGCGGCTGTCGGATAGCGCATGCCCTTTTATCGCCAGGTGGCATCATCGTGGCCTCATCGCGGCACAGTTCTGTCGCGGATCGTGGCGAGGAGGCGCCTTGGAAGGAAAACAGGATGCCCAGGGTGAGTCTCAGGCACATGCACCGACGGTGTCTGAAAAAACAGCACCATCAAAAAATAATTCTTTGAGACATTCTGAAAATTTATGTATTGTTATTCTTTAAAGTCACAGAAAGAAAGGTTTTTAATGTATCTTTAAAATTAGTGGAATACGTTAGGGAAGGAAAGATTTATATTTGTTCACTTTGAATCTCGACTGAACTAAGTTGCTATACTATCAATAGCAATTTTAGACTTTTTGCAAATCCAAGACTTTTTTAACTACAATTCATTAATCAGTATACATAGTACAGTATAATACTTTTTAATTATTAGTGACGCAGTTTTATTATTCTAAATGACTTTTGACAATCAGACAACGTTTGTCTTTGAGATTAAGATATTAGAGGTGGACCAATTCGAAAGAACAGATACAACATCATTTGTGTAGAACATTTTTTGGAGGTTTCATCCCACATTTCCTTACATAAAAAGTGTTCTTCACATTTCAACATACATTGCATGTATGCTTGGCAGTTCGTCAGTCTGTAGTATGAATTTTGGTCTCGAGTATCACCAAAAAGTAAATAATTTTGTATGGAAATTATTTATGATTGTCATTACTTCATCAGAACTGATACAACGTTCATGTAAAATGACGTAAATTTGATTTACAAGCCCTTGCATGCCTTCAAGTATATGCACATGCTTGAAATTTGATGCTTAAAGTCAACATTTTTTGAGTTATCGTTGACATTTTATTATTTAAAATATTAATGAGTATTTTGGAATTGAAAAAAAACATTAAAATGATCTTATGTTACCTTATGACTGAATGTTATGAATTTGAATTCATCTATAAGTAAACATGAGATCATTTTAATTTTTTTAAATTCCAAAAATACTCATATTTAATTACAACATTACGATTTTTTAATTTGTTGAAATCGGGAGAAGTGGCCAAGAATGTGGTAGTTAAGAAAAACACCTTTTTTCATTTTTTTCGACGTTTCGACCTTTATTCGGGTCATCTTCAGGGCATAAAGAGTGGTACTATTCTTGTGGTTTCATATTGGTTTTGTGAGAAAGTACTGTGATTTCTAAACTACCTCATTCATGACCGACTTTTGACTTCAACAAATTATGAAACAACAGGTTACTAAGAAGCACACATTATTACCATTTTTTAAATTTCTTGTAAAGGCATCTTCCTAAGAATAATTGTTAAGTCATTGTTTTTAATTGCAAACAAATATTTTTATCTGAAAATTTCCTTGCCTTTATGTCGATTATGAATTTTCGCTTGGGGAGTACAAATTTATTTTACACCAAATAAAATGTTGCGCTGTTATTAAATATCGATTCCACATACTTACGATTTTTCCAGACTATTCTCTACGGTAAACCGCCAGACAGTTATATTAATTTAAAACCGCTTTGTCTGGCTTTCACTCTGCTAACATGCTTTGCATGTCTTCAAGAACGTATTTATTTTTGAAGACTCTGTTTTCTTACAACGACCTATGACTGATGTTTCGATATGGGTTCCACATGTTTGCCATACGTCTAAAAATGCTCAAATCACGAAACTGTGTATATAATTAATAACAATCTATTCTGTTTGGTTGTTTGGCTATAAGAAGTTTGATATGACAAAAATATCCCCTTGTTTGTAGAATACATATCTATATCAGAATTCCGCCAATGGCATCAAGCACATTGGAAGCAGTTAAGAAGGAGGTTTGATTTTTGATTGGTAAAATTCACAAGGAACACACTAGGACGATCACAGGTGGCCTATTTTGGTCGCACTGCTGTGTCTCTATCGTACTACATACAACGATTCAACAGACAAAGGGTAAATCTTTTTTCACATAAATACGGAACTTTCACTCTTTAATTACACAGAATTTCCCTCTTAACCAAACAGTCACTTATCAAAACTTATTTTACTAATTTTTTCAAACGTTTAAAAAAAGGTTTTATCAATTATATAAATTCTGTATTATTTAACGATACACGCTGTTATTTACATTGATTCCATTCAAATGGATTCTTCTGCAGCTGCGGACTCATGCTTGAGAACTTGCGACAAGTTACAATGTTACTAATAAATCGGCATTTGGTTGTGTAGATCTGTCAGACGCGTTTCGGCATTTAACCATCCTCAGTCTTGGAATTGTTTTGCACAGTTCATCACCCCGCAGACCATATGAAGAAAACTTACAGTGAACCGGAAGTTATGTAAAACGTGCATTAATTTTAGCTCTGGTCCTAATAGTCTTACTGCTGGGGTAGAGAAACAAAACAGATTGAATAAGTAGACAAACATGATCGGAAACGACCGATGAAAGGTTCATCACCTCGCAAACAATGTCACAATAATAATTATAATAAAAAAACCTCTTCCCAAAACTAATCGCTTGAAAAATGTATTTATTTAATCCATTTACACTTTTATTGGGTACCATTTATGTTTATTTTCAAAGACGTCCTGATAATTTATTACATAAACGTCGAAATGTAAATGAAGCATTTTACTATATCTATATAGAACAGATCGAACTGAACTTTACAGGGCCTACTATCGATCCTTTTTGTTTCAACCAAAATCATATCACACGTCATCTTCAGTTCCTGCGAGGCTTAGTGTCGTAATAAAGAGGTCAAGAGTCGACCAGTTTTAGTTCAACATGTGATTACCGACTCGCAGATCAACAGCCATTCCTGCTATATCTTTCTTTTTATTTATCAGTCATTTGTCTTAAATATGATGTGATAATATTTGACTTCAAATTCATACGAATGCATGTTCGGGGATGCTTGATGAGTGTAATGGGTGAACCACTTGGCAGTTGGGTGGATGTGTACTTATAAAATGCATTACGTGAGATGTATTTGTTATGCATACCTTTCGAAATTACCCGTAAACAAAAAGGAACAAATTCTCAAAAATACGAGGAGCATCCTCATCCATCGGGATGGTACTGCTCCCTCACAGGCTCCAACCGTTTGCAAAAATAAGTGGTGGAAATAGTGAGGAGCGGTCAGGTTAGCTGTACGTCAGAAAAACACCTTTTTCATTTAATTGTCGACGTTTTGACATTTAACCACGCTATCTTCAAGGGGCAGGGGATGCACAACATCTAGTATTATGTTAACATAAAGATGAATTTTAAGTTAATCATTATGTGAACATAATCTACATTTTCCTTGTATAATTTTTGCCCAAATTCTCAATCAACATATGATTGTATGTATGTATTGTATGTCCATAATGATTGTATTTATGACCCGAATAAAGGTCGAAAGTCTGCAGTTAAATGAAAATGGCGTTTTTCTGACGTGCTTCTAACAGGTTAGAACCGCACTTCACTAGTTCAATCACTCAATGAACAACCGGTCGCTAAACATCAAACATTGGCATAAAGAGCCGAAGGTCGTGGGTTCGAATCCAGCTCGTGACACTAACTTTTTCGTCTCACCCAAGAGACCTTACGTAAAAAGAATAATTAATTGAAATAAGTAATTTGGTCAACTAGGCCACTAAACATAAACGGATTGGCATAAATATCCGACCTAAATGCCTGGTTGGATGCCAAACGTTTTACCGAGATTATGAAGCCATAATACATAAAATATGCAGAGATTTTATGTATGATACGTAGCTAGCAGGGAAACGAGCCGGACCAAAGGAATCAACTATTTAAAAAACTACGAAAGTACACAAATATCCCAAATTCGCTCTCTTACTTGATTCTGATAAGAGGAACATTAAAGAAAAAGCGTAGTAAAATAAAAATATTTTATATAACATAAAGCTTAGAGAAGGTAAGACGTTTATGGTCAAAGCAAACAAGTGAAAATAAGCTGGATAGGATTTAAAGGTAAATATTAGAATCGATTTAAATTTATTTAATCTGTTGAAAAACGCATCACATTTGAAAACTAGTTCATAATTTTTCATTTCATCATTCACTTCATCATCTCTATTCATCATTTCCATTTGAAAACTAGTGTAAAAGAAAAATTTGTCTGGTCAACCGGCAGAAGTTTTAAACGGTTTTTCCTTCTGAGAAGTAATTTTCGGAAACTGTTCGAGTTTGAACAATAGCCCCTTTACCATTATTAACAATTCCCCTCCTAATACGCCCGGGAAACGGAATTTTAATTAAACCGCCTTTTCCACACGCCAAACTAGCCGACTTTGCAAACGGGGAATGCATTTATTTTTATGTGGCAAGTCTAAAGCCGGTCCGTCTCCAAGCCGCGATATCGATGTAGCACTAGCCCATGGAGGAAAATCGTTTTATAAATATGACTCGGGTGAACGTACTCACGCCATCCTGCACGTACGTTCCACTGTCACGAAGATTTTATCCCTCTGGTAATAGTATCGATGAATGTCTTAATTTCCAAAGACTCGAAGCACTCCCAGGTCATGTGAAATGGCGATGTTTCAGCTTCACTTATTGAAGTTTTAGTTTCGCCGCTCGAGTGAAATATATAAAATTATTCAAGAAAAAAATCTATGATCTAAATCTATACTTCTTAATATTTAAAGCTGCTGCCTAAAAAGCGGAATGTCGGCCCTACTTTAATATCGGATAAAGGTTAACAACGAGAAGGATCGGACCACAGATTTCTGCCAAACCTTTAACAAGGCATATCTAAAATGGTACAAGCAAAACGGTTTATACTGTTTTATAAAGATTACCGTGAAATGAAACTATTTAAACGCGTGAAAATATCTTATTTGAAGTTTGAATTTCACTGACGTCAGTAAAGACAGAACAGTCAAGGATTTTAAAAAATCAACAAGATTGCTATGAAGCAGTTTTGATGGCTAATCATGTAACTGGGCTACTATCTTAGGCGAAGGAAAACATCTATTACCAATCTTTATTCATTGCCATAGTGCTAGGTATTTATAATTTTAACCTTCTCAAAATCCACTATTTCCAAGGCAGAAGAAAAGTTTCTTCAATTCTTCATTTGTAACGTGTATTTTTATGTTAAATTGTAAATAATTCCTATCAGATTTTACCTATTTGTTCAATAAATTGATAAATACCCCTCAAATTTTGTAAGACCCATTTTTAAAGTCAATGGAATTGATGAATCAAAATAGAACACCTGGATGCCGGATATATTATGTTGCTTAAGGAAATTGAAGATGCTGTACAACTAGTAGCTGTTCAGCTTCAATAAAATGAGACACCCATTCTTAGAAATGGGGACTGAATAAATTATCCCGGAAACACTCTTTACAACATCCTATAAGTCTCAACAGACTCAGACTACAAACTAGAAGAATAATTCAGGAGAACATCAGATGATATGATATATAAATGGCTCCAGAATGCACCAAGGAACTGGATGGCCGTTTTCTGAACAAGCCCAAGGCATTAGCAATCAAACCCATTAGGGAAGTTCACCTCGGTCTTTCAAGCAATTACATGCCATCAATACTAACTTGTCCCTTGGAAAACCTTAAAAGAAGTTACAAAAACAAAAACCCTCATAACATCGGTCAAGCAGTAGTCAAGCAGCTATTAAAGCATTAGCAAGTAAAAAGATCACATCAAAACTAGTCAATGAATGCATCGAAAATCTCCAAAACCTGGAAAAACACAACAACCTATTGATATCTTGGGTACCAGGACACAAAGAAATTTTCGGTAACGAAAGAGCAGACACGCTGGGCAGAGGAGGATCCGCAAGACCATATATATGCCTTGAACGTATTCTTGGGATAGAAAAATAAATACAGAATCCTTCATCACAGAATGGATCCAAAAAAGACAAAAGAAGTGGATAAATTCTAGGGGCGCTAGAAACATTAAATTTATGCTAAAACAACCCTCACCAAGACTGGCAAACTCACTGCTACAGTTAGAAAGAGCTAAACTCAGAGGGTGATATACCGAACAATGACATCTACATAACATGAGCATATTCAACGATGTTCCCATTTTCAGATTATGCAATGAGGAGGCAAGAATAATTCCAATACGTTGAAATGGAATTATTACTAGATGCTGGTATTATATGCCATAAAAATTCTCAAATATGCATATAATGTGCTCTAATAAAACCTCAAATATGTAATGTTATATGTTCTAAAAAACTCTTGAATATACCGTATAATTTCAACTAATAATAAACTACACACCTGAATGTCGAGACATCAATTGCCTAATAATCGCCTTTTTTTACCTAGACTTTTTTGGTCTAGTACATATTCATTTTGAAAAGAAATAGGTGAGAAATATTCCAGTCACAAAAAAATTCTAAAATTTAAAGTATTATATAAAATAAATAATTAGGATTAATTAAGTTTATGATCTGAATTAAAATTGACAATGAGATACATTTCAAAGTTAGTTTCTGTGGAAATACGGGGCTTATCGCTCAACAAATATTTGTACGCGAAAAAGACTTCAACGTCGACATAGGTGATAGGAACATACTTGAAGGAACTTAAAATAACTGGATTTTCGATTCCGAAATCCGAATCAAATTTTAGGCTTTTGGCCTCGTTGCTTAATTTATATTTTTTTTAATAATTAAAATCCAAATTTATGCGATATTCTTTAATTATGGAAAAGCATGCAGAATAAAATTTCAACTAATATACCTCGGAGCTTTAAATAAGCTTTAAATGTTAGCAAAAAGGATATGCAATTGCGTACAAACCTGAGGACTAATTATTATATTAAAACGCTATAGTAACTGTAATCTCAAAAATATATGAATTGTAAATATATTGTATATAAAACAAAAATAAATAATAAATAAATAAAAACAGTGGTGGTTTTCGTTGCTTTTTTAATCAATTCTAAAAACTCAGGTGATAATTGCCATTTCATTTTTTACTTTTATTTACGTGAGTATATCATATTTAATGAAATGAAATTCTGTATGTTGGATAGGAGGCAGGTTGCCTTGAAATGTCATTTTTTAGAGAAGGTTGGTTGTATCTGTTCTATATGAAAATAACACTACAAGATATCATATTTGTTTTATCACTATATTTGTTGTTATACTCATTCTTAATTATTTTTTCTAAATAATCATGACACTAATTTTGTAAATTCTGATAGGATTATTATTATTTCCATTATGTTTAGCGGTCTGATTGACCAAATTACTTTTTTCAATTAATTATTCTTTTTATGTAAGGTTTTTGGTGGAAATAGCCGAAGGTCGTGGGTTCGAATCCCGCTCGTGACACTAGCATTTTCTTTTCAACCAAAAACTTACATAAAAAAATTATTATTGTTAATTTTGCCTTTATGAGACAAAGAGAAATGTAAACTACTTTCAAAATTTATAATGTGTAAAGGTACTCCTAGCAGGCGGTTAAATCAGCTATTAATGTCAAGTTTAATATCATTTAATTAAAAGGTGATGACTATCATTAATTATTGGTGGTTGTTTTATATAGAAAATTTTATTTCTATTAGGTGATAAAATCATTCCTTATAGGAAATCCTGGTAGTTCCGACGGAAGGAATTTGCCTAATTTTTGACAGATCATATTTCCAAAATTTTTTCGTTTCACTGATCGATAAAAGATTAAAACTGGGGAAAGCATCACGAAAAGGGTTACCGTCCGTGTAACGGGTTTACTGTGATGTATGTGAAAGATATTAGAACGTTATGAGGCTAATCAGCAACCGACAGCTGCTGCTCCCACGAGACCACACACAACGATCTACGCATCCTATAAACAAAATGATTACCCGCCGAAAAGAAAACAAAATATAAACGTGATCAGCAGCAATGCGGGTGCTACAATTCTTAATGAAATATAACTAGGATAATAATAGACACCGTTTATGATAGACAGGTTTTGTAGGAATATAAGCAATTTATCTTAATTATGGCATATCTGTGAACAACCGTATTATCATTGTTTCACTGAAAATGTCTATATTTTTCGTACCAAAACAACTTAAAATATCTACTATTAAAGCATTTCTATATCTACTAATTGTTATGTATAAATTAGACCTTTTAACTTTACTTACAATGGCTGCGTTTATTAATTTTTTCAATTAATCACTTATGTACTATTCATGGTGAGCAAGAGAGTCTAGTAGCCTAGATAGCCTGAGTGGAAACTATTAGTTTGTATTATTTAAATAACAATATTTTTTATATTTATTTTTTATTTATTTGCTGTGTATTACACCTTCAACTGGGAAACAAGTAACAGTGACTATATAAAATAAATAAACAAGAGTGGAGAAAGTACCCATTGGCAGTACTACTCCTATGGATCCTAGGTGTTCTCTACGTAAATGAAATTGCATAATTGAGATCGTCGAAATACGATACCGCGGCCAGCTTTTTTTCGTTTATGAAGAGGGACCCAGGGAATTAGTCGGGATGAGAGTTTTTGTATTTGAAAATTTATGGGGGTTGGATGGTTTATATGAAATTGGAGATAACGGTAGTGTATTACATCTTGGGGGAAAGGAATATTAGAATAGTCTGTTTTGGTATCTTCGTTGGATAGGCAATAGGGAGCATTAAGGATTTTTCGGAGAATTATGGATTTGGCTCTTTGGATGCGGTTCATCAAGAAGCCGTGAAAGAATTCTGTAACGACTGTAAGGTTTCACAATTTCTTGACGGTTAAGTCGTTTGTGAAGATTCAAGTCATACGTTTGTCAATAGATAGTCCTAGGTATCGAACCTTGTTGATGTTGAGAATTTTTATTGAAGTCGATCAGAGGATAGATCTTCTTTCGGAGAGGGAAGTTTATGTGAGTGGATTTTTCCGGGTAAGTTTTATTATTTGTTTCACACCCCCTATAGTGTGAGGTGTTCCATAAGATTTCTAGCAGTATCAGGGTGACAGGTGTACAGTGGGCCAGAACACTGCCCTGTACACCGGAAATGATAGGGTAGTTTAGGGATGATGCAAAGGTTGAGGTGGTGAATAGCATCCTGCGCATCTAACGGTGAGAACGGTTTAGGGGAAGAGATAAGGTGAGAGGAGATATTAGGAAGTCTTCGCTCTGTAGAATATAATCGGGATCTATGATGTAGACGTGTGAGGTGAAGACAGTAGATAGGTAAACAGCATTGTGATTGGCTTTCTTCTAGTCAACCTGGACCAAGAACCGTCTGTTCAGCGAAGAGGGCCTCCCCTTATTGTAAAATTTCCTAGTAGCAACCTAGAGCGACTTGTTTTTTATGGTTAGTTGTTGATTAGCAAGTATATTGCTGAGTTGCCGTATGTAGAATAGTAGGTTAGTGATTGTAGGTGTTCGTAGGTGTGCAGTGTCGAGGCATTGATGGTATTTTGGATTGGACCGTTATTGTGGATATTAACTGATCTATGCCTAAGTCGATAAATAACAATATCAAAGCGCAAAATTGAATGGCATGATCCTTTTTTGACTTTCTGGTAAGTCTTTTGACGACTGGGCTGGCTTTTCCGTTAAGACACTCTTTTATTCATGTAACTATATACCGTAAATCCAGACAGTCGTTATTACCCTACCTTCGAAAAAGAAGTCATTTTTATGTACACCTTTGTACACCTTTGAACCAGTATTCATTCAACTGAGGATAGGCCAAGAACAGTCTTTGGAGGAAAACCTGCTTTTACTTCTTTTAGCTCTCTCCTTGCATAACTTTGTATATAAATTCTTTTCAATTAATTAATCTTTAATTAAAGTTTTGTTTGAGATAAAAAAAGTCAGTATCACTAGCGGGATTCTAACCCACAACCTTTGACTAAATACGCCGCTACTCTACCACTTGAGCTATCGTGACTTCGATCCACTCGGACATTAGCTTCCCATCTCAACCCCACCTTTTTTGAATTTTCTCTCCTTTTTGCCATTTTTTATCTCAACCAAAACCTTAATTAAAGATTAATTAATTGAACAGAATTTATTTGATCAAGCGGACCACGAAACAAATATTTGTAGATAAATTTGTCCTCCTTGCTGCCAAATATTGTCTGATAGCTGTATAATAACGTAACCACTCATATTTTTTTATTCTTCGAGAGAAAACATAAGCAAATTATTAACGAAGAGTTTTGTCATTACAAACTATTATTGTAAGTAAAATATACTTTGTAGTAAAGTAATTAGCTGGTGTTGAAAATTTTGAGAGTGCACAGTGGGCATAGGAAAAATACAGTTTTCAACGCTAAACTTTGTGAATTTGTCCGCTCTAATTCTCTTCTAAAAGAAATTTGTAAAAACATAAATTCTCTAGGTTTTATAATCAAAAATTTGACCCATGTATTTGCAGGGATTTAGGGAAATTATAAAGTTTGGCATAAGTTCGTTATTCTGATTTGAGCTCATTTTGAAATTTTAATTATTAAATGTTTTACGGAAGTATCGACGAACGAATTTTTAGGTAGTATAAGGAATGTGGTCATCAATATTTGCTTTTACTAAGAGATTGTCAAGAGATTGATAATTGATTTAACATCAGATTAGAAGGACGTTTTTCCTCGTCCCTGTTGTACTTAATGGTACAGATAGTTAATTTTTCGACGGACCAAACGGAAAAAGTATTAGTGGCAATCAAAATTTCACTAAAAATTAGTTCCGTTCAATCAATGTTGACTGCAATTTTGCTTTTTTTCTCTACAGTTTGTCGAAAACCAGCTCATTATTGAGAAAGAAGCGAGGCAACGCGGATCAGGTTTCAAACAAAGGGTCTTTTTCCAGAGTATAAAGCAAGGTTTTTGTTTACAAAATAATTGAAAATCATACGATTTAAAACGATTTGTGCTAAGGTCACGAACTTCCAACCTCTTCATATTTAAAAATATAAATAACAATAAACAATAGTAAAATAAAAAGAAAAAAACCTAGCGTATCATCAAAGAGTTTCGAAATTTCGACACCCCGAGTCCAACAGATTTTGAACTTACGATAACGGGCAATCTTCTTGTAATGACTTGATATTTATTATATAAATGAATTATCGCTTAAAGCAAATTTTGATAGATATTGAGATTAACAGGAACCAATTAAACTGTTGTAAGGTGCTAGGGTAAAATTTGATCTTAGTCTGCTCTCAGTTGTTAAGGCTGACCAACAGGTAAACAACTGAAGAGAGTGATATGTTGCCAAATTAAAATTTCAAAAAGCAGTACGTACAGCATTCAAAGGAGATCTTTAGGATCTGTACCGTCCAACAGTTAAAGTTGATTTGATTCGATAAGTTTTTTCTTGAAGATCTGGGTCCGCCTCGTCTTGTGACTTGTTAGCGAATTGACCCAATAAGTTTAATCCACATCAAACTACAAGTTCATCAATATGAAATCCAATTTTATAGACGCAACATCAATTGCATACGTGCACACACAACATTTTCTATCGTGGTAAACATATTATATTCTAATTTTATCAAGGGCTTCCCCTGAACTCTTTCCGGATCCGCTTAGTCTAACCAGTTTGTTGGCGCACGAACTTCATAAAAAAAAGTTTATAAATTAGCTTAGTTAATAACATCATTATACCTTATAATTTGTAAAACGGTTCGCTTTCGTGTCAACTCAGTCTCATTCAACTCGGACACCCTATAAACTACTTTTCCATTGTTACGTAATAATAATACGGGCAAAATATAGAAGTTAATAACTCTTCTTTTGTAAAAAAGCTGGAATTTTTATTGCGATTTAGTAGACGGTAAATATAGAATAGTTTCTTAGAGTAAACAGAAAAAATATGTATTATGAACATTTATGTTATGTAATTAATGTTAACTTTCAATAGGTGTTACAATTTTAGATACAATAAATCCCATCATTAATATATACTCGGAGAGATTAAGGGACAGTGAGAGAGAGAGAGAGAGAGAGAGAGAGAGAGAGAGAGAGAAAAGAAAGAGAGGGAGGGAGAGAGAGAGAGAGAGAGAGAGAGAGAGAGAGAGAGAGAGAGAGAGAGAAAAGAAAGAGAGGGAGGGAGAGAGAGAGAGTATAAAAAGAGAAAATATATATTCAGAGATATATTATTCTAAAAAGAATTACTAATACATGAGATTATATTCCAACTGACTATTTGATCAATTACAATGAGCAAATAAATAGATAATACGTACGTAAAAAGAATAATTACCAAGTGGTTATAACGTAATAAACTCAAGAGTTCTCAATTCTCAATTCTCAATTCAATTCCATCAAGAACACTGGTAATCGGTGGCCCTCAGAGGACCTGAATCGAAGGAGAAGGGTAACCCCCAGCCGATTAAGAATAGGCCATGCGAGGTTGACACACATACTGTTAGGCCGAAACCTGCGTATTCCAGCATTCAGAGAAAGGTTGAGGTAGAGCGCAAAGAAATGCCATCCGATATGAGAATTGAGCTTGAGCACGGCAGCGAGTATCTGGTCCGCTCTTCCGATTCTTGGAGGAAGCAGGGTTGTTTTATAGTATTTAGTAATGATAATTTTCAAGCGTGTGTTGAGAGTGAATGTATATATTGGCGAGATTGGGTAATATAAAAGGGCCGATGGTGGAATATTGAGTAGCCCTTGGACCCTTAACTAAGTTAGTTATATAATAAGTATAAAGGGTGATGGAGGAATATCGAGTACTCCATTACCCAAACTGAGTGAATGGTATATAAATAAGTAAGAATGTATTTAAGGGTAGGGGAGAGTATGAACGGATTTATGAATTGGTTGCGTTGGGGGCTGATATAACCTACCTGTTGGTAGCTCCCGGAGCTCAACCTTGGCGGATGAACGGATAAGACAGAGGTCTGACCTCGGACTTCCATCAGCCGGGGTGAGTGATTCTTGAGGCCTTCCTTTATTGGTACATGTAATTGTCTTAAAAACAAAAAACCAATAGAATATTCGCCCACGGTGGTGTTGAAATGGCGACTAAGGGTACACCGACCCTGAATTTGAACCTATCATCCTGACAACTGGGCATGTTTAAAAAAAAACACCGGCAAGCAACAGTGAGTTTTTTTATTACCAGCTACATGTATCGGTGTTTTAGCTTGGTGTTATTTATTATGTGCTATTTCTATGTCAAAAACAAGGATAATTGAGACCAAAACAGTAGTGCTAATAAACTGATATATCTTGTTAAAACCTAAAAAAAAATCATAATTTTCATTAATAACTTGTCCAAAACGATTAACGATTTTGGCTACGAGTTATTTCGGTGTTTTCATTGGGTAGACATGTACGATGTCTACTTCAGAAACAAGAATACCTAAGAGCTTAAGTGTTCAGCTAAACTGATATAATTAGGTTTAATTGGCAGATCATAGACGATCAGTAGGAGGAATACGGTAAATTGACGATAAATTCTCGCACAGCTTGGTTTGTTCTCTCGTGTCAATAAAAGATTAGAGTTTAAAAGCTCTTTGAAGGGCCGAAACTGTTGACTGGTTGGGAACGTTGTAACGATACTCGCGGAAATTACGATCTTGAGGTAAGGGCGAAGTGAAATTACTACCGGTGAAAAAAAAGTGGGATTGGCCGTTAAAAACTTTTGTAAATAAAGATCGGGCTTACGCCTCTTGGAAAAATGCCTCTGAGATTAGTTAAATTGCCTGTTCTACCGAACGCTCAGCCACCCCGTTTTATTAAAAAGTTGTCCTCCCTTCCTCGTAGCATTGCGTGACTCCATTCGGGATTTAGCCTCCCTTCATTTTATCGCCTGACTGCTGTACGTACAGATATATAAATAAATAAATACTGTTTTGGTATTTAAATGTTTAACTAAATGGTAGATGTAATGGAGCCACACTGAATTGAAATAAAATATAAAAAAAGTTTGAACTGAAGTGACAACTTTCAACAAACCAACCACACGGAATTAGAAATTATACTTTTTCATGTCTTACATAAAATTAATAAACCTCTAAATACTTAGTGTAACATACCATTCAAATTGCACAAAATACACATGTACAACATATCATGTTTGTATATTGCATATGCTGTGTATATATAGTTTGTCATACATCGTACAAAAGAGGCAATTTTTTTTACGAAAATAGTGTGTTCCGGTCCAAAATTGGAATATTCTTCATTTGAAGAAATAAATAAAACAGCTGGGCACCAGTGGTTTTGTTTGTAAAATACTCTCAAATCATTAAAAAAATAATACCTTTATTAAAAACAAACAATACTGCAAAACCGTATTTCCGGATGTTACGGAAGAACTTGACAGCGTATGGCACCCCGGCCTCCTTTATAAGTTTAAACGTATCCTCCCTCATTCCTACTACATTATCCTGAAATCCTTCCTCTCGGATCGATGGTTTAAAGTGAGAATCGGCCATCATCTATCATGCCGATCAAAGCTGGCGTTCTACAAGGAAGTATCATAGGATCAATCCTCCACACCATCTACACACATCCAAACACACAACTCACAACCTACGCGGACGACACCCCAATCTTATCAACACACTCTAATCCTATCCTAGCAACAGAAGCAATCCAACAACACCTGAACCTCATTACCAACTGGAGCATCTGTGGCAGATCAGGTTAAACGAACAAAAAAGCCAACAAGTTACGTTTACGCCCAAACGTCAAACCTGTCCACCACTGCACATTTACAACACGATAATACCGCCATTGAACCAAGTCCGCTACCTTGGGCTTTACTTAGATAGTAGACTTACATGGAACCCACATACAAGATTAAAACGGCAAGAACATAACAAAAGATATGGGCTAATGAGACACCTACTTGGACCAAGATCAACACTAAGCATACGTAACAGCTTACAAAACACTCATCAGACCTATTTGGACCTACGGAGTCGAGATGTGGGGCTTGGCCAAATCATCCAATATCCAAGGAATTCAATTATTTCAATCTAATCTTCTCCGCCGTATGTTCAATGCTCCCTTCTATGCCACCAATCAAGCGATCCATAAAGATCTTAAATCCCTTTCGTGAAAGATCTTATCCGAACACGCTTCTTCACTTTCCACTATAAACTATCCCTCCACCCTGACCCACTAGCCTTAACTCTTTCCTCAACGTCTCGCCCTTACAATCCTCCACGCCGTCCTTTAAAACGACGATGGCATCGTGACCTTCTATCTAACCAATCCAATTAAATAAAAGAGAGTTCCAGCACTGGTTGGTTTCTCTCCCCACTGCCTCCTGGTCTGACAGGTCTGTCAGATTTGTTTATAACAAAACTATTTTCTTAATGTATGTTTTGTATAAATAGCAATAAATAAAATAAAATACTTTTTTGAAGAAAAAAATAACAAACAAAATTGACATATTTCCTTCACAATTAACTAAATTAACTAAAATTAAATAACTTTAGTTAACCATCAAAATTATCAAAAATTAACAGAATTGTGCGCTCAGCACTCATGTCGCACATACATCTCGGCTGGTCATGAGGAGGAAAATCCGGCGAAACGCCGGCACCTTTTCTCCTTTCTCTCCTCGGACCTGCCGGGCTCAACTTATCTCTCATCTGTCCCTCCTCCTACGCTCCTTATCCTCTCCGCTCCATAAAGTCTATTTATTTTTATAAGTTCAAATTTTATGGTACAAAAACCAACCCACGTCCTATGTTCGACAAATTTGGGCCTGACATAGGCTGCCAAAAGGCATTTATACCCTGGCTTTTTTTTTCTTCTTTCCAAGCTGGTGGGGATGTCCCTTAAATATTTAAACAATGGGTAACAAGTTATTACTAATGTATGCAGTCTAGTAAAATAAATTTAATAGGCTAAAATTAATAGATGGATTCTTACAAATGCAAAACGTGTACAGGGGACCCGACAGCCCACTCTCGTGCCCAAGTCATTATGTCGGGTGCATGCCTACTCGCTCCCTGTAAGGAACCAAGGCGTGGCACTCTACGACCGGGACGTGTGTTAATCGGGTAACGAGCATGATCCCTTTATTGCGTTTCAGACCTTCCCTCAGTCGGTTTTTAGCAAAATAATTAAATAAATAAAAAAAACAATAGAAACAACATTAATCACAATATATTCTTTAAGCGTATGTACTTTTCAGAGGCCTGAATAAAGTTCTCCATAACAAGTAGAACACTAAAAACACTGATATTTAAAATTAAAATAAAACTAGATAAACAAGTTGATGTACAAATACAATAATAATATACATACTATGTTGTTTTTATTAGTTTATTTGTAGTTCACTTATGGTTATAGTCATGTATGTTAAACATTAAAAATACTAAACAGATTTTTTATCCTATTGTTAGTTGAAAAGTACCACTTTTGTAAATGAACTATAAACCGCTCACTTTTAAGAAAATTTCTAAAACAAAACAGTTTTGCAGAACAGTCTTTCTTCTTTTATTATTCAGGAGATTTGACAGTTACGTTAATTTATGTTAATTTGTCATTAATTACAATTGACAAAACAAAACAATAAGATATTTATAATTACTTAATACACATAATCTTCTACATATTATTGAGGTTGTATTTATGTTAAATAAAAATGAAATACGACTTGAGAAATATATTTTAAAATAATCTCTATTTCTCAGGATGCAGGTAGGGGGGTATTATAATTTTGTTCTTCGCAAGTGGTAAATCGTGCTTGCAAAGAACACTCGGCACTTTGTGCTTAATGTTATCGATGAGAGCTTTGATGAAATCGGACGTGGTTGCTTTTCCTCCGATGTCTGCCGTCCTCACACCTTGTCGAAAAGTCTCATCAAGTCCATCCACTAAATAATCGGCATACAACTGCAAATAAAATGTTAACGTTATTTGAAATATACAGAAATTATTTCCACCTCCGGCTTAGTTTACGCAACAGGTCTGAAATGTTTTTCAGATCAAAAATATTTGGTAATTATCAATATTAACAGCGAAGTGCAATATCGCCTAAAATTTAAGACAAACTAATTTTCAAGTATTATATTTGTATAATGTAGTTACAAATGCGAGAAAAGCGGAGGGAAGAACGAATAACGAAAAGTTGCTTGTATGCACTTCAGCCTACGGTTTATTACGTTATACTGCGAAATGGATTTGCTGTTTATACCAGTAGAGAATACAAATAAAATAAAATGAAAACTAGAAAAAGTAAAATTACATATAATTTATTTATAATAATGTACCATATTGATTCTCTCATTAGATGTTAACTACCTTCTTGTTTTAAAATCCGATTGTGAACTTACATAAAAGTTCATTAATTTCCGAAAGGAACGAAAAAATAGCAACAAGACAAATTTGGAAAATAGTAGAACATATGTCATTTTTTTAGAATTTAGGATCGTTCATTTTGATTAATGCGTGCCTTTCTCTTCTGTAATGCAAATTTGTTTGGTATAATTTATGTTTTTACATGAAGAAGTATAATTAAAACAAGTAGAGGGATTAATCAATTAATTGAATATCTAATATAATGGCTTCCATTGCGAAAAAACGAAATACGTCTGACAGACCAACCCAGCGAGGTTGGGCATACCAAAACGTTCAGTACCGACCAAATTACACAAACAAGAGAGCCCAAAAAATCGAAGCGTTGAATTTGTTGTCGATCCTATCGACCGTGATCTTACAATTAGTCTACTGATGCCGTTTGTCTTGCTACATCAGGGTTAGAATGGTTAAGACAAGATTAATCTGTATGACCCTATTTTGCAGCACCTGTCAAGGAAATACATTTTGTTATAAAAAATTAATAAATACAGCCAATAGAAATGTACTAACGAAACCCCATTTAGTTTCGATAGTTAAACAAGCCTGGAAGTTCATCATTGATTTATTTTCTTGTGGTTTTCAAAAAGAATAAAACCTGATGTGACAAAGGTATGAAAATGGTAGCTTAATAAATTAGAGATTTGTTGCTAGTCCTGACCTCTGCTCCAACAGCATTAAGAACTGAAGCTCCGGCCAGCAAGAAAGGTGTTGGATTGGCTACATTTTTTTTCATCAGCTTGGTTCCCCGTATTCTCCCGGCCGGTTCAAAAACTATGTACCTTTCGCTGATCTCTCCAAAACAACCCAGAGTCACTCCACCTGGAATGTATGTACATAGTAAAAAAAGAGACTGATATCGAGCAGATTCGAACCTATCAGGCCGAGCAACATCGGCGCAATGAGCGAACCCGTCAGTCCGCTGCAAAGGATTAGGTCGAATTTTTCGGGGTTCTTAAACAGTGTCGTAATGACAGCGGTCTCGGATAAACTCTCGAATTTAATTTTCGGGTATCTGAAATATAGACGATTAATTTAATTCAAAAATGGACCAAGATATTAAAATTATCACCATCTATTTCATACTGTATACTCTGAGTTGAATTTTCTTGTTAATGTATAAGTTATTTGTACGTATGTCATCCTGATCCGCCTATTTGGACTAGTTATGTAGGTCATAGCTTAAAGATTGTTAAAGGATAATCTGTATTTTACAAAAGTCGTTTATAATAAGTAGGCAGTGGATTTTAATGTGCTAACATATTTCTGTTAAAGCCAAATATTAATATATTACAACATAACATTGATGTTTTACAACATTTTTAAGCAATTTATAACGTGTCAATGTTACATATTTTCACGTATTTTGGAGTAAATTTACTTTTATTTTTTAATTTTAGATATTTATATCACATATATTACTATGATATGGATTTAACTATTTTAATTCGCGATTTGAATGAAAGTATGGCATTAAAAGAAAAAAGTAAAACACCCTTTTTATTTTTACTTTAGAAACAGCCGATGTCCCTTTTTTAGTTTTACTTTAGAAACAGCCGATGTAAGTTCCAGACATCCGGCTCCAAATACCGTTAAATGCAAAAGCAATAAAAAGCAATAATAAAAAACATATTTTTTAAATGCCGTCCAAGTCGCCCAAAAGTCTTTTTAATGAAACCTATTCATATTTGTGTCTTCCTATTGTTGTTACGAAATGGGGGTACATGGTTAGAGGCAGCGGAATTTACGACGAGAAATTCTACAAAGCAAAAAATAGAAAATCATGGAGACATAGAACATCTGACATCTTGCAAGCGAATCCAGGAGAAACTTGAGGACCAGAAATTAAGTTAAATCGAAATGAAATTTCAAGTTTTAAACTCGCTCCAATAAATCGATCGCTCCTTTCTTTATTAGATACAAATCCACTTCAAGACCTGATAGGTCGCCTTTTCAATTTTGAACATTTAAAAAATGATGACAGTCCCAAAAATTTTGAAGAATGAAATTAGTTCCAGTTTTGTTTTGTTTGTTATTTTAAAATTGCTCTTTTCATCATACCCACTGTATTTAAAGATTTTCTAAAGGCATTTCTGTACATATTTTGAATTTGGTAATACATAAAAATCCGCTCCCTAGTAATAAGCCATTTATAAGTTTTCGAATATTTGAAGAAAGATTAACAATTTCATGTTAATTTAACACACATTCTAATTATTTTGAAAATACTTTGTTGAAGTCGTGAGGAGCGGTCAAGAATGAGGGAGTCTAGAAAAACACCTTTTTAATTTTTTGCCGATTTTCGACCTTTATTCAGGCCATTTTCAACGCCTGGGTAAATTATAAAACATATGTTGATTGGAAAAAATACAATTAAGATGTAAATATCGGTACAAATTGTATTTTTTCCAATCAATATATGTTTTGTAATTTGCCCAGGTCCTGAAGATGACCCGAAATAAGGTCGAAACGTCGGCAAAAAAATAAAAGTTGTTTTTCTTAACTACCTCATTCTTGACCGCCCCTCACTACTTCAACAAATTATGAACCAGTCACTAAGAAACACATATTTTGAAAATATTTTTCAGCCAATAAGCTGAGAAGTTGTGACGATAATATGTTCGAGTGGGGAGACCCTAAGGTTGAGGAAGGACAGGAAAGATATTGTTGTTGTTGTTCGGATATTGGCTGAGCGTGTTCAAACGAATCTTCCTTCCTCTTATTCCTCTCGAAAGATTTTTTTTTTTTTTGTAAGTAAATTTTAATTTTTATTCTTCTATTCTGGACACATACATCAGAGTTTATTTTTCGTTCAATTCAAATTGTTATTTTTTATCAATAAAGAGTGTACCGTTTTATTTTGATTATCTTTTATTTTGGTCTCGTCACAAAAATTGAAGGCACCGGCGAGATCACTCATAATTTAGAGACAAATATTAGGAGTTATTTTCTTATAATATTATAGAAGATTTCTAGAACATTATATTATAGAACATTTCTCGATCAGATATGGGGAATGTCGAGGATAATCCGAGTTCGGTTGCATCCGAAATGTCGCAATTGGAACAAAACACCCCAAAGACACAAAAGTTAAAAATAAATAAGATGGCCGGATCCGAATTGATCCCATTATGTGAAATGGTTATGGGGAATGACCAATTCATGAACCTAATGAAGATTATTGTAGCGAACGCCTGCCAAAAAACGAAATTTCATTCCAAGCAGGTGAAAACCTTAATAATTGGCATTTGAAAGCCAATTTGAAAATACGGTAAAGAAGAAAGTGACGAAACAAGGAAAGAATCAGCCCAAAATTGAAAATCCGAAAGTTGTAATGGAAACTATTTCAACTCCAAACCCGAAAAGAAACGAGCGTTCGGAAAGCGATGATTCAAGTTCGGAATCGGATTCAGCAATTTCGGTGGTGGACAGACAAAAAGATAGAAGTTTGTACGCGCAGATGTTAAATGTAGCAAACAAAACTTCCACTTATTGCCCTGAATATCATTCAAGTTCCGAATCAGAGAGTAATCGGGAAGTGGTGTCGGAATATCGTAACGTCGCCACTGTAAAATTGTCGGGCCACATTCGAAGAAAATTGGATAAATTGCCGAAATTCACCTTGCGTGATGGGAAAGCACTTTCCAATTTTTAAAAGAATTATATCCTCATATAAAAGGCACAAATACTGACTTAAATCGATGTTGTTTCATATAGCTGACAACTTATCGGGATCGACTTCGAATGCAATTTTTAATGCTGCTCAGCATAAAAAAATTAACTTCGATAAGTTGCGGAACATTTTGCTAAATGAATTCGTTAATCCCACCCAACTATTTTCATTGAAGATTAAATGTTTGTTTAGAGTGTAATCATATAGATAAAATTTAAGGGATTTCGTGGACAATTCAATTTTGACAGCCAAAGTGTTCGGGGATGTAAGTGAAGAAGATCTTGTGGAAATAATTAAACAGAAAATACACCCGAGATTTTTAGCTCTCATGCGTTCAGGGATCGAGAATTTACAAGATTTATATGCCTAAGTAACTAGAATGGAAGAGATATATGCCAACCGACATGGCCATATAGATACGAATAATAATAATAACAATAATGATAAAAATTTAAGTAGTAAAACTACATTTTCAAAAACGCGCCGAAACAAAGACGATTTTTACTCGACATCAGATTCAGATGTCTCAACGTTGGCAAAATGTATCAGACCCAAAAAATTAATGGCTCTGGGCATAAAATATTTGAAACAAAGTGAAAAAATACACCCGAACGTATTTACGCTTCACAGGCCCGTAACGAAAACGGTGAGGAGATTAGACCGTCTTCCCAACCTCAAAATACAAATAGAGCTAAGCCGATACAACAAAATAATCAACAGTTTGTCAATCAACGTCAATCTGTACCTTACAATAATTTTCCTGCAAATAATTATTTTCCGGCTTACCCTAATGTTTTTCCTCCAGTATTTCCATTTTGGTCTTCACAAATGTTACCGCATTTTGTTCCTTATTACCATATTTTTTTACAAAATCAAAGAAATGGTTATCGCCCCTATATCAGAGGACATTACCGATCTGACAATAATATAAACAGATGGAACACAGGCCCTAGGAATTCGGCGAATAATTCACGCCGCGAACAAAGTAGACGAAGTAACAATTATTTTAATCAAAACAAATTCCGGCCTTTTCGAAAAGAAGATAGGAACCACTATGGGTTCCCAAAACAGCCGATATTTTTTATGCGTGAACCCCCGATGATTGATCCTATGCAATAAAATGTTCCATTTCATCCGTATAGTTTCCGTATTCCGAGGCGGTCAAACAGCACGCCCAAGCATCTACGTCTGAACAAAATCAAAATGCCTCTGTTTCAAAAAACTAATATGCGAGGGGTTTAGCCCGGCATCTCTTTTCAATGTTGCGAAATTTTGGTGAAAACATTTAATAAAGATATTTATGCGCTGTTAGACACGGAAAGTGTACGTTCATGCATTTCACTCAAATATTTAGAGAGCATGGATATTCAAATTAAGGCCTACACTTCGAGAGTCCAATCGGATTTGGTGGCAATTAACTCACAAATTATTGTGCCAACCGGAGTCAAAGTGTTAAGAATCGCTATTGGAAATTGGGAAGGTGAGATTGAGGCTTTAATCTTAAAAGAATTACCTGTGCCCCTCGTATTAGGTTTAGATTTTTTGAAATTAGCAAAGCTAGTTATATCACCGAGTGAGAATTGTGCGTGGTTGAGAGAGGACCCAAGTATAAAAATTGAATTTTGACGATCATCTGCAATATCTCTCAATTTAGCTATTTTTTCTTCAAAGAATTGTTCGTGGTTCAATTATTTCAAGAACAAATACCCAAACGTACTGACGACCCGCATTGGCCGGACAAATCTAATGACCGTAAGGTTAAATATAAAAGAAGATAAAATCATCAGAGCTCAGCAGCAACCACGTTGCGCAGCCAGGACAAAAGAAGAGCAGTCTTTGGTATCAGACATATAAAACAACTTGATGAAAGCAAAAGAGGCAATATCCAGTTCGTACAATGCTAAGCGACGGAACGTAGTGTTGGAAAAAGGAGATACAGTTCTGATTAGATCTCATTATTTATCGGCAAAGGTGCATGACCGTACTGCGAAACTAATGCCAAGATATGATGGTCCATTCAGCGTGATTGATAAGGTTTCNAAATTATTTTGATTAAAGAACATTGCTTTAAAGTAACTAGTTTCTTTTTTTTTGTTTAATACCAAAATCCTGCATTATTTTCCGGACAACCCAATATTACCAGGATAACTTTCTTTAAGCCTTTTTTCCATATTCCCAAGTAATCCTTCATTCCTATCACGCACACCAGCCATCCTACAACATAGCTTCTGCTTCCATCTAGCCTCTTCCAGAGAAGGTCCGAAGTATTCGTATGTCGCATCTATTGTAGGTAAGAAGCAATCGAGACATCAAGAAATCGCATCACTATGAAGACCCATGTATCTACCTCTGGAAATACCGACAGAGACTGGACTCAGCTGAAGGGGAAACAGTCAAGGGTCATATTCGACAACCAGGATTCTATCTGTCATCCACCAAGGAAAGGACATCAATTCACACGACCCACGGATGTTAGAATTCAACATGGAGGAAGGTTAACTTCAAGAAATTCAAGAGGCTACCTTAGATGACACTGCTGAAGACACATCCTGATACAACCTTGAGATAGCCAAGCATCAGAGGAGGACTATGTTAAACATATTTATAATAGCATTATATTGTGAAAAAGTTTTTTTTTTTTTTTTTTTTTTTTTGAAGAGGAGATGATTTTCTGACGTTAATATGTTCGAGTAGGGAGACCCTAAGGTTGAGGAAGGACAGGAAAGATGTTGTTGTTCGGATATTGGCTGAGCGTGTTCAAACGAATCTTCCTTCCCCTTATTCCTCTCGAAAGATTTTTTTTTTTTTTTTGTAAGTAAATTTCAATTTTTATTCTTCTATTCTGGACACATACATCAGAGTTTATTAGTTTATTTTTCGTTCAATTTAAATTGTTATTTTTTTACCAATAAAGATTGTACCGTTTTATTTTGATTATCTTTTATTTTGGTCTCGTCACAAAAATTGGAGGCACTGGCGAGATCACTCATAATTTAGAGACAAATATTAGGAGCTATTTTCTTATAATATTATAGAAGATTTGTAGAATATTATATTATAGAACATTTCTCGATTAGATATGGGGAATGTCGAGGATAATCCGAGTTCGGTTGCATCCGAAATGTTGTCGCAATTGGAACAAAACACCCCAAAGACACAAAAGTTAAAAATAAATGAGATGGCCGGGTCCGAATTGATCCCATTATGTGAAATGGTTATGGGGAATGACCAATTCATGAACCTAATGAAGAATATTGTAGCGAACGCCTGCCAAAAAACGAAATTTCATTCCAAGCAGGTGAAAACATTAATAAAGGCATTTGAAAGCCAATTTTAAAATACGGTAAAGAAGACCGTTTTATTTTGATTATCTTTTATTTTGGTCTCGTCACAAAGTTTTTTCTGTAAATTTTCTCTATTTCAGAAGTTAGAATGTTAACACCGTACAGAATTTAGTACTTAGCTGGTAAAATACAATAATTTGTAAAATTGTATATCAACAATTTAGTTATACTTACAATTTGGCAATCTTAGAGACACTTTCGTCGAACAGTTTGCCGCATTTTGGTGCCGTCTCGACGTTCTTGGCCAACGTGATTTTTGAACGTTTGTAGCACATGGCATATTCGAATGCGTAGCTATAGCATTGTTTTTTTGTATGTTTGTTTTTCTTTTGTTTTTAAATTATGTCGAAAGCTTGCGCTATCAAGGATCATATTAATTTACCGAGCCAGACGATCGGCGTTGTAAGAAGTAGACACTTTGTAGTTTTCGATCAGATTTTTCATAGGGGAGTGTTCGAGAAGGAAAAACTCTCCCTCGTGATTGCTCCGCATGATGACGATGTCAATGTCTTTCTTCGCTTTCACCTAAAAAGAAAACGTTTAAACGGCCGTCAGGAAGCCGGAAAAGTTTTTAATTAGCCAAAGTTCTAGGCCTGAAACATGAGTTAGATGGATCGTGCCAGATTAACCACAGTTGGCCAGATTAGCCCAGTTAGTTTCCAGTTGCTGTAACGTTCACACCATCGACGAAACGTTCAGGTCAAATGGAAAATAACACAAGTAAGGGTTTTTAACTATAAAAATTACCAAGTTTCTCAGCGCTCGGAAGCTCTTGATATGTGTTACGTTAACAAAGAGGTCTAACTCCTTGCGAAAAATTGAGTTTTTGGTCAGTAACTCACGTCCGGCGAATTGCATCGGTGTCTTTTCTTCGATATTGCCTAAACACAGGACAAACAGTTTAATACTCATAATATTCAAATAAAATTCAACAACATATTAAAAGATATCACATAACAACTCAAATTCATTACAGAAACTGAATAGAACAGTATAAACTTTCTCAACAAATCTGTGGCAAAAATTAGCAAAAATATATTCAAAGAAAAGAAAAATTCATGAGATGCTGAAAAGCTTTAGTTTGAGATATAAATAATACTAACGGCATAAACTATCGTACGAGCTCATCCACACCACTCATTCAGATACCAAATCGCAAGACTCAAATACTCATAACAATCAATGAGAAAATCATCTTCGAATATGAAGCTACCATTCAATGAAGCCATAACCTGGGATAGAAAGAAAACACAGGGAAACTGCAACGACAGTCAATGATCTAGTACTTAAAAGAAAGATCGAATCGATACACTGTACTAAACAACTAAGAAAGTATAATTATCAAGAAGGCTGCAGTGCTTGAGGAACTTCCTCTTCCACTTCCAAGTCTTCTTTCATCATCATAAACATGTAGAACATCATACGAGCTGACTCAAACTTCCCCACTCAGAAACGAAATTACTAAATTCAAATGCTCATGGCAGCCAACGAGAAAAACATACATGAATCGCAAACAATTAAAATCTTAGTACATAACAAAGGTAACACGTATATAATTAATAAACTAGCAAACAAAGTCACACATACAACAACAAAATGCCACTTACAAAGAGAAAGAAAAGTATGTATTATCAATCTGTTTAATCAATTTGCAAAAACAATTAGAAGACAAAACATTGACGAAACTAATCCACTAAACAAAAATGTGTAAAATACAGAGAAAACACAAAAAACAAATAAGGTCATTTAGGGCAACGATGGGAAATCAAATTATGCAATTTACCTCACACAACGAACCTTCGACAATACAATAAGGTTAAAATTGCTACATGGCGAGCAAAAAGTACGGAAATGGATACTAGAAAATCTAGGTATAAAACACTAAACTAAAAACAACTCACACACGTCATTTACACTATTTAAAACATTTCTAAAATTAAAAATTAAAATAGCCGACGGCAACAATCAGTCAAAAATGCCGACAGACAAAGACAAGATGGCACACTCTTCTTTCACTTATCAAAGAACGCCCCAAAGGGTTTCGACTAAAAATCCACTACTGAAGATTAGATAAGCTGCAACGAATGTGGAGAATTGTTGCAATGGATAGGATCAAAATGATCGGAAAAGCACCAATCTAAAGGTGTACATTACACCAAACTGAAGAGAAAATTTTAAAATTTACCTCTCAAAAATTCACAACCCCGTTGAATGTCATGAACCAAGCGTATGGCCTTCATATGGTGTTCCTAATTCTTATTGTACATACTATGAAAAATTAATGACAAATATTTATCTATCTATCCCGCAGTTTAAGATACAAAATACTTTTTTTATCAATTATTTGTTCACCTTTGATGGCCACTCCGTTTCTTCTGACTGACAACATTGCGTTTTTAAATTCTAATTCGTTGCTTAGAATTGGCATCATCTCGAAATTTATGGGGGCGCCCATGCAGTCGAACACTTCCATGAGGATTGCCATCATCTCGACACCGATCCCAACACCGGGCACAGCTGAAACCTGCGATTAAACACCATGGTGTATGAATTCTGCTATTGTTGTTCGACAAATGAATTTATCTAATTACCTACAAGTTTTCGTTTAAAAAAGTCAAATTCGCATAAACGAATACTTGGTTCATTCTTCTATCATAGAATAACATATTATTATAAAGAATTCACTAATTTTGGTGGTCCGCTTGACCAAACAATATCTTTCAATTAATTAATCTGTATTTGAGGTATTGGTTGAGATAATAAAGTCAGTGTCATAAGCGGGATTCGAACCCACGACCTTCGGCTAAATACGCTGCTGCTCTACTACTTGAGCTATCGTCACTCCGATCGACTCGGACACTAACTTCCCATCTGAACCTCAAAAAAATTGAAAAATGGCAAAATGGCAAAAAGGAGGGAAAATGTAAAAGGTGAGGTTGAGATGGGAAGTTAGTGTCCAAGAGGATCGAAGTCACGATAGCTCAAGTGGTAGAGCAGCGGTGGCTAGTGGAGGTCTCGATCGAAAATTTTTATTGCTCTTACCGCACTACAGAACCATCATTTAACTGCTTACTTGATATATACATCACCTCCAAACGCTCTGTAATGTAAGGGTGAGATTTAAAACGTCATCAGGTTTCGTGAGGATAACCTATCCTTATCAGATTCTCTACTACTGGAGAGGCATCGAGTAGAAAGGCGACTATTCGAAAATCAGCATTTCGCTTGGACCCTTGAACAATAGGGGGCTGTTATCCTCAAATATGAGCACCGGTTTGGTTTGTGGCAATCAGGGAGTGTCTGTGGAGAACGCTTTGCTTCATGTGCCATGAGTGAGGCAATCTTTTGAAAGACAGTCAGTTATGGCATCCTGTGGAATCAACGTTCATGCCCGTACCGGACGGATTATCGTACAGAATGGATCTTTGCCTGTACTAAGTTACACTGAAGAAGTTCTTCTGAAAGCTGTGGTCCCATTCCCTCCATGGGACAACTTCGTGTGATAGCATGATAATGCATTACTTGGAGGATGTATGGATTACGATGTGTAGGAGACTTAAGGCCAGAAGAGGGAATAGACGTTATTAAGAGCAAAATCAGGAAAAAATTGAGTTCAATTTAACTCCATCGCTAAATCAATTTTCCAGTGTTTTGGTGAATTTTCTTTCAAAGCATCATAATTAAATAATTATTATTAAAACTCGTATATTGCTGATATCGTTTAATTTGGATCACATGAAAATAAATACGTTGTAAATAATGTAACGGTAAAAATACATACATGTAAAATGATAAATGGTGGAGTGAGTGGGTTGTTCAATCTTTTTAAAAAAGCTAGTTCTTACTCACAGTTAGTTGCTGTAGTTCGTGGTACAATTAGAACTAACTGTGAGTAGGAACTATATTTTTAAAAAGATATTTATATGCAATTTGAAATAAACAACAAAATACGAATGACCGGTCTTTTATCTTTGAGTAAAACAAACATATCAAAAAATATGTCTATGTAATTGGTCTGTTATGACGGACATATTTTACTCGTCCAGCCATTGAACAATTTTATGTACCTATGGCTTTTATATATAAAAATGATAACACGATTGCCTGCAGCTTCATTTTTTTTAAAGCTCTCAAGCCAAGTGTCCTGCTATAAAACTTCATACATATCAATTTAGTTATTACCTAACGACTAAATATTCTTCAATAGAGAAGGTTCTGTTGAATAAACTGTTGAATCGGTAGAGAAATTTTGTCAGTCACACCGTAAATTGAAATGTGGTGGAGTGTTCATTTTTGTACCTTAACCCCCAAACCCAAATGGTAAAAATAACTTTTAAACCGGAACTGGATCACTTATTGGGTCAGTCTACACTCGTGGGTTTTCTATGTTAGTAAAACACGTTCGGGTTTGCGCCATCTTCAAGGAGAAATTACTTTTGACCGTCAATTTAGAACAAATTGTGTGGTATTTAGTGACCATTAGCCAATGTTTATTTGGAGATCGTGAGTTGCGGTCAGGTGTGATGTAGGATTTAGAAAAACATTTTATTTATCGTGCCAACGTTTCGATCTTTATTGAGATCATGTTCAGGGCTCAACAAAGATCGAAACGTTGGCACGATAAAGAAAATGTTTTTCTAAAACCTACGTCACACCAGACCGCACTTTACGATCTCCAAATAATCATTAGAACAAACAATCTATGATGATAGAGCAAACCCCAAAATCCTTAAGAAGACATTACAGACAATGCAGTTTCAATATTTCTAGTCTTTTTGATGTAGATAGTTGAAACAATCCAAGCAAGCCATCATTTTCTTAGTTTTCTGCTCTTTGATTCATAGTAAAAAGCAACAAATATACAGCTAAAATAGACTGGGTGTGTTCATTGCCGATCAATTCTATCAATTACAGTATGTGTTTTGGTATTTTATTATATTTATTTTTCAAAATTGTTATGACAGGGTGATAGTTTAAAGTGTACTGGGATTTTGTTCAAGGTGTAGCACCAACGATAACTTCATCTTGTTAAATATAAGTTCTTCCTTTGATGAAGATGACACCAAATTTAGCATGAATGATTTTTTTTATTGCAAACCTACTTACAGTGTATTTTCCTCCAGTTTTAGTTCGTGGCATGTCACCTCTAGTCGATCGGCTGAACCATGGGTCGTAATACGGAAAAGGTGAGCTGCGATGCCAATCGGAGGGTGCCTCAGAGGAAAACGACCTTCGAAAACAGTCCCGATATCTTTTCAATATCCTCAACATTTTTTAAAATTTGAAATTTAACAAATTTACATTTAAAAAGTTGGTAAAATTGCAAAATAAAATCCATGTGATTTGTTTTGTTTTTTTCTTTAACGTGGATTGTTTCTGTTCGAAAAGAAAAGTGGAAAAGTTTCAGCCTCTTGGCCATTTCGTGCCAAAGAGAAGTCGCCTGGCTCTAGGAGCAGTCTTAATCAATGCGGTTCGTCGACCGCGGACCGTACAAAGTTTCGTTTTGCAACTTCAAAAGTACTTTCTGACTTAGAAACCTAATCTTTCTGTCCAACTTCCCAAATGCTCCCGAAACAATATTCTCCCTCATTCATTTTTGCCCAGGGTTTGTTTTGTGAAATGAGGAAGTACTCTACTAAGAATAACATTTACAAAAATTGGGAACACGTCACCCCGTTGAAAATTATTTTTGAGCTTGCGATCTACATTTCCAAGGATTAATAGCCAAATTAAAAAAATAAAAATAAAGAAACTTATTTGAAATTAATTCTCATTGGCACTTATGATCTCAGACCAAACAACATGAACCAGTAGTATCACCACGTTGTCTTGAATCTGGAGCGTACTTTATACAAAAGCTTACAAAACAATAAACAGCATAAAATATGTTTAACCAGCTAGTAGGTTAATATTTGTTTTTTACCGTCTGTGAATTTATTTTTTATTTTTTGGACCATATAACAATATAAAAAGGTAAATTAAAATAGATAAAATGGCAGAAATGTCTTACTAAAAAATACCACGTTCAATATAGAAAGGACCATGTGACCTAACTTTGCGTGGTTAAATAAAGCACGTCATCATCATCTATCTTTCACTTTCTATCCGAATCTATTAATCTGATTATTTAACAATCTTCATTTCTATCAACTTCGTTTTTTTATAACATTCTTTCTCGTTCTCACTTCCTCTCTCTTTATTTTTGCCATACTTTTCATTAAAATAACAATTTAAATGAGTGAATGGATCGGATAATTTGTACAGATTGTTCAAAGTTATAGTTGTCGTGATGCTTTCAATGCATAATGCCCGTTGACATATGTTTAAAGCTTTGCGGCAAATCAAACATTGTACAGTCTGTGATACACGATCTGTAAATGTATTTTTTGAAATGTTATTACTATTACACATTATCACTTGAACACTGTTATATCCAGACAATTGTTTTGTAGAATTTAATGATGTGATACATAGAGAACACATTTTTGAACTTATATATGTAAATTTCTGCAGTTTCAAGTTGAAATGTGCTTCCTCTCATAGCGCCCTAAAAATATAATCTAAAAACTCAATTTCGGCATGAAATGTGAAGGTTTTTTCTGGGCGTTTCTAATATTCGTACGTAATTGTTCAGTCATTTTTTTCGTGAACCAAGACACAGCGTGCATAATAAAATTGAAAACTATCACCCTGATTTCGCAAGACAGACGCCATAGAAGGTCATAAGCAGTAAATCCGCTAGCCTCGGATTTGAATGGAGCTCATCACGACATCCCCTGAAAGGGCTCATTGAAGATTAGCTGTCTATGAGCAGCGAAGTGGCATTGGGCGAATCGAAGTCTATCGATTGTGTAGTGTTGAGGGAGGTACTGTGCAAAGATAACAAGCTAACTAGTGTTTAGTGCGGCATCTGGTTTTGAGCCTTGCATGCATTGGCATCTATCCAGCTTGTTGGAAGCATGGCAAGCAATTCTATCGCACGTGAGTCGAGCATGCGTGTAAAACCGAAACATGTGTTTTATTTATTTATTTTCACGAAGCGAGTGTGGTTTTTTTTGTGATGTATGTTTTATAGATTTACATTCGATATTCAACGTTGTCCGGTTCGGTACTAATGAACCGTTGGTGTAGCAAGGTGAGATGGCGAACAGTTGAAAAGGAAACATTTTGTATGTATAACAGGAATGAATCTGTTTGATTAACTTTTGAAGCCTGTACATCGAGGGTTCGCTCGATCTCGCTGCGCACTCGTTTCATAGACACTAGGATGAAATACATCACGACAGGACTGTGTGAACTGCCAACATCTTTGTAAACAGACTTACAGCTCAAATAGAAAGAGTTGATTCAGGAAAAACGGAAAAAAATTTAAAACATTCTTCAATATCTGACTTTTTTTAATAAGTCGGATCGCACTTCCTCGCTTCTTTGTAGTTTGTTTCAGCAGTCTTATAAATCTGAAAAGGTCTAAATTTGCGAGAAATTATGTCTTACCTGATTGATACAGCCGCTAACAAATAAGCCAAAGTCAAGTTTTCAACATTTAGCAACGTTGGTTTATGATTAAAAACTATGGTATAAAGTTTCAGCATTTTATAATTTCTATCGTTTATAATAATGGAAGTTAGAATCAATTTTAAGGAAAGTCATAAGATGGTAGGTTTATAATAGGAAATGTCATCATTGAATCATAAGCAAATGATGTACGTTACTACAACGAATGTGCAGATAATTTATATCAAAAATTAGTTTCTTACACAAATACGTTGCATCCAGACTTCTAATCCTCCATCCAGTTCCATTATTAAATATGTTCATCACTAACAGCATCTCTATATAATAAAACGAAAATTGTATATTTCGACTTATCTTAGATATGTTTGTATGTTTGTCCAGTTCACGAGGAAGGATGGTGCCACCACTGAGGCTCTGGACAGAAGGAGGCCACTGTTCCTTCGGACTCCTCATCTTAAACGAGAAGTGAGTACAAACAGTTGCTATATTCATTCCAGACACCACCAGTTGACTGCTGACCTATGATACCACATTTACCACATTTTCTAGCTTCTGGAAAAATATTGATAACATGTTTTACTGTGATGCACATCTATTTGAAAAACCTCTGGTGTTCTGACCAGAATCTACATAGCTACACACTCAGATTTGTCTGCACCAAAGAGGCTTGCAGCATGTCGGAACCCTTTAAAAATTTCAACCCAGAATTCAACCGCATCATCATAAATTTTAATAAATGCCGGATCAAAAGGGATTTCTACAATTTTAAAAACATCACCATGAAAACTGAGAGACCTCGCAGCTTCACGGCCATAGCTCAGAAATCGCGTTTTTGCACTGCGTTGGAAATATGGTTGAAATCTGCATAAGCTTTACCCTGACCCCACAAATCGAACATGTATGCCACATTCTTGATTAGTTTGTATCTGTAGCAGAAGCTTAGATAACTCTTGCCTTAGAAAGTCTTTTCCGGAATTCCAATATAGTGAGACTAGTTTTTGTTGGTTTGCCTGAGCCAGCTGGATAAAGTTGTTTTTGCTCTATGGTTTTCATCAAATGTAATGATACTATCGAAATTAGGACCTTTAGTGCTATCTGATCGAAGCCGTGTTAAAATTCACAATCCAGTGTTGTGGTCTTAAAATAAATACATTTTAGGCGGTTTTTACCAAATAGTAAATAGACTAACAAATTTAACATGAATAAAATTAGGATTCTTTGAAAGAACAATAACAATATTAGTTCGAATCCCTCTCGTGCCATTAACTTTTTTTCATCTCAACTAAAAACCTTAATTAATTGTCAATAATATTAGTGTTGCGTTTGGTCCAACTATGGAACCAACCAAACCATATATGAAAATTATTCTAGCTTTATAATCAACTGTTTTATTTACAAAATATATGCAGTTTTTAAATAGAATTATCTTTTGATTAATCGAAATCCTGGTTATATTCCTGACAATGACTACTGTCTTTGTAGTAAAAAGCACTTTTTGATAATGGATAACAACAATGGACTTTTTGATAATGGACAATTCTGACAGTAAACCAAAGTAATGGTATCATTATCAACTTCAAAAGTCTGACGTGGTAGTTTAGATTTTGAAAATTGGAACACAGTGGCACGACAGTATGAACAAATTCACTGTTTAAAAAATACAAGATTACTGAGTTTAGTCGTATAGTCTTAATTCTTTCCGTTTCGAAGCCATTTTAATGTTTACAAATCGTCTTTTTTTCTTCTTGTCATTTGGTCGTTTCCGATCTTTTTGGTCTGTCAATCTTCCCTGTTTTAAAATCGAACATGAACGCTTATATGTAAAAGCTCAATTTAAAAAGAGTAACCAAAGTCTTTGGTTTAGTGATTGTCGTAACAAGCAGACCATGGTTGATCAAGGGACGATGAAACAAATGTTACAAAGGCTTAACCATTTACAACTTAAATTCATTATTTTCTACAATGAATCGATAATTTCATGTCTAATCCGAATTTAGTTTTTAAAACTAAATGGCTAGTCTTCCAGAAAGTTTTATCACTCAACAATTTGACGTAAACGTTATTACCTTTAATACATTTACAGTTCAACTAAAAATCAAGCATTTGTTTAGTCGAACAAATAATTTGAAATATAAAAGAATAAACGATTCATTAATAATAATATAACATTATTTTCTTGGTTATTTTTGTCCTTCTTTTCATAGACAAAAATGTCTTTTTTGTAGGCGTTATTGTTTGAAGGTCTTTTAAAATAAAATTTACAATTTTACGTCTTTTAAACCATTATTTGGTATGCCAATGGCACAGGATCGTCGAAACTTTGTAAAATCGTGAATTTTATTTTAAAAAATACCTTCAAATAATATGGCCTATAAAAAAGAAATTTTTGCCAATAATAAGTAAAAATAAAAAAGAGAAGTGTATAACATAAAATTAAATAAACGTTGTACGCATTGTAAAAAACCGTCTGCTTGTAATAAATGATCCATTACAACACAGTAGTGAGTAATGTCTTTTCCAATTAAGACGCATCTTAAAGTAGTTTAGTTCTATTTACTAGGCTATGGTCTACATTGACAAATACTTTCTTCATACCTCCAACTTCACCTAGACATAACTTTTGTCGGTTATTATGTTATCGATTACGCTGTGTTATTGCATTTGATAAGAATTGCGGGAAAGATTTACTGCTAAGAGAAGAAAAAATAGTCCTCTGGTCAGTAGTTTTAGAAGATGAAGATATGCTAATATGGTAGTTTGGACTAGAAATAAAATATTAAAAATGCCTGTTGTTTATGGGTAATAAATGTATTTCTTATCTATCAATATGATCGACTAAATTCTATGTAAAGGATCAATTCAAACGATACTTAGAATGCAGAATTCTGGGGTCTTTCATGATTGATTGTATTACTTACAGTACTCCAATGCCTATTATTTCTAATATACAGATGGCTCTACGACCGAGTATGGTTCAGGAGCTGGTCTCTAAATAAATAAACCAAGGAATAGAATTTATGTCTTTCGGACGGCGAGTATAGCTTTTAAACATTGTGCCAGGATCATCATTAACAAAAAATATCCATCTACACGGACAGTCTGGCGGCACTAAAAACAACTATCTCATCCGTAGTGAAGTCCAGATAAATTTGGGATTACTTCACGGCCCTGTCATATATCGGAGACAATAACAAAATTGTCCGTGTTTAGGTGCAAGGGGAAAAAGAGGCCGATAAATGGGACAAAGAAAGTTTGAAGAGGAGAGCTATTGGTCCTAAACGCTTTTACTTTATACCAATTGCCAAAAACGTAGGACTATCAATGGGTTAAGAACTCCTAGATTCGATGGGGCACAGAGGCGTGCGAAAAAGTTCATTAAAGTACCATTGCAGAAACTACTGGCAGAACTATTTAAACAAGGGCGTGTTAAGCTGGGTTTCCACTGTGCGAAACTCACTCGCGAATCTTGTCTCGCGTTGTGGAGATCTAGCCGAGACTGCGAAACTTTTGGCGCGAGCATTTCGGGGTAAGCCGACCTGCTGTCGGTTTTTTAGAGCGCAATAAATTGTTTCGTGTGTTTGGTTCAAACCGTGTAAACGCCCTTTTCTTTAGTATGAATATTAACCAGGAAGAGTTCATTAGATTTATCCGGATGTATCACAGCTACTGATTTTTGTGGGATAATGAAGATAAAACATCAGAACAAGAACAAGAGAGAGGACAAGAATGATAGTTGGATTGCTTGCTGGACACTTCAGATTCGGCAGAAACAAGCCTGTCCAGATTTTGGGAGAAGAAGAAGAAACTACGGAACATGCCCTCACATTAAAAAAATCAGCTGCTAATTGGAACGTCGCGTTGGCGGAGGTATCAGCGGGTTCACTTTGGCAATTCATGTCGAGAGACGTGTTTGTAGAAGCCCTTCAATCTGATGATGAGCTAAAAGGCTCGAAATCCGGTCGTTGCAAAACAACTTACTGTGAGTAGGAACTATCTTTTTAAAAAGGATTGAACACCACACTCACTCCATCATTTATCATTTCTATGAACATGCCCTCTGTCGGAGCGAAGGCCTATGTTGATATTGCCTATTCATTGGTGAGAGAAAGCTCCCATTAAAAACAATTTCCTCATTCGAGCAATGGTCCACTTCCTTAAAATGTAAAACAATTCATACATAAGTAAAATCTGAAGTAAGGGTTTTCGATCAAAACTGAAGGTTTTGTTCCTAACTTCTATGTGGAAATCAACAATCCACTATGATATCTGTAACAGTGCTTCCTGTTGTAAGCGGGCGCCAACTCTCTGTTTGCTTATTGCTAAGTGACAAGAGAACATTCAGCGTACACGCTTAGATACATTTTGTGAGGGGGAAGGCAAGGTTTCAAATGATAATTGATCAGAGATATATTCATAAACGATCATTGTTACACAGGCCTGTCTTAATATTGTACGAAATAAACGGACATTCAAACAAGGCGTCAGCCACAACTCTACTTCTGGGGATGAGCTTATAGAGTACTTAGGAGAGGACTTAGGACGATGTTGCTCGCGAACATCAGATTCCACATCGTTCGTGCCTTCCAGGATTTTCTTCCGGTAACGTACTGGGTCACCTCTTTTCGACTTGTCGCAATGGCTAAGTCCATGCTGGCTGACTCTGACTGCTGTCCCCCAGACTGAGTGTGGCTGCTTGACCGCTCTGAACTGGACCTTGGATCGACTGGTCTTGACTGAGTCCTCGAGTTGTCTGAGTTTGCTTTTCAACATCCCCTTTTTACCCGTTCCCAACCAGGTAAGGGGAGGAAATGAAAAGCAAAAACTGCTGGGTCAGATGGGCGACTTTCTTCTTGTAAGGAGCACTAGAGCAACCAACAACTACCACCAGTTAACACAGAACTAGGCCTTTACATTGAAGAAAATCCCGAAATGACCACAAATTTATGGTCCCACAGTTCGATCAACTGTACCTGTGAGGACCTTCCCACACCAAATAACTCCTCGACTTTAGTTATTTAGTGGACAGATTATTCGTCTGTCGGTTTCATCTACTATGCTTTACTTATTACTATGTTTTCCAGGTTTCTGGAGAACGTATCGGATACATCAGATTTATGGCCTTATTTTTTACAACTATTTTTAACTTATTTTAACGACTAATCCTAACTTATGCTAAGACAGGGACCGGCTTCCACTAACATTATACAGTCTAAACTATTCCAGTAACCAGTTCCTCAAACCAATAATCGTATCTAAGGCTGAATCAGAATGAAAAATTTCACTTTCAGTCCAGTCTGCTAGTAATCTTTTCTCCTCTTATCATTCTGAACTAGCAAGAACACGTACGAAAAAACTAATGGTCGAAAAAAATTCCTGTTAATCACTTTAAAGAGGATTACTATTAAAAATGTATTCGTTAGGGATGGATGTTAGTACTGACAATGACATGCGACCTCATACCGGTGACTCACAGTGCCATGGAAACGCGTAAATATAAACAGTAAGCAGACGCCACTAACCTTCCCCTTAGGTAAACATATTAACATCTGGAAAAAGGGGACGTGCTCTTAGTCACAGAATGAGGCGAAAGCCATGAAAATCTCCCAATTGAACGAATTACCTTTTGAAAAATGCAGTACGCATTTTGGTATCGAGTAAGTAAGACTTCATTGAACGTTTGACCTAGTTTAACACCTGTTGATATCATACACCATGGCTGGTTTACTGTTGTAGTGGAAATTTGGTAAATAATCCCTGTTACTATGGTGATTCACCTGATAACAGGACTAAAACTCAGTCGTTTTAGTACTCTATTTTCCACTTGACTTCTCCCACGGCAGAACATTTCAACTTCTGCAGGGAACAGTAAACTTTTGTAAATTCTTCCCTTATACAGCAAATAAATGCTATGTTTTATTCAATTTATTCTAGTGTTTAATCAAATGCCTAAAAAGGAACAAACTTGTATAACTAGTTCTTTTTAAAATAAATAATTACAAAATCAGGTCATCTCCTATAGGTTAAGCTTAACTATAATATATTTTGAACGTACCACTCAATTTATTTAGTTGAAAATTAAATCCAATATCTTTCTACATTAGTTACAGGTAATTAGGAGCTATCATAGTCAAAATAAACAGTAAAACTTTGTTCTTATTTTTTTCTCTTACCATCTTGAATCTTTTTCTTTCATTGATTTCATTTGATAATATTCTTATTCTTAAACCTTTTTCAATGGCTCTAGTTGGGCATTTGAGTGAGTAGGATAGTCAGGGTCATAACATTATAGGAGGAAGGATAGAGGCAGCGCGAAGTCGCCAGGAGACTGTAAGTCACTCTACAATAGGAAAGATTCTTCAGCGCGTCAGAGAAACAGGGCTTCACACTAGCAAGCCAGGCAGGGTCGATCAAGGACTACAAACCAAAGAGAAGATAGATTCATTCATCATGAGACAAAACCGAAGCATTACAGGAAATAAGATAAGAAATCTGATGACAAGTCCGAAATGTTTAGATTTCTTCCAGGTATGTAGGAAGAAGGCTCAATGAAATTAACCTCAGGGCCTGGCCCCTGGCTCATGGACCTCTTCTTACCACAGCTCAGAAAATGGCCAGGCTTTAATTTGCATGGAAACATGTGAATTGGATATGGGAAGATTGGGGATGAATTCTCTTTATAGATGTGGAGAGAGTTAGTCTCAAATCTTCATATGTGCGTAATTTCATATGGAGACACTCAATAAAAAGGTACACCCCATGCTATAAGGGTTCTCAGGTGGTATTCCATGGTGGGTCATTGATTCATTCTGGGGTGGCATTCCGTTGGATGTCTGTGCCGAATTGGTTAATTTGCTAGGAAGATCTCTAACTACTAGCACTTACAAGACAAAATCAAAGAACATGTAGTGCCATCTGCCCCCCTCATCGGTGTTAGATTTTTGATTATGAAGGATATTGCCAAGCCCCATAGAGCAAGTATTGCAGTGTGGCTAGCTTGAAGTCCAGATTTCAACCAAATCAAACACATTTGGGACCAACTTAAGCAACAAGTATGTCGGCAAAACCCAGGTCTTTTCTTTGTTTCTTCTTTACCTTAAAACTTTTTTTTTAAGAATAAACATTTTCTTTTAAAATCAAACATATTTTTGGTATACAAAATATGAACAAACCTAAATGCATTAAAATTTAAGTGGTGGAAAAAAAAACATACAAAAGTGAATTTTCAATAGAATTGATCCTTGTATAAAAGTTATGAAAGAAATGCTTACTTCTGCATCATTTATCAAAACATACAAGCATTAAAAATATTTACACTCAAATGAACTACAAATAGTCAAACTTTAAAGAAACTAAGAACAATCTGTTGGCCATACTCATAATTAATAATTACACTGAACAGTTAGTCAAGCGATGTATTTATGGATTCTTTCAAATACTCTCTAAAAAGTCCTTATGCACAAATTCACTTCTTGCAGTTGTGTGCTTGACTAGTACAAGTTTGAGTCATCTCAAGGGGTGTTGCAGATCTGTAACAAACCCTTCTGGACCTTTTATTTGGCAGAGTTGGTTCTCTGGAGAATTCGTCGTGAAGTTTTATTGTCTTGCTGTACATCATCGGGGACAGAGAAGCATTAGTCTCATGTTGACCCAAAAGTAATGTGGGCAATGATTCCATCCATTTTAATGTATTATGTTCTTTCAAAGCAGTTTGTATGGTTCAATGCAGTATTTCTATTTTACTATTGTATTGTTAGCTTGTGAGATCCATGTGCAACTCCTCAAAACATTCATCAAGTTCTTTATAAACTCCTATATGTGATTTGACATGTCTGCTTACTTTACACATAATGATTATTTGGAGATTGTGAGATGCGGTCTGGTGTGACATAGGTTTAGAAACATTTTCTTTATCATGCTACCATTTCGATCTTTATTGAGATCATATTCAGGGCTTAAAATGTTTGTTATCTGTGTAGATGTGTCATTACTGTGAGTTGTGTTGAGAGTGCCCTATACTACAATGGTATCATTTGTTTATGTTACAACCCAGAAATAATCGATTTTAATGAACAAAACATTGTGTGTTGACACTTTCAATTTAACATCTAAAGCTATTTACCTAATTAATCCATATTTGATTAATGGTTATAATTGACCATATTAATTATTAGATAAATGCAGCGGCATATTCAGCCAAAGGTAATTCGTAGGTTCAAATTCCGCTCATAGCACTAATTTTTCATCTCAACCAAAAACCTTAGATAAAAAGAATAATTAATTGGAATATTCACCTAATACTCAACTCTGCTGAAACATTATATTCCCTGTTACTTGATATTTGAAGCACAATAGATATTTTTTAAATGAGGGGCAAGAGGCTTTTTAATCACCTTTTTCATCTCCATCCCTATCGTGATCCATTTTATTTAAAATAAAAATCATTTTATTGATAATTAAACTTTATAATTTGTATTTGTTGATACTTTTGTTATATTATGATGATCAACAAACATTGATGAAATATATGATATGGTCTGTGCACTCATATTTTAAAGTTTGCCTTTCCAGAATCGGTATTCCAGAAACAGTATTTTTTTCTGTTTGAAATATAGCTGCGCTGAAAATCTTGGAGTATAAGAATTGTGCATTTTGTTGATATACTTTGTAATATGGTGGATAAATGGACTTGTTCTCGTACTACGCAAACTCATTATCTTATATATATGTATAAAATGTGTAATATATGCTGTATTTGTTTTAAATGTTGTTTTCTGTCTATAATATGCTCATATTGCTGACCAACAGTCAGTCATCACTCATCACATTCAATAACTGGATATGGACCATAAAATTTATGATATAAACACATAAATTATATAAAGGATAGTGAACATCCTTTTATTATTGTCACTTCACAGAAACTGATTATTTTATCTTTAATTATTCCCATTAATTAATTTGTTATATTTTGTTGGATGTCATTAAGCCTTAAGGAAAATATCTTACAAAATCAATCCAAAATATTTTTGGTTTATGATACCATTCTGAGAAATCCACTACTTAATAAACAATGGTCAACTTTGTAAATTCAATATATGGATATTAATGTAAGATGTATAAAAGTAGAAGCATCAGTCACAACTCATTAAAAAATTTATAATTTACAAAAGTTTACTATTTATTAGGTATACATAAATTAAAAAATGGCATCTGATGGATAAATAGCAGCCTTTGAATACTACATAGACTAAAGCATGGAGCATCACACATTAATAATTGTTTTATCTAAAAGAATTCATAAATTGTTGTAAAATACAAATGCTAAAATCAAAAGCTAGTCTATTTTACATTAAGGTCCATCATTAATGTGATTATTATATTTTTGGGGGTTTAATTTGTAGAAAACCCATCGCCATGGCAGCTAAAATGAATATGACTTGGATACAGTCATTTACAGGCCTCCTTGTAGTAAAGGGGAATTTGTGTGATATCCTTGGTTATAATTTGAAGAATATTAATAATCTTCATTTTTTTTTTTGGGAGGGGGGGTTAATTTGTAGAGATATACATCACCATGGCAGCTAAAATTATTTTATTTCCCATCATCAACAATATGAATTTTTTTAGATAAGCCATATAGCCAATATTCCATCTTTTGTCAATGTGAATTGGTCATATATCTTTAACATAAAGAAAATAAAAATACTATATATAATGGAAATTTTAAATTAAAAAAAAGATGCTGATGATGGGTTTAAATTGCCAAACGTCCAAAAAAATCAAAGAAAAAACCAAGAAATTATTTAAAACCACAAATTATAAATAGAAAAGACAAGAGGTCTTTTAAAAAATCGGTTACATGATAATACATTTTTTTTTTTTTTTTGGCCTCGCGACGTTAGTAGACTACCCAGAAATCGACCCTTTTTTTAGTTGAATATCAGAAACTGATTACTACGGTACAGCATGCATAAAGCTCGTTCATTGAAATCCTCACGAATTCGAGCAAGGAGAAAATCACAATATTAATTATTGTTGAAGGCTTTCTCGGGGCTTTAGTTGTCATTTTTGAAGTAAAAATTTTGTTTCGTTATTTTACTTTTTTATTGTGTTTTTGAGCCAGATTGTGGTGGAACCCCGCACAATCGAATCTTTTAAGTTTGTCTTTAAGCATAAATTTTTTTTATATCTTCACTAGACAATTCGCTCGCACGTGTTTTGTCGGTCGTCTGTCCTGATCGCCTGTAAAGTTATTTTCGCCTTTGGGTTCATAATTAAAAAATAAATTATTCTTTCTATGTAAGGTCTTGGTTGAGATAAAAAAGTCAATGTCACGAGCGGGATTCGAATCGACAATGGATTAAAAAATACGCTTGCATTTTTATTACCTGTAAAGAGAAAAGTCAGAAACAGAAAGGATTTCCGCTGGTCCCCCACTTAAGGACGACATATGGACGTCGTTATGTGTATCCTTGGATACCAAGAACCATAAGTCGATAGACTCATTAAACTTAAGTCTTGAGCTTCCTTCGTCCTGTTATCTCATTTAACTCAGTTGATTAATTACTTAATCCACCGATCAATATTTCGAATCGTAATCCGGCTTTCTAAAGGAAATGGTGAAAAGAAGGTAGAAGAAAATTTTGTAGCCACTAATGGAATTTGACATTAAATTTACTGAATGCGATTATGAGGACGATTATGATTTTCAGGTATGATTGAAGAAAAAATTAAACAAAATATAAAAAATAATGTAAATAAAGTGTGTGATTTCATTGATTTTTTTAAAACTATATTATTTATTATATTTTATTATTCTATTATATTATATCAATAATATTAATTATTATATATAATTATAATTACTTTATATTATATTGTTATGTAATAACGTTATATTCAAATGTACCACCCCTCACTTACAGAACTATTTTTTAAAAATATTTTTATAATGATAGCTACAGATAACTTTTGTTAATGTTAAGGAATGGATGGTCTGGAAGAAAGTTGGACTCACCTTCGTTGTGTTGGACTCAGAATAGAAACAATCAAATTCATTCAAATAATCATTTATTTATTTATTCGTATGGTATATAAAATGATACATATTTACAATATAACATTTTTGTGGTTACAGTAATAAACAATACTTTTTTCAAGTACACAATTATTCTTATAACAATAAATTAAATATATATATATATATATATATATATTAGTGCAAGTTTTAGGGAAAAATTAAAAAAAAAAAACCCCTAACTGCATTCACACAATTCAATCTTCACTTCAAGGATAATCTGTCAAAAAAATAGCTTCATTTCGTTTTACCTGAAACTGTATGTTTCAAAATTATAAATAAAACAAATCCAAACTAATTGTACTCTTATGATTTTTAAGCCTGGGCGTAGCCGGATGGACGGTGCATCAAGGTCAGGGGGGTCCATCGCAGATGATGACTCCCCGGAGTTTGGAATGCGCAGTGGTGAACTTGGGAGGAGAAGAGATGAAGACACAGCCTCAGGTTATAGGAGAATGCTCGAGCTACATAAACAGGCTCAGCAACAGCAAGCTGCACTTACAAGCAAGCTGCAGGCTAAGGTATATCCATTTGAATCATACTTAAAGTAAAACAAGTAACTATTCACTTTTTCAATGGCAGCTGCTGCAGTACAAGAAACGATGCATGGAATTGGAAAGCCAGATGGAAGATATGGTAGAAAGACCTCCTGTTATGGGAGCATCCGGATCTGCGCTAGAAGCTGCCCAGCAACACCTTAGAGAGCTGAGAGACGACCGTGTTCAAGACTTAGACTCAGCCATTAGAGCCTTAAATGAAGAAAGAAGAAAGTAAGTTGGTTTTATTTTTAAATAAACTTTATTTAAATACAATCACAATTTCATTTTCAGGCTTGAAAAAATGTATCAGCTAAATTCATCACTCCGTCAACAACTTGAAGAAGCACAAGAGAGTAATGAGACTCTAATAGCTGATATGCAGAAGCTCACTAGTGACTGGGAAGTAATGAGAGAGGAGATGATTATGAAGGAAGATGAATGGAAAGAAGAAGAACAAGTATTGTTTAAACATTTAACAATCTTATTTGTATTTGTTTTAAACTGAAATTTTTAGTGTTTCAATGATTATTATTCGAATGAACATTCACGCCTTTTGGGTCTTTGGAGAGATGTCGTAAATATGAAGAGGCAATTCACTGAAATGCAAACTGCAACCCATCGAGACCTATCAAAGATGAAGTCAGAGCTTTCTAGTGCTTCCAGAGATCTCATTGATGCTTCCAGTGGTTTGCAAATCAAACACATCAGATCTTCTGCTGTTGATGTAATTTTATAAGTCATAACTGTAATTTCATAAATCATATCAAAGATAAAGATGGATAAATGTTGTGATGTTTTTAGGAAGAAGCAAGACAACAAATGGAAGTTGAACTTAATGCACTTCGTGAAACTTTAGCACAATTGAAAGCAGAGAAAGAAGTTGTCCAGCTAGAAGTCAGGTCTAAGGAAGAGAGAATTCAATCTTTAAACAAAGACTGTAGAAATCTTGTAATCCACTTTTACTTTGTAATACACAATCATCAAATTATTTATTTTAATTGGTTGTTTGGGTGCAAACCAGGAAGAAAGATGCAGTGCTGCTGAAGCGACTGTCAGTGAAGTTGCTAAACTGCAAACTGAACTTGACCTTCTCCAATCTGCCATGAGAGATATTGCCCATGCAGTTTTACAAGATGCAGATGCACGTGATGGAGAAACTCATAGATTACATCTTACTCCATCACAACCTTTGCCTCCAAGGTCCAAGTTATTATATTATTTAAATTATGTTGTTGCTAATGTAAACCTTTTTTCAGATCCCCCAAGAGGTGTGCAAGGACCCCAACATCACCCGCATTTGTTGAAAGCACAATATCAGCTGTACAAGCTGCACTTAACAAATATCAGCTATTAATACATGAACTTCAAGTATGATATCTTTATTTGTTTATGGGTTTATTTTATGCTGTTTGATTAATTTTCAGGTTAAACTTGCTAGTACAAAAGAGCAAGCTTCAACATGGAAAAGACAGTGTGAGACTTATGAAGATACACAAAAAGCCCTTGAAAATCGCCTTGCTGAAATGACATCTCAACTCGATACTTGTAAAATCCACTCGAATCAGTTGAATCAGGAAAAAGAACTTTTGGCTAAGTCTTTGGAAGCGTCTCGTGCTGAAAAGAATGCTCTGGACAAAAACAGGATGGAAATTAATGCAATGGTACTAAGCCGCAATTAATTTGTCCGTTCCATCTTATGAAATTGATTCTTTTAGCTTGACAATCTGAGTGCTGATTTTGAGAAACTGCAAAAGGCAAATGTCAGACTTCAAAAGAACAATGAAGCACTTGAGGATGAAAAAACATACCTGCACTCTGAAATCGATAGAATGACAAAGGATTCTGATCTAAGGTAAATCTTTACCCTTAACAATTTACTTTTTTTTCTTCTCACCATTCATTTGCAGGTTGAAACACAAGTTGATCCCTTTGAAGGCCAAGTTTTCTAAGCACAAATTGATTAACCTTAAATCACAATCACTCCTTAACGGAAAACATGTTCATAAAGAGCTCTATCATAAAAGAACAAAATCGAAAATCACATTTCTTAGAAGTAATTCTTTTTACTCCCATCATGAATGCTCCCTCAATTCTAAAAGATGCATTCTTCTTCAATAAACACATTTTTAATGTTGTGTTATTTTATAATTATATTGCAAAAAATGATTACTAAATTAAACAAAACATATGCATAGAAATATCATATTGATCTTATTATTTATAAAGAAATTATATTTAACTTGACTCTGCAATACCCTTTAATTAAATTGATTAAAATTAGTTGTGAGAACAGTGAGTGAACCTCATTATTATGATCGATTGCTCATAGTATTATTTATCATTCATAAAATTGTCACCAAATATTTTTTTGAGTCGTTATTGGTATTTTTATAACATTCTTAGAAAATAGATATTAAGAACTTGTTCTTAAGACTAATAGTTCTTATAAGTTTTTTTACTGTTTTACATATTAAGGACCAACACATATCCTTAATGAGCTATAAGAGATAAAACAACACCTAGCTAAATAGAAAAATTATTTATTTATTGTTTTTGTTATCACAGTTGTTATTGGTATAATTTTACAATCGTGTACATATTTTCATTGATCGGATTGTTAATATAGAATAAATTTAACTCCATTCTACAGTACAATGAAAATATATTAATAAAAATGACTATATACACAAACACATATAACACACTGAAATCTGATCCCACTCCATCACTCATCAAGTAGACCAATAAAATCCTTCAGTAGACACTTCAACACATAGAAATATAAATGCACACGTATAAATCTCTCCAGAAAAAATCACCCCCCCCCCTAAAAAAAAATTGTATGGAGCTGTCAAAGCCACAAACCCAGATATTCTTTGAGACCAATAAGTTTCCTTTGTAAATTCCCCGACATTCAGTCCTTCAAAAATACTTCACCAACGTGCTCAATAATATTGCAGACACACAACATAAAAGACTCGTACCATTTAAAAAAAAACAATAAACCAAATTATCAAACCCACAAACTACATACTTATATCTCTAGATGTCTCATTGCTTTTTACAAACATCCCAATAGACTTAACACTTATCAAATTAATAAAACATTATCAAAGACAAACGGCAAAACATAAATCTTTCTCCATAACAAAGTTACAATGTTGCTCCACATTGTACATATAATCATTTCTACAAACAACTTTTGGCATAGCCATGGGCAGCAATCTAGGCCCTTTACTAGCAGATATAGTAATGACACAATTCTCAACACTGTTATTGTACAACTACCTTTCATGTTACCTTTTCCCACCAAATACATTGAGAACACTAAACAGCAACGTGCTGAAAAATTAGGAGTTGTTAAGCAAGAGGTTGGAGAATAGGGAGGATGAGGCCAAATGTCATAAATATCCTGAAAAGTTTCTGTTTCAGCAAAAAAGTGTTGCACAAACTTATGTTGATGAATGTTTTGATGGTCGTTTAATGCAAGAGGAACCCAGCTTTTGAGCTTTTTCACCTTTCCAATTGGAATAAATGGGGAATTGAAATGAGTAGTTCGTTACATGGGCAAATGAAGTCACAATAGCTCAAGTGGTAGACAGCAGCGTATTTAGCCAAAAATTGTGGGTTTGAATCATGCCTATAACACAAATTTATCATTTTGAAAAAATTGTGTGTAATTAATTGAGTAAATATATAAACAATTACAACCAACACTACACAAAACAATATCCTCCACAGTACGCAACATATAACCAACCCAATTGCCACAAAGACAAACCAATATACATGTCCCTTCCATTTGTTCACACAGTCTCACACAAATGAAGTACATTTTTCTCCTCAGACCACATTAACATAGCCTTAACAGTACACACACTTTTTCCAAAGTTTAACACCCAACACCAACAACTTCCATATCCAATGTAATTTATAAAATTAATTGTATGAACTGTTTAGCTGCATACATTGGAATTATATCGCAATATCTGTAAAAATGGAAAAACCACATCTACACATCTATGACTGTAAAGCACCAAAAACTAATCCCCCACCGTTGTCAATCTGACCGCTCCTCACTACTTCAACAAATTAATAAAAATATTATTTTAAAAAATCAAGTCATCTTCCCACAATTTTATTTTTCCAGATCCAGTTTTTAAAAAATTAATATAGAAAGAACTCAAAATATCTTTTTAATCAGTTAGGTTGAAATGGAGGTTGTATTTACTTTTTTCATTATACCAATGTAAAATTGTCCAATACAAAATATTATTTTACTTAATGAAGCCAGAAACTAATCATTACTGTGTATGTAATTTTTACAAGGTTGTTAAAATTTTTCATAAAATTGGTTTAATATTTGTTCATAAAAAATACGTGTTTTGTAGAGAAATGAATCTTCGAAGTGAGGAGGACAGGTGTAGCCGATTGAAAGAAGAAATACTTACCCTCAGGGAAGAACTGAACAAAGCCTACCTGGCCAAAGACCTGCTCGAGCAACAGAAGACTGAAACGGACAGCTTGCTTTCTCAAATTGACAAAACAAGGGGTAATTTGTCTGAGTGAACGTCCTTGTCATTTCCCTAACTTGATTTGTCCACAGGGGATGTTGAACTCGAGTTGGAACAGGTATTATTGGAAAAATCTGATATGCATGAATCCCTGGCCAAAGCTGAAGCTGTTGCTGCCTCCCTTGAAGCTGATAAGAAAAAACTGCAAGATGAAATAAAACGAGTGAGTTCTGTTTAGTTGTGTTTATACATTTTGTATTTATTTATGTATTTTTTTACACAAATAAAAAAATATATTTTTTGATAGCTGCAAGATGATAAAATCTCTTTGCAAAACCAAGTTCAAGATCAAAACAATGACTTGTCTTCACTCAGAAAAGAGATCCTTCAAGCTGAGCAGTCTAGGCTTGATCTTGACTCAGAGAAAATCTCACTCCATGAGAAGTGTAAATTTTTGGAAATGGAAAAAGAGAAGGTTGTTTACAATACTTTGAGTTTGTCGGCATTTTAAAAGTTGAATTTTTTAAGGTTGAGTTAGAGTTGAGTCAAGCATGCAGAGAACGGTGTGAGCTGAGTAATCAACTTTCCATGGCTGGGCGAAAGAGGGAGGCCTTAAATGAGGAACTGAGCAGAATTAAGCAACGACTGGAACAAGTCAATGAAACTAATTCTCGCATTAATCGCAGTTTGGAAGACCTAGTTAAAGACTGTGAAAACAAACAGGTAATGCTTGAAGGCAATGAAAAGGAAATCCAGCGTCTCCAAGAACAAATTGCATCCATGAGAGCAGATAAGGAAGCTTTGGAAGCGACGCTGTTCGACAGCCAAGCTAACATCGAAAACCTTGAAGCAAAGAGGGCCCAGCTTGAGAAAGATCATCAGGAATTATTGGTCCATGAGGTTAGTCATGAAAAAATGTAGCATTATCATTCATGCTAAATGATGGCATAATCATACAGTTAAAATAGGTGTGTGACATGAAATAGATGTAAAAATATATTTGGGAGAAAACAGGAGACATTCCCTCATGGTACAACTATAATGGTCCCAACCACCACCACGGAGCAATGCCCACATTCAAGCATACTACTTCCTTTCATTCAAAATACATTTAGTTCTCTCTCTTCCTTCACATGTTCAACACTCTGAGAAATAACTACTTTTTTATATTTATCATTCACAAGAATTATTTGTTCGACTTATTAAACTTTCATGTAATTTATCTGAAATGTCGAAATGTCATACTGATTGAACTAAATTTCAATGATAACTAAAACTTTTTACAAGGAACAAATGGTTCCTATTAAAATAAAATTATACGTCCTCTCGATTTTTCGATTTGTTATGGTGAAGATGAAAGAGGAGAAATTACGACGTGCTTTATTGCAGGAATCTCTAAAAGGGGAGATTGCTAAACTCAAATCAGATTTGGAGAGTAATGAAAAAAGAGCTCAAGAAACAAAGCAGATGCTTCTCCAACAGGCAGGCTCGAAGGAAGGGGAATTTAAACAGACAATATCGAACCTCAAGAAGAAAAATGATGAAACTATCCATAAACTCACAGAGGAAAAAGTAAGACTACTGAAAAAAAACTTGTAACAATGGATTATAACAATTTTATTCAATTTCAGGAACAACTGAGGATTGCCTTGGAGAAAAAGTTAGCAACTACAATCGAAGGTTTAACAATGGAGAAAGATTCTGAGATTAGGCAGCTTGAAGAAAGAATTTCTGGATTGCAACAGCAAATTGAGAACGTTTGCCAGCAGCATGAAGAAGTTCTGCTAAGGGCTGAAAGTGACAAGCAACAAGCACTTCTTCTTGGTAAACCAAAATCCTTTTTTTTTCTTTCTTGTATTGTTAATTTTGTTCTAAAATTCAATTTTCTACAGCTCAACAAGATCATCAAGTGATTTTTGAAAAACTTGAAGAGGCAAGAAGAGAAATAGAAGCAGAACGGTAAGCTGTTATTTTAAAATTTCAGTCACAAAGTGCTTTTTGTTTATATAGTGTAATACAAAGTATCTAGTACAAATAACATTGATTAATAAGTGATGATTATTTTTACACTATTGGAAATTTTACCTTAATGATTTAGAGTGGCTAATGAAAGAAATAGAAGAGATGCAGCAGTTAGAGGAGAGCAAGACCGTGCAACAATTAATTCATTAAGAGACAGTGTCAATTCAACAAATGCAAGGCTTGAGCAATTAAGGTAATAGACAGTACTACACAATGGCATGGCAGATTTAATCCATTGAATTTCAGGACAAGAGCTGAAGAAGAAAAGGCATCTCTGGAAGCAAAACTTTCTGAAGTTTGCAAGGAACGAGATGCTGAAGTACAGCACAGTGAAGATATCAAACTTCAACTTCACCTTACTGAAGATAAACTCGATTCCTTAACATCTCAGTTGAATGAAACAACTCACAGATTAAAAGATGGTTAGAAATACTTTTTATTGACAATTAGTTTTACATATATATTTTACTGTTTTATAGTGGAAAATGTACGAGATGGTCTTCTAAAAGAATTGACAGATGTGAGAAGAAACCTTGCAGATGCGTCTTTTGAAAAAGAAAAGTACAGTGCTTCAAATAAAGAACTTAGGGAACATGTGAAAAGGGCTGAAGGACAGAAGAGAGAGCAAGCGAGGGCCCTCGAGGAGGCTTTAAGTAAAATAACAAGTATGTGTAAAAAAATTTCTTCACAGTGTTGTATAAGATATTAATTAAATTTAAATTAATAGCAATTGATGAGGCAAGAAGAAATCTAGAAAATGAAAGAGCAAGGCTTCAAGGAATGGTTAGGGAACTGGACAAGAGTCTTCTTGAGACAAAGCAACAAGCCAGTGGCGCTGGGGATGAGCTGACAAAAGCAAAGGACCTTATTAACCAAAAGATTTCTGAAGAGAGGCAACTTCAGGCAAGGTTGTCCAGTCAAGCTGAAGAACGAGATAGAGCTAAGCAACAAGTTCATCAGTTATCCAAACAGGTAATATAGAGTTTAATATATTTTTTTTTAAGTTTCTTTAACTCTTATCTTTACCAAAGGTTATGGAATTGGAAAATTCACTTGACAATGCCAGAGAAGAAGCAGCAAAGAACAGAAGTAAGGGGGATGATGAAGAAAGGCGTTTCAGAGAAAGAGAAGAAGAGCTATTAATGAGGTTAGAAGAGAGTAGAGCAAATGAAAGGAAGCTCCAAGACACAAGCCACAATCTTGAAGTTTGTCTTACTGATGCAACCCAGCAGATACAAGAACTTAAGGTCATTTGCATTCTTCAATTTATTTTTAGTTTTAAGTTAAAAATAAATTTTTTTTGTCATAGGCAAGACTTGGAGGATCTGAAGGCAGAGTGAGAGCATTGGACGCACAGCTTGTCCACCTGGAAGGCAGCAAACGTGAAGTTGAACAAAAGTTAAGTTCAGTAGGGTCCACACTGCGCCGAATAGCAGGCATTCAGCTTGACGGGAGTGTTAATCTTCCTTATAAGCTTCTATCTCCGACAAGAAGGTGGAGTCCTGTCAGATCACAGGCTCAGTCTCACGGCCAGGATCATGGTGATGGCTCAAGGGCAGGTGACAATATCTTGTTAGAAGTTGATCCGGATGCGGTAAGAAAAGGTGTTAGGACATTAATGCATCAAGTAGCTCAAATTGAAAGGGAACGAGATGACCTGAAGGCCAATTTGAGTGACTTTAAGAAGCATATCAGAGCCCAGAATGAAGATCTCTCTAAATCTGATGCTAAATTAAAATCTACTATTCAGCTTTTAAGACAGGTAACATTATTTAGTCACAAGTTTTATATTATGTTGGACTGGATCAGTTAGAGATTCAACTGAACAAATTCAGAAGCTATATTAAAAGCCTGTTATAATAATTTTTGTTTTAAATTAATTGAGCTGTTTTTCCATAAGTAAACTACACAACTAACATTGTATTTTAGTGTACTATTTAATTTTAGGCAATGAGAGTTGAATCTTCTTATATACAATGATTAGCAAATTTAACACACCACTTAATTTATTTAGCTTAAAATTAAATCCATTATCTTTCTACATTAGTTACAGGTAATTAGGGGCTATCATAGTTAAAATAAACAGTAAATAATGCTTTGTTTATTTCCTTTATATACTTTTGTACAGATTAATCCCATGTGCACAAAAATTAGAATTATGCTCTTCCATTTTGCTATGCCTAAAGATTGCTTTCAGTTAATCTTTTTCTTTCGTTGATTTCATTTGATATTATTCTTATTCATAAAACTTTTTCAATGGCTCCAGCCAGACATTTGAATAAGTAAGACAGTCAGGATCATAACATTATTAAAGGAAGGGTACAGCCAGCGTGAAGTCACCAGGAGACTGAGTATAAATCTCTCTACAATAGGAATGGTTTTATGGCACTTCAGAGAAACAGTTCTTCACACTAGAAGGTCAGGACAGGGTTGATCTAGATCTACAGACAAAAGAGACGATGAATTCGTCCATCATCAGGCTTATTCGGAAATCATGAGATGCGGTGTGGTGTGACAGGTTTCAGAAAAAGATTTTCTTTATCGTGCCAACGTTTCGATCTTTATTGAGATCATCTTCAGGGCCTGGGATTTACAGATATTGTTTAAATTTAACAAATATATATAGGATGTGGAAAAAAGTGAATTTATACAATGCAAAATATATTTTTTATATTCAATCAAAGTATTTCTACTCACTCAAAGTTTTGTTTTCTGTGTTGAGAGTGCCAGTGAGATATTGCTGTTTTATGTTTATATACGTTGGATTTTGAAGGGGTGGGGAAGGAAGACATTTTTGTCGTTTTCTTTGAGGTGAAAAGAGCTGACGATGGGAAAAAAAGTTGGTAATGGCTCAGCTGGATTATCCTTTCAGGATTATATAGATGGGGATAGTTAGGAAAAGGAAAGCTAAATTGTTGAAAAATTGGACTATGTAAAAATGTTGGATGTGTGGAATGTGATGCATGTTTTATATGTTATATTATATGTTTTGTGTGATGTGATGATGTATGTTATTGATGTTGAATTTGATTGAGCTGCGATCGAAAATTTCCGATTTCTAAATAATCATAGACTAACGATCACTAATCACCATACATCATCGCTCTTCATGACTGCAGGATTATGGAAATGAGATAAGAAATTTGATAAGACAAGTCCAGAAAGTTTCGATTTCCTCTAGGCCTGTAAAAAGAACATTCAATGAAAATAGCCTTAGGGCCCGGCACTCAGCTTTTGAACCTTTTTTTACTACAGCTCAAAAAATGGCTAGGCTTCAATTCGCAGGTGAATATGTGAATTGGACATTGGAAGGTTGAGGACGAATGCTCTATGCTGTATGCTGGGGTTCCATGATGGGTAATGTTCTGGGGTGGTATTTTGTTGAACGCTTGCACCGAATTGGTTGTTGTACAAGGAAGATCTCTAACCTCACAGAGGTATTTACAAGACATAATCGAAGAACATGTAGTACCATTTGAGAGTTTCTTGGTAATGCAGGATAATCCAGACCCAATGAGCACATATTGTGGATAACTACCCAAATGAGGTTGGAATTGAGTGATTGAATTGTGTGGCTAAATTGAAGCCCAGATTTGAACCCAATCGAATACGTTCAGGACCAACTTAAGTGACAAGTACGACAGCCTTGTCTTAACACCCTAGAAGAGTTGGAAACGCTGTGAAAGATTCCTCAGAATTTTATAAGAAATGTTTTCCAAGGAATACAAAGGCGTTTAACGAACGTTATTCATGCCAGAAGTAACCCAGTATGAAAGGACAAAAAAGGTCTTTTTAATATTTTGTTTGTTCTTTACTCAATAATTGTTTTTCTAGAATTAAGTAATTAATATTTTCTTTTTAAATGCATAATTTTACAACCAAACCTATTTTTGGTATATGAATCAACCTAATACAGTAAAATTTAAGGGTGGTGCGTTAATTTTATCCATTTCAGTTTTAACCACATCTTCCTAAACAATAAATTATTAAATAATTCAATCTTGTAAGTTATCATTTTATTTACTCCAAAGGTTTTAGTTTATTGCCAGAGGCATTGCTATAATTTTAGTTTTATTGTTATAATAATAATAGACAGGCTCTGACGATGATACATTTGAAAGCTTGGCAATTGTAGATTTCAGTCACACCCTCACACTGATCCATTCCAATATAATTTACAAAAAGGGCAATTCAAACCCCACCTCACATTCATTTTTATATGATATTTGATATGTGTGGAATAGGTTCAAGAAGAAAAAGGCTCTTTAGAAGCAAGGCTTGGTCAAAAAACTGCAGCCTTACAGTCACAGACTGAAGCAATGCAGAGTAAAACTGAAGAAGGCCATCATCTGCAAGAGAAACTTACAACAGTTGAAATGGCTCTAAAGAACATAACAGAAGAAAAAGCCCTATGTGAAGACAAACTTGAGAAGGTGATAAGTTGAATTGTAATTTTGTATCTGATCTCTCTATCCAAGGTTTGTTTCAGATAAGGCAAACATTGGCAAAGACTGATGCAGATAAAAGATCTCTTCAAGATGAACTCTCAAAATGTGAAGCGAGGGCGACAAAACTTGAACTTCAGAGAATGGGAATGGAAGGTGACATTCAAAGGCTTCAAATAGTAATGCAGGAGAAAGATGCAGCAATTCAAGTAACTAATCTTTTTGTTAAATACAAAAATTAATTTATTATCAAAAATTAAATTTTAGAAACTACAAGATAGGCTAGAAACTGAAAGTGCCACTGTGTCAGAGTTGGAAGAAAGGTGTACTTCTCTAAAGACTACAGTAGAGAGGTTGAACCAAACTCTTGAAAGATCTTCCCAAACAGAAGTTGAACTTCAATCAGAACTCGCCAGCCTTCAAAAGTCACTTACTGAAGTTTCTAATACTTCTCAAAATAATGCTGAGAAGTTGAAATCTCTTCAAAAGGCAGTTTATAATGCTGAAAATGAAAAAAAGGTTGCAGTGGAACGTTTAGAAGCATCTCAAGCCAATCTTGCAGAGGTATTTTTTTAGACTATGTTATATAAAATGTTTTGGTTTGAATTATGGATTTTAATTCATTATTTGTTTTATTAAGTTGCGAAGAAATTATGCAGTGATCAAAGAAGCACATGCAAGGCTTCAAGCAGAGCTTTCGACCAGCGAAGTGGAAAAATCCGCACTTGAAGCTCAACTAAGGATGCAGGCCTGGCCTAACGAGTCAGAAGAACTCAAACGACAAGCCAATGAACTTGTTATGAAGATAGATTCTCTACAGGACAAGGTTAGGCACTTGGAGTCGGAGAAGCGTAGCTTAGAAAGAAAACTACAGTCGAGCCGTTCCAAAAGTTATGAAAGGGGAGAAAAAGGCTCTCGTGAGTGGGATATAGGTGGAGGTGGAGATAGTATCGGTATGATCGGTAGTACAAATAACCTTTTACTGGAACAAGAAAATATTGAGCTTAAAGCAAGGATCAGATCGCTTGAAACAGAACTGGCTAAGAGAGAATCAGAATTGCACAGGTTAAAGTCAACTTTGGATATGTCAAGGTAATGTTACACTTTTTTTAAGAAATCATAAATTAAACGGATTTTTTTTTTTTTTAAGAAATTCAAATAAGGAATGGACAGGTGATATAGAAAGATATAGATCAGCTCAACTTCAAGCAGAAAGATTGTTGGAGGCAAGAGAACAATCACATCGACAACAGATTTTAAGGCTTGAAAATCAGGTAAATTCTCACTTAGAATAAATACAGCTTTTTGACAGCTTAATAACATTGTGGTTTCCTTTGTTCTGTTGTTCGTGAAGTGAAAATTAAACTTATTTATCATATATATTTTATTGTTTCACTTCTTGCAGGTAAAGATGTTGAGGGAGCAGTTAAACCAGGAGGTGAAGAGACGACAGATGTTTATTTTAAGAAGCGGCAGAACAGGCAGAGAGGTGCAGCAGCTACATCATGTTTTGGGCAACTCACTGCGCAATGTTTCTCAAGACCCTGCTCTTGATTCGTACCTGCTCGAGAACGAGGCAAGAAAACTGGATACAACACTTCACTCAAGTGGTCAGCCAATAGCTCTTCCGCCACCTCACTCGTCTAGAAAATAAAACTGTGCAAATGGTTGTAACTTGACTACCATGGTACATTGATTACTCTCAGGTAGGGCAATCATGCTCTTCCAAAGAGAAGTTGTTTGAGCTTAAATGGTATATTTGTGTCTTGACTTACTCATGGAAATATCTTTAAAAGTGAGGTTCTTCACTCTTTTGTTACTGCCATTAAGTTTTATTGGAAAATTATTGCTGTTGGTACTAAATCTTTCAATCATTATGTAACACTTTAAGTTACCAGATTAAGAATGAAAATTGTCTGTAAACATATTCATAACTTAAAAATTCCATCAATGACTGATTGTTGTCTTTTTTTTTATTGATACAAATCCAAAATTTTCTTCAGACATTTAATATGATATTAAATAAAACTTTGTATTATAAATAATACATATTATATATATCAATACTTCATCACATAATAAACCTACATATACAGTATTAAATACAAAAATATAACACAATCCGCACAGAATAATTTATTAATACTCACACACTAAATACTGAATATACATATAAAATATGTATGTTGTAGTACATTATATGCACACATAAAAAAGAAATTTTGATTTATTTCCAATAGAATGGTTTTTATTTAATTTATTTTTTTCTAATTTAAGTTGGAGTTTCCAAGAGAATAAATTACATGTGCCAAAAACTTTGATTTGACAATCCTCAACAGTAAAAAAGTGGAAACTTCTACAATACGAAAAGAATTTCCATGAGTGCGCCAGGAGTACAAATCAAACGAACCGTCCTTTTTTGCTCAAAAATTTGGAGATTTTTTAAAAGATAGTTACAATTGTAAATATAGTCAATTTTGTAGACAGTTTCTTCTTGTACACTGCCCATTTGAATTTTATTTTATTTTTAAATAACAAAATATAAAAAAATGTCTTTTTTGCATTAAAAAAAGAAGAGTACAAAAGATAATCCTAGAAAAAATTATCCATACATTCTATGAATACTAAATACCAGGGAGACAAATAAAAAAAAATCATAAAACAAGAAACAAAACATTTGTAATTAACTTTTTTAACTGAAACAAAACTAGTCTTTTTAGATCACCTAAAATATGTAAATACACATTGGATTTGCTTTCAGATATGAAGTTACCAATAAAAATTTTGTACAACATTTACAGGCAAATAAATAAAATTCAATAAAATAGGGGAATAAGTAGGGGATTAAATGTTAGATTTTGACAAGAGCAGGTTTATAAGAACGATAATTTGTAGCTATTCACACGATGTTATCATTTTCTATTTAAAATTCAAAAACTTAAATTGTAATAAGCAAAAAACTTATCAGAATTTATTTGATTCTATGTAATTAACTTTTATTGATTATTATTGTTCTTACCTGTATAATTAACTTTAAAAAGTAAAACCAAATATTTTTTTCATTTATTGTTCATTGGAAAGCATGATAACACGTATGATTAGCTTCTGAGAAAGGCACCCACCACAGATCCATTTCGTTTGTCTTTTTTCTTTTTAGAAAGCAAACGTTAGAATTGTCAAAATAATCACAAAGATAATGACGGGCTAGCAAGGTTTAGCCCAGTCACTTATTTACACTAAATTCTTAGGACTTTTATTTATGGTTTTGTCATTTGTGTTAAATGCGCTAAATTTTATTTGTAAGCATGCCTTCAATATCACTGTTGCTTAATTGGCAACTGTTTCGATCTTTGATGGTTTATAATGTGCAATATTTTTTTATTTCGATGTTAATTTATTTTTTATATTGTTGTGTTGTTTGACTTTTATATGCTTTATGAATTATTATTGCTTTTCTAAATTAATTATTTTCTTAATTTTATACTTTGAATTATGGTTCCATCTATGGTTTGGGTATAATTTAGATGAGTTTTAAGAAAACACCTTTATACATGTCTCGGTATGTTCAATCACAACTTGGCTGCTCTTGAGGCCATTTGGAAAATTAATTTACAAAAATTTCCAACTAGGCCATAGATATTATTGGGATGATATTCCAATTGACATTAGTTGACAAGCACTTTGTAATGGTAATGTCATAGATGTACTGTAGAGTGTCAGAAATGATGTGTTGTTTTAATAATAATTGCATGATATATAGGCGTTGTCGCTTGGAGAAAAAGAGATTGGAACAAAATTAAAAGTTAGCCCTCAGCAGCTACAATGTAAGACAAAATACAGAACTCAACTATTGCTAATCTTTGTTGAACAAATTTACAATGTAATTATGTAGCTTTCATGGCTAAAAACAAAACTGAATACATTTACTAAAAATTATTTGTTTTATTATTAGAACCTTTATTATTAGATTTATTATCAAAGATGAGATGATGTATCGACCTGCTTGTTGAACAACTTGAACAAAAGGATCTTCAGTGAGGTCACAACAGAAACGACAATTATTTAATTTTTTGCCGAGCTTTCAACGATTATATCATCATCATCAGGACCTATTTATTTTAGGAAAATATCGCAGTTAGAACATGTTATATCATTTAAAAAAAATACAAAAAACCAATTATTTATCTTACTTTAACTCAATGAGTGTTGAAATATATCTGGAGAGCAAGAAACTGCATTAATTAAAAGATTAAAAAAGATTAATTAAAATTAGGTGAAGCTCATACCTAAACAATGAACAGTATGGAGTTAATTAAAAATAATAAAACAATATAATATAAAAATTTAAAAATTATTTAAAACCACAATGTGGTCCTTTAGGTTACCTCGGTTACGCATAACTATAAGTACATGTATCTTTTTCTTAAAATAAATAACAATCGAATTATCAGTTCGATAATCGTTGAAAGCTCGGCAAAAACTTAAAGAATTGTCGTTTCTGTTGTGACCTCACTGAAGATCCTTTTGTTCAAGATTTATTATTGATTTATTATTAGAACCAGGGATTAGAAGGTAGGTATGACCATTATCGTGCGAATTTTCACCTCTAAAGGTTGTCACTCCCCAATGAGCTGTCTTTAGTGTCTATACATCGGACAGTTCACCCTCTCCATCTGTGGTTTGGTGGCTAGTATCCCCATAAAGACAAATGGTTAGGAGATCGTCGCTTCCCTAGCAATTTGGTTAAGCTCCGATGTAGGCAAACTATAACCTAGCCTAATTCCACTTAAATTGGATAAATCAGTCGTACAAATAAATACATTCCTCATTCTGATTAGCTGATGGAGAACTGAATATCCCTCCATCGACCTACACACAGTATTAATAATCTAACCTAAATTAGGGTATATGAGGTACTTTCATAACTATTTTGCCATTGACCCAAAGCATGGTCTACTGGAGGGTGATGGAGACGCTATATTTCACCATTACCTCTCACTACTCACACTAATAAATACAGACTGAAACAAAATACATAGAATATAACAATATTCAGTGAAACACCCGAAAAACAGACCCAGAAACCGACTGCTGTGCACGAGAACCATTTTTAAATCTGGGGCATGCCTACACACTCTGTATGGAGTCAAGGCATGGCATGCCTCTATTATGTGGGACACATTGAGCCACCTTTCTCTCCTTGCTTTGGCCCAAAAGTAGGTGCCTGTGTGTCAACCTACTGAGAGATCCATGTTAAATGTCCAGGTGACAGCTGATGGCATTTTGGTCCTCTTAGATTCATGTGATTGAGATTAGGTCAGGAGCTGAAAAGGAGAGAGAATAATAAACAAAAACAACAATACTACTAATAATAATAATACAAAATAAATACTGATTTTTTTTAAACTTAGCTCAACTCGGTACACATATGTACATGCATATACATGAGTAGCATTGAAAAATTAATATATAAAAAAATAAATAAATATAAATAAAGACACCAAAACTTAAAAGGATTCGGAAAATTACTGTGTACCTAAACAATGTAAAATTAAACTGAGAGCATTTGTCAGACAAGAGGCAAAAAGTTAGAAAGAAAATAGGGAGAAGGATAGATGGTTGGAAGAGCAGGGGGTGAAAGCTAGATGAAAGTAGGTCATTCCCAATGGGATAGAGATATGGTGCCTGAATGGCTTTCCAGAAAACTGATGTGTTGCAATTTCACAAAAGTTTGAGAGACAGACCAGATTGTGAACAGAAGGAATAAAAAAATGGTTCGCTATGATGAGGATGAGATGGGAAGAGTGTGGGAGGTGTCATCCATTTACTAACGAGGTGTCCTGTACACATTGGATACCAGGCCAATAAATAGCCTGGTTATAGCGATATTGGTCTATATGATTTGACCTCATTTACAGGTTTGCCCGTTTTTTTTGTTTTTTTTAACATAATGACATCTGCAAATATCCAGATGCTGGGAAAATAATCCATTCTAATTGTGGCATTAAACAGGTAGGTATGTCCCCTTTTTTGGCAATTGGGAACAGTGTGGGAGGTGTCGTCCATTGTCTATCGAGGCATACTACTACACATTTACAAGGTACAACCTCAGGCCAATAAATAGATGCAGTGAGTGTCCAGCTAAGTTCTTAAAATGAAAAAAAAAACACACACACAAGAACGAAGTAATTCATCACTGAGTCTGGGGAGCCTCTAAAGATTTTAGGGCTGGAAGCTTCTTCTTATCAAGGGGCTTGAACCCCACATCGGTCGTGCAGGTTTAGCGTAGCAAAGAGCTGTGTTGGTGATTAAATTTGACTTTAATCTAATTTATCGGACTTAATCTGTATGCTTTAGTACTATTTTAGTAGTTTTAATAAACAATAAATAGTTAGGGTTGAAAATAGAACATACAACATTTTGCTTTTTTACATTACATTTTATTTTAGGGTAATAAACTGCCTCTCTTGCTACAGTTTCCCGTGGTTCTGTAACATGACTGCATCAATTAAACACAGAAAAGACAAGTGCCTTAGCATCTATAAATCCATAAATCTTCTTTCACCGTGCTGCTTGTCTGTGGAAACAAGACTGTTTTAAGATGTTAGTAAGATAATTTTCAGTGCTGTAACTTAAAATTATTTTATAATTTAACAATACAAATTGTAATGACGATTCAAATAAATAACAATCGCATCATGGCCATTGCTGTGTATGCTGATTGTAACACCTGCAATAATAAAGATGTTTTAGTTTATTTTTTAGTCAGCAAGTGTTAAATGATAGTAATATTAATAGAAAATTGATTATCTTAAGATAATAATAATCTTACCCCTCCAAGTTGTGCAAAGTTAAACACAATGAAATTTCGAAAATGTAACTTCAGGGGCTTTGACATCATCAACATTTGGAAAAATACAGTTTTCCTGTTTTCTGGACTTCTTTGATGCCACAAGTTCTGATACAGCGCTCTGAGTATAGTTTCACTCTGTTCATAAAAAAGCATTAGACTTCTTATGAAAACAAATCTGATACAATCCTCACCTCTGTTTCTATCTCCTGGCCGCAATAGCATATAATAAAAGGTAACTCCCAAATAAATATAAAGACAACAAAAAAAACCAGAAGATTTGAATCCAAATTTTCAAGACCCTGCAAATATAAATCGTGAAAAAATAGTAATTAGTAAAACTTCATTTAATAGTATACAATTATTATAAAGATCTAGCCCCAGTCAAAATACAAATAACAAAAGCTGGTAAGAGAGTAGGGGTTGTTACAGCATATTTTTTAAAATAGTAGAACCACCCTCCTAAAGAGGAGTTACAAAAATTGAATTAAGACTAACTATAGAAATGTGTGGTGATTAGTGACCGTTAGTCTATGATTATTTGGAAATCATGAGATGCGGTCGGTAGGTTTCAGAAAAACATTTTCTTTGTCGTGCCGTGTCGATCTTTATTGAGATCATCTTCAGGGCATGGGATTTACAAACATTGTTTAAATACTTGTAGGATATGGGAAAAAGTGAATTTATACAATGCCAAAAAATACTTTGAGTGAGTAGAAATACTTTGATTGAATATAATTTTTTTTTTGCATTGTATAAATTTACTTTTCTCCACATCCTACATGTATTTGTTAAATTTAAACAATGTTTGGCCCGATAAAGAAAATGTTTTTCTGAAACCTACGTCACATCAAACCGCATCTCACAATTTCCAAACAATCACTAACTATAGATATTGTACATAAAAGGGGATACAATAACCTTAAAATGCATAACATGGTAACCCAGTGAATTGACATTTATTCACTCATTTCAAAATGATGAAATTTTAGTAACAAAATAATTTAATTGACCTTTCAATCAAAGTTCAAAACCCTTCTCAACCCAAGAAATAAAAGAGAATAAGGAAGAAGAATATTTGTAATGTAAAATGAGAAAAATTAAGAGATAAAACTACAAAAGTTATAATCTAAACAAACTGTGGTTCTGTATGGCATATACATTAATGACCAATCTTTCTACTAAATTGTACGCTTTTTCCATGTGGTCCATGTGGGGAAATGAACTTGTAATTTGGCCATTACTGATCATTTTTCATCCTATTCTTGCTGATCTGGGGAGTCAGACACATTTTGGCATTTCACAATCTTTGCCAATCAACACTGAAAATATAGGCAGGCCAAAATAATCAGTCTTAATCAAATTACCTACTATTTACTTAGAACAAGTTTGTAGTTGATAACACAAACAAGCTGAATACATAGTATTACAATTTTTAAAGCATTCTTTTAAAAAGTGACTGAAAATATGTTCATTAAAAGTTATGCTCTTAACTTACAACCAAGATTTGATATCCTGTGAAACATGCCTGAAGAGAAGCACTTAATATCTCTAGTGTTATCATTGCTCCATAATTTTTATTCATCAATGCCACTAACCTGAGAAAACAAATAAAAATTAATAATAGATTTTTAATTGTATATAATGTTTGGCTGGTTAATAACTCACTGAATTACATCTGAATGAATTTTTATAGTCTCCCTCTCGACTTTTTTAGAAATAAACTGTGGCTGCTTGCTCAAACGGTGAGAAAGAATTTTTAAGCAGCTTACAACATGTAAGGAAACACTAGCAATGCTGTTAAGATAAGAACTTTCAGTGATTATTGCCATTGATAAAATGTATGAATGAAAGACGAATGACAATAAAATAGAACTGAATGGTGTCCACAACTGGAAAGGATTTCTAAGCGGTCTGCCAGAAAAGTAGTCAAGTACATTGGAAAAAAAATTAAGTGGCATGTAACATAACAAAGAATAAACAAAGACTTTACAGAACTTAATTCTTATTGAATCCATGGGCTCAAAAATTTCACGTGCCTTTTGGTCTGTCAAGACACTTTCCAAAAGTCGGTCGGCATCATCAAGCATTTTTGCAAAATCATTTTTGTGAGTTGTGTATTGCTTCAGCACAAGTTGCACTGACACAGAGAAAATGGCCCATGCTGTGAATGATTTTGTCAACTCAGACTGAATGGCAAACATGAATGAAATGATACCGCACACAAGCATAGTAAGTTTTCCATTGAAAGAAAGAAGTTTAAAACTGAAAAAATGGTTATAAGAATTTTTCATTGGAATAATGCCTGCCAATTGCAACCCCAATCGAGCAAATTTGATACATTTTGATTGCCTGAAAAATTAAACATTGTTTAATAAATGCATATTGAATCTGGTTAGATAAGAAATTTGAAAACATACATTTTTGCAATATTCTACCCTAGGTCATCAAAAGACTAAAGGCTTTTTGTTGATTTTGCAAAGCATTATTATCATAATTGTGCTGCCCTTTGGAAAATAGTTGAATTCAAATATATCATTCATTTTAGCCATCTGTATCGAGGCCAATTGGCAATAATGACTACATGTCTTTATTATTAAAGCTTTGTGAAAACCAATGGCTCTTTGTGACCTTTGTCATTTTTAATTATATCTAAATGGACTATACTCTTAAACGTTTCAAATTGAGCTGATGACCAATATTTATAACACTCTTAATGACAACAGTACTTCTCTAATCTTTTCTAGTTTTTCAAGGAATCCAGTGTAATGACCAAATATAACATGATTTATATACATAGTATAAATGACATGTACTGCAACATTTCCAACAACATCAAATTTAATTACATAAAATTTAAATAAAGACAATGGTATGCACTTGTGGGATCTTAAGATTCCCCACATCTCACAATTGGGGTGTTGTTCCCTGCCAACTTTATGAAGGTGCGCAGCACAAATACTGATGTTAGTTCTTAATGTATGATGGTAATCTCTTTTCTTGTCCTGTCCAGGTTCCTAAACCATGATTTTATTTTCATAATAAGAAAAAGAGTCTTATAAGTTTTGTCTGAAGAAGCATATATAGTTTGCCACTCTATTTGCTTTTTGTTTCTAACATTTGGAAAAGGTCTGTATATGGAATCGTTATGTTTTTGTGTTGCAAAACTGTGTAGCGTATTTATCCAGTGTGTCAGCTTTCTCATAATAGACCCATGTGACCATTAACCACACGAAAAGAATGTTCTTTTTTATAATAGATAAATTATAGATGATATTTTTAATGTCGGCTGTCATATAATTGTTTATAGGTGTGGACGTATTTTGCAAACACACAAAGCCAGTGCTATCTTAATTTCTAATTATTCTATTGAATAAATTCCCATTGGCATAGGAATTGATTCCCCTATAATGTAAGATGGGAAGAAACAAAAGCATCACACTCTGCCAGCTTTAAGGGATCTATCAGTGTACACAGTTAGGTGGTCATGAGGAAAAAGTTCCTGAAGATCAGCCAATAGTCGTGGGTTAACTACTGCAGGATGTCCTCCTGAGTCATTCAGTGAATACCAATCAAGGGGCTTCTGATTAATTTCAGTTCTGTAGAAAAAATTGGAAGATTATCTCTTAATTCACTCATTCCTTGGAATTCAGATTTTTTTTTTTTGCCAATATAATTAGATCGATCACAAATATGCTGAAGAAGTGATGTTTTTTCGGCATTAGGCATAAAACAAAATGTTCTGCACTTTTTTCTCTTCTAAATGCAAGAGGCTTTTCATTACATTCAGCCTTGATGTTATCATTACGGGTGCTTTTAAGAGTTCCCGTACACTCTTTGAGGGATTTATGTTGTATGATGTCCAGTCTTTCTATTTGAGATCTAGATGCTTGTTCATAATAAATTGATCCAAAGTCAATAATAGATCTTACAGAAATGTATGGTGATTAGTGACCGTTAATCGATAATTATTCAGAAATCGTGAGATGCGGTCTGGTGTGAAGTAGGTCTCAGAAAAACATTTTCTTTATCGTGCCAACGTTTCAATCTTTATTGAGATCATCTTCAGGGCTCAAAGTGTTGTCACTTTGTTGTTACATTTTACAGTTGCTTTATAGTACAGTAAGCTAGTGTTAGGGTTGGTATGAAATACATTTTAGCACATTATGAAATTTTTCTGCTTTAGTATCAATTGTAGCAATATGGTCCAATTTTTGTCTGAGAAACTTTACCTCACCAACCACCGTAAATTAGTTTTGAGCCAAGATCATAGTATTAGAAAGAGAGTAGATTTTCTTGATGTTGTAAAATAGCATATTTTCATTTTTTCCACTGAAATAACTAATCTAAAAGTGAATGTTCAACCCAGTAAGTTTGATACTGCTGCCATGGCTTCTATTGCTGCCTCTGAGGACTCTTGAGTAGAATAAAATACTGATGTCATCTGCAAGTTGTATAATTTTATCATTATACTTTCTACTTCTGTGACATATAACAAATGGTTTAGAGTTCCATCTTCACCTTTAATTGCAAAAACAAATAATTGATTCCGGTTTTTTTTTTTTTTTTTTTTAGTAATTCCTGAAATTTCAAATGGCGCTTTCACATGGGAAAACCACATCTCGGATATCCGACAACGGGTCAAAACTATGAGTAAACATGTTAATGTCAAACAGACGTAAATAAGCACTTGAAATATTATGAAACTAGTTACCTCGATGGTGCTTTCAGCTGCTTTTTGCAAGTTACCTTGCATCTTATGGTCCATAATGACTTGTAATCGGTAGGGATGGATATTAGATAGGGATGCATTAGTGTCTAATAATTTTCTAATGCTAATCTCTCTATATTATGATAGATTGACATATGGTCACCATGGTAGGCACTGTTTCTGGGTCAAAATGATTTCTCCTTTGAAAAACTCCCCAGGTCAAATCAGATTGAACTTTTTAATCAAAATTAATTGTAATATCAGACTCATTGGTTGAAACATAATACTCTTGTTCATCCATCTGAAAAACTAAATAAACTATGGATGTGCATCCCTGCATATACATCTCTGGAGAGCTCCAGCCTCTGATCCATTGTCGATGGACCTCCAGTGTCCAACCCCATCCAGCCTTGTCGTCAACATGCAACAACCTTCTCACATAATAAACTCTTCATCTTTTGGTATCTATTGTCTACTGGGGGCTATTCACCTATTGCATTTCTATACCCTTCAGGTTTTTCAGAAATGTTTGTTTATACTACAACGCTACTGGTTGGGCGAACCATCATATTTCCAGCCCCATAAAAAAAATATGTTCAAAATTCTTTACAATGATTTCCCTATGTGGATAACTATTCCTAGATTTCTTATTTTAACTTATATTAAGATGGATCTTCTTACAAATTGTATCGGGGCAAGTGATAGGGCATCTAGGTTCACAGACCCTGTTGGCATTGAGTCAATTCTACTGACGTCCCTGGATTCTCTGACCCTTCTCTCTCCTACCATTGTGCTTTTGTAACAGTTATTACATAATTGAATTAATTATACATTTTATCTAAGGCCTTGTTGAGACAAAAAAGTTAGTGTTACGAGCAGGATTCAAACCCATGAGCTCAATACACTGCATCAATCATATTGAGCCGAAGGTCATGGATTCAAATCCCGTGTTTGACATTAGCTTTTTTGTCTCAAACAAGACCTTAGATAAAAAGTATAATTAAATCAAATAATTAATAAGGTCAATTATGACTACTAAATACATATATGGATTGTTACATACTTTGTAAAGAGTAATTTCAGTCATACAATATTCAACTGCCCATTGAATGTCATGAGCGAGGAGAGCAAAATAAGTATATTTTGTGGGAATGACAGTATCGTATGTATTGATATAGTGCAGAAAGATAGCACAATTTTTTATTTAACAAAATGCTTATTCCATTTGATAACCCTAATAGATTCCCCCTTTCTAATTAGCAAACATCCCATGACTTTTCAATTTCTGACACAGTAGGGTCACTGTTATAACAATTTGTGCAAATGCATTTGCCACATTCGAAAATTAATTTCACATAAATTTTTATGCAGGACAATGTGTAGGTGTGCTCAAGTCATACATAGAAAGTAAGTCCTTTTATTGCTATCTTTTGCAAACAATAATTTTTACCTACTTATACAAGTGAAACCAAATTCATTTTGTTTTAAATTTAAAAGTGTTATCAGTGCACAACCTGAGCAAACTAGTTTTATCCAAAGCAAACCAAGATCAAGGAAGTCAAAAATCTAGGAAACGCACCATCAGATAATGATTATCAGGTCTATGCTTAAAAATCTGATTAGTGGTTCTCAATTAACTGAATGACTAGCAGAAAGCCTTTTATCGTAATACCAGGTTCAATTGCATGCAGTGTAATGTGAACGTGTTGTCACATACAAGAATTTATGCTGTTTTCAACAAACATGAGTCCAAGTCTTTTTTTTTTTTTTACCAACATCAAACGTACACTACTTTCAAATCTCAATGTTGACACTTCTGATGCATGAATACTTTCACCCAACATTATTTCTCTCAGTAACTGTTGTACTTAAGCAAATCTACCAGGTCTGAATTAAGAAAAACAAAATTAAAATAATCCTATATTAAAACAACTACCTATGTATTAACATGGATATGTTTTAGAGCTGGAAACTTCTTATTAATATGACATTTGAATAGATTAAAATTCCATGTGACGATCAGTGCAGGTTTAGAAGAGCAGGCAATTACTCCAATTTTTTCTTTCTTTAATTAATTTTGCATAACTTTTTCTTAATACTGTAACTATACATTTATTTCTGACATTTTTTTTTTGTGACATTTGAATTATTTTTTGCCCATTCACTTCCAGATAGCTGGTTTTATTTTTTTTATTTCAATGGTATTAATTTCTTCCTATAAAATTTTACTATAATTTAATTTATCTGACCAAACCCATAAATCTTGTTTAATGTATTTTGCAAATTGTTAGGAATGAATTCAGTATTCAACAAGTGTGAATAATATACTAGAAGAACAATCCGCTTTCCAACATAGTGAAAGCTGTGTGTAGAGTTTAGTGACCGTTAGTTAATGATTATTTGGCACTCTCAACATGACACAAGAATGACACATCTACACAGAAAACAAACACTTTGAGCCCTGAAGATGATCTCAATAAAGATCAAAACATAGGCACAATAAAGAAAATGTTTTTTTAAAACCTACGTCACACCAGACCGCATCTCATTATCTCCAAATAATCATAGTGAAAGCTGCACAGTTAAAATATTTATTCTAAATAATCTAATTATCCAGTACAACTAGATAACAAAAAAATTTCCTTTTTTGTCGATTTAGAAAATGATTTTGACTTAGTCTGTCATGAGTCATTTTGGCTCAAGTTAAATGAGGTCAGAATAAGTAATAAAATACTAAGTTTGAAAGAATCCCTCTATAGCAAGGCTAATTTTCAATTGTAATTAAACTGGGAATTAGGAGATGAAAAAATGTATTATCTAAGGGGCACAATACTGTTCTCTTTATTTTTATCTGATTTTATATAGAATTTTGTTTAATGAATAAGGCCTAATTGGAGTGAGATTAGGTAAACTTGGCTACATACTTGCACTATTACTTCCAGATGAGATTGGAGACTCAAGCTATGAAGGCCAGAAAATTTTAAATATGCTGCATCAGTATAACATGAGAAATTTGTTGAAATTTGTTGTTGCAAAGTCAAGAAGACAAAAGTAATGGTTTTTCTCTCATTTCTTAAATAAAATACTAATACAAAAAATTTTTTAAAGAAAAAACAGCTATGCAATAAATTCGACTGTTCTATACATTGTGTGCAATTTGCATGAACAGAAAAACCTTATGCATATTTTTCTAAAATGTCAAATTTATAATTGAAATCTTCCTCTACCATGCTTGTCTATAGAAACATGATTTTAATTTGTAAAATCTGTACATTTTAAGTGCAACATTGCTGTTGTGATAAGCTTAGTCGATTTTTTTTTTATAAATATAATTTTCAGTGCACTAACTATAAATTATTTTACAATGTAACTGTAAATAATGACAACTTTAATGAGTATTCAATTGAAAAATAATCGCATCATTGTCATGACTGTGTAGGCCGATTGTAACACCTGCAATAACAAAGATTATTTTATTTTATTTTATAGTCAGCAAGTATTAAATCTTACCCCAGCAAGTTGTGCAACGTTAAACACAATAAAATTTCTGAAATGCAACTTCAGGGGCTTTGACATCATCAGCATCTGGAAAAACACTGTTTTCCTATTTTCTGGACTTCTTTGAAACCATGAGTTGTAATGCAGCAGTCTGTGTATATTTTCACTCTGTTCATAAAAAAAAATGTTAAACTTCTCATGAAAACAAATCTGATAAAAACCTCACCTCTGTTTCTATCTCCTGGCCACAGAAGCATATCATCGAAGGCAACAGCCAAACAAATATAAATGTAATGAAAAAAACTAAAAGGTTTGAATGCAAATTTTCAAGTCCCTGCAAATATAAAATCATGGCAAAACATTAATCGGGAATATTTCATTAGATACAATAGTACACAATTATTACAAAAGATCTAGTCTCAGTTAAAATACAAATAACAAAAGCTGGTAAGAAAGTAGGGGTTGTAGCATCAGCATATTTTCCAGAATAGTAGGACACACCCTCCTCAAGAAGAGTTACAAAGATTGAATTAAGACTCACTGTAGGTACATTAAAAGGGAAATAGATCTAAAATGCACAGCATGGTAACCCTGTGAATTGACATTTATTCTTTCAAAATTATGAAATTTTAGTAACAAAATTATTTAATTGAACTTTCAATCAAAGTTTAAAAACCTACTCAACCAAAGCAATAAAATGGACTAAGAAAGAAGAATATTTATAATATAAAATAATATTTACAGTGTGAGATAATATGTAAATATAATAAGATACATATTACACACATGAAATCTCTTTAGGGAGTGAAATATGAACCGAAGAAAGCAGTTCATGATTCTCTTTAGTCTGTTAACAAGCTCACTGGTGAGTACCATAAATTAAATAGCCATAATCAAAATGAGGAAGCACAAGGGAGAAAACCAGGAGTCTGTGGGTGCTGATTGGGAAGTATTGGCTTGCATGACCGAATTGTCAGAGGGTGGAGAAGCGATGAGAGATTTTGGAAATGTGGATGCATATAAAGGATAAAAGGAGTTGTTAGTTGTTAATGCAGAGTGGAGGAATAGAAGGTAAGGTTTGGAGAAGGAATGGAATCCAAACACTATCGTCTGGGACTTATTGATATTAAGAGTTCCATTTTTAATGTCCAGGAGCTGATGGCATTTTGGTCCTCTTAGATTCATGTGATTAAGATTAGGTCATGAGCTGAAAAGGAGAGAGAATAGTACACAAAAACAACAACACTAAGAACAATAATAACCAACAATAATAACCAAAAACAAAATAAATACTGATTACTGATTTATTTAGCTCAACTTTGTACATACAATATATGTACATGCATATACATGAGTAGCATTGAAAAATTAATACTTAAAAAATAAATAAATATAAATAAAGATACAAAAACTTAAAAGGATTCGGAAAATTACTGTGTACCTAAACAATGCATAATTAAACTGAGAACACTTGTCAGACAAAAAAATCAGAAAGACAATAGGAGGAACAATAGAGGTTTGGAAGGGTGGGGGCGAAAGTTAAATGAAAGTAGGACATTCCCAATGGGATGGAGATATTGTGGCTGAATGGTTTTCCTGAAAAATGATGTGTTGCAATTTCACAAAAGTTTGAGAAACAGGCCAGGTTGTGAACAGAAGGGATAAAACAGTGGTTCGCTTATGATGAGGATGAAATGAGAAGGGTGTGGGAGGTGTCATTCATTTACTATTAAGGTGTCCTGCTACACAATGTATACAACCTCAGGCCAATAAATAGCTAGGTAATAGTGATATTGGTCTATATGAGTTGACCATGTGCACAGGTTTTCCCGTTTTTCTTATCATAATGACTTCTGCAAATTTCCAGATGCTGGAAAAATAATTCAGTCTAATTGTGGCATTAAACTGGTAGGTATGCTAGTTAAACTATCCCCTTTTTCGGCAAATGGGAACAGTGTGGAAGGTGTCATCCGTTTTCTATTGAGGTGTCCTACTACACATTGGATACAACCTCAGGCCAATAAATAGATGCAGTGTGTCCTGCTAAGTTCTTAAAATGCAACAAATAAAAAAACACGCACAAGAACGAGGTAATTCCTCACTGAGTCTGGGGAGCTTCCAAAGATTTTAGGGCTGGAAACTTCTTCTTATCAAGGGGATTGAACCCCACATGACAGATCGGTCGTGCAGGTTTAGCGTAACAAAGAGCCGTGTTGGTGATAAATTTGACTTTAGCCTAATTTATCTGACTTAATCTGTACGCTTTGGTAATGTTTTAGTAGTTTTAATAAAAAATAAATATTTAGGGTTGAATAGAGAACATACAACACTTTGCTTTTTTACATTACATTTTATTTTAGGGTAGTAAACTGTTCAAAACCCTACTCAACCCAAGAAATAAAAGGGATTAAGGGAGAAGAATATTTGTAATGTAAAATAAGAAAAATTAAGAGATACAACTAAAAAAGTTAGAAACTGAACAAAAGGTGGTTCTGTGTGCCATGTACATTGATGATTAATGGCCAAATTTTCTACTAAATTGTACGATTTCTGGGTGTAGTCCAGGTTGGGAAATTACTTGAAATTTGATCATTACCAATCATTTGGTCTACCTGTCCTCACTGGTTTGGTGTGTCAGACATGTTTTGGCATTTAACAATCTTTGCCAATCAACACTAAAAATATAGGCAGGCCAAGATGATCAGTAATAACCAAATTTTCTAGAACAGTTATTGATAAGGCAAACAAAATGTGGATTATTGAACATTGAAACACTGTATTACGTTTTTTAAGACAAATTGACTAAAACTAATCATTAAAAGTTATTCTCTTAACTTACAACCATGATTTGATACCCTGCTAAACAAGCCTGAACGGAAGCAAATAATATCTCTATTGTTAACATTGCTCCATAATTTTTATTCATTGATGCCACTAACCTGAGAAAACAAATAAAAATTAATTATAGACAGTTAATTGTATAATGTTTGGCTGGCTAATAACTCACCGAATTACATCTGAATGAATTTTAATAGACTCCCTCTCAACTTTTTTAGAGACAAACATTGACTGATTGCTCAATCGGTGAGAAAGAATTTTTAAGCAGCCTGTAATATGTAGGGAAACACTGGCAATGCTGTCAAGGTAAGAAGTCTCAATTATACCAGCCATTAGTAGGATGTATGATTGAAAGAAATATGACAATAAAACGGAACTGAAAGGCGACCACAGCTGGTAAGGATTTTTAAGCGGTCTGTCAGAAAAGTAGTCAATTACTATTTGTAAAAAATGAAGTGGTATGAAAGTAAACATCGGTTCAAAAATGTCATACGCCTTTTGGTCTGTCAAGACATTTTCCAACAGTTGGTCTGCTTCATCGAGCATTTTAAAAAAATTGTTTTTGCTTGTCATATATGCCTTCAGCACAAGTTGCACTGACATACAGAAAATTGTCATTGCCAAGAATGATTCTGTCAAGTCAGACTGTACAACAAACATGAATGAAATGAAACTGTACACAAGCATAGCTACTTTTCCATTCAATGAAATAAGTTTAAAACTGAAAGAATAGCCATAAGAATTGTTAATTGGAATGAAGCCTGATATTTGCAACAACAATCGAGTAAATTTCATACATTCTGATTTCCTGAAAAATATAAATTAATGAATAAATTAATATTTCATTTGATTAGAGAAGAAATGTGAAAACATACATTTTTGTAATATTTTACCATAATTTTGCAACTTGTTTATGCTTTATGATGATTTTGCAAAGCATTATTACCACTGTACTGTACTGACTGTATGTATAATTGTGGGTTTCAAATATACCATTCATTTTAGCCATCTGTATTGACACCAATTGGTAATAATGAATGATTGCATGTCTTTATTATTAAAGCTGTGTGAAAACCAATAACTTTTTGTGACCTTTATAATTTTTAGTTACATCTAACTGGACTATACTAGGAAATATTAACAACAAATGAAATGTTAGGTTAAATTGAAATAAAATATAGCATTTCTATATTTCTTTAAGACAAAATCTATTTAAATATGCTTTTGTTTCGCAAATTCATCTGTGAATTGAATTTCTTTGAAAATACCATTGGTTAGTAAATATGTGACCGTCCCATTGTCATGATTGCTACATCGACACCTCATGATTGTAGTGGCCACTTATCTGGAATCGTATAGGCAGTATAGCGCAGCAAAAACATTATAAGTGTGTCATAGCGAGTAATATAAAAGAGGGACAAGTTTAGTTGTTAATAAGGGTTTTAAAAATCTATTTATTTTTAGGTATGTAAGCAATATAAGCATAATATTGTATATTATAACACTAATTCCATAAATAAATTAACATTTTCAGGAATAAATTGATTTTGTTCTTATCTGAAATAACATTATAAATTTCTTTTTTTCTAAGATGCCAATCCTGCAAGTGAGAATAGTGACTGACCTTAAATGAGGGACTCACCTCAAAAAGTAAAGTGATGAATGACTAACAATGTTAGTTTGCTTGCTATCGACTTACTATTTGCAATCCGCATTTCCACATTCATAAATCATAAGACCTTAGGATAAGATACATTCCATGATTCTGACTATGGAATGGGGCTAATGCCCTAACAGGCCGCTAGTTTTATTAAAAATTTATTCCCAACATGTTTACTATATTGACTCCATATAAACTTTTAAAGAAAAAAATAATGGAAGTTGACAAAGAGCTGCAAGCAAATCATGTGGGGCAAAATAACTGTAATTTCTACAAAATTTAGGAAGGATTTTTAAAGTTATTACATGCAAGGGATGATTTTCAACTCTTGACAATATTTTTCATGGTCAAACCTGGACAGAGACATTGAAGACCTCTCTAAAAGTTGTCCCCTCTACTAGTTCAGCAGAAAACTTCTAAGACAGCCCTGGGAAGTTGGAAATCTTCAAATGACAAAAAAAATAACAGAAAGCTAGGTTTGAAAGAAAGGACTTGAGACTAGCTTTAAATGACTTCCTTCTTTAGTATCAAAATATAATTCATTCAGTGGAAGGAGAATCTTTATTATCAAGAGCTTCTTATTATATTAAGGCTTTTTGTCAGATCTCAAGGCTTTGATAATGATTCTTGTGTGTATCTTTTCCTCTCCCAGGACTTAGAATCTCTGCCTGCATAAACCTTTGCACCAACCTTGAAAACTGTTTCTTCTTCTTCTTCCTGGCAATATCTACACAAGCTTCTTTCTGCTCCTCTAGTTTATACATCCTCCAGAATATTTAGTGACTAGTCAGCAGTTCAACTATTAATATAGTCCTAACACCTAGATTTAATAGTTCTGCCATTAGATTTTGTGATGGTCCTTTGATGAATTTTTTCTAATGCCTCTGCCCTAGACTACAACCCCAGTATTGAGGACTTATTCTTAATCCATTGCCTGATGGATCTACATGTTGGGCAGTTTGGTTTACCACAAAAGGGTTCAGGGTTGATAAGTGTCCTTATCAAACTTTCCTGGTCCAATTAAGTGGCCAAAGCAACAGATTACTTTCATACCTAGACAAGGGCTATTATTGTTATTCCCAAGGTTTGACAGGGTTCTGATGCAATCCCAAACAGTTCTGGACTTTACTACCAATGGGATAGTTTTCTTTAGTGTCACCTGGCTGTCTGGGTAGAGTTGGCATTAACCAGAATTTCTTTTTCCCAGACTGCAGATTTCTATCAAATCAGTTTTTATAATTTTTTATCAAATCTGAATTTGGGGTTATGACATCACAAGCATCCCCTGAAACTTGTCTGCCTGAAGCGCCGACCAAATTAGCTATTAGAGCCTGTAGGACTATACCTGGATGAAAATGTGTAGTGGTGGTAGATTCAGAAGGGCATGTCGAGTGGAGGTTGTTTTCATCGCCTCAGTATGTTCAGGCATGCCAGTCTCTGAGCAGTATAATTTATAGAATAAGTGAAAATAAGTTTTAGACTGGAAAAAATTTAGTTTAAAAATATTTAAAAAATAAAGAGTTTAAATTTGCTATTAAAAAAAATAAAATTTTTTAAAAAATAAAAAAAATAAATAGCATTTTTCAATATTAAGAAACAGGTGGCTCTCTAAAGATAAGCTGTATACAGCATCTATTGGGTTGTCCGGAAAATAATGCAGGATTTTGGTATTAAACAAAAAAAAAGAAACTAGTTACTTTACAATGTTCTTTAATCAAAATAATTTCCCATACTCTCAATACATTTCTCCCAACGTGTTGGTAACTTATTAATTCCGTCTGAGTAGAATTCAGAATTTTTAGAATTGATAAAGTCAATAAATGCATTTTCCAGTTCCGTTTGATTTTTGAATATTATGTGTTGTAAGTAGTGGTCCAGGTGTCTAAAAAAATGGTAGTCAGTAGGCGAGAGGTCCGGAGAGTAGGGTGGGTGAGGCAAAGTTTCATAGCCAAGCTCCAATAATTTTTGTGACGTTACACGTGACACATGTGGTCGAGCGTTGTCATGCAACAAAATGGGCCCTTTCCGATTGACCAAAGAGGGCTTCATTACTGCCAATTTCTGATGCATGGTATTAATTTGGTTACAGTATGATTCAGCATTGATGGTTTCGCCAGGATTTAAGAAGCTGTAGTGTATTAAACCAAATGAAGCCCACCATACCGTAACCATTACCTTTTTTTGATGAGTTGGGGGCTTTGGAAAATGTGGTCAGCGACGGTCGTTTTACTGACTTTGAGTTGCTCTGCAAGTTCTCGAACAGTTGTTTTGGGGTTTTCTTCCACCACTGATCGCAGAACATCATCATTAAGAGAGGAAGGCCTTCCACGACCTTCTTCATCTTCAAGGCTGAAATCTCCCTCCCGAAATTTTTTAAACCACCTTTGCACAGTGCACTCATTAACACAACCCTCGCCCCAGACTTGGTTAATGTTTCTAGCCGTTTGGGCTCCGCTTCGGCCGAGTTTAAACTCGTAAAAGAAAATCGTACGAAATTCTCGCTTTGACATTATAAGGATGACTGAATTATTTCCAAGTAGCGGAATGCTACAGAGGTAAACAAACAATATCATTTGGAAGAGGATTAATAAGTGTTGACATTCATACAAATGAGTAATCCTGTAAACGTAAATAGAATATTTTATATAGATTTTTTTTAATGAAAACTTAAAATCCTGCATTATTTTCCGGACAACCCAATAACTTCGTTTGAAGGAGTAAGCAGTCATCTATAATTTTAAGTTCAATATTTTTTCAATAGATTTCATAGATTTAACGCTTTCAAAAATAAAATCACTTCATTTATATCAAGTTAATGTTTATTCATTTTGAAGCAAATCTTTTCTTAATCAATGTAAGGTCCTAGATTCAAGAATCTCAACTACCTTGAATTCAATTCTAAAATAAATATACTTCAGTAGTTGCTAACTCCTGACACAAAATTGTAAATAATGTACAAAAATTCTAGTAAATTCTATTGATTTGCATTTCCTGTTAAATATAAATTATTGAATAAATCTATATAGTAATTTGAAACTAAGTGTCTTGAGGACAGAATAATTTTGGTTGTTTTAATAATGCTCTATTACAGTAATTGTGCAGACCATTTGTGTGACTACTGAATTACAAATACATATTTTATTTTGGGGTTGTATGCCAGACCTAATTGTCAATGATGACAGCCTATCTTTATTATTCAAGTAGCTCAATGGCTCTTGGTGACCACATTTATTATTTTTTGTTACAATGACTATCTAAAGTATTAGTAAATTTTGTTTTTACAGGGCTATTATATACATATTTTTTTAAACAAAGCAGCACATAGTTGGGTTGCCCAGTCAAACAGGAATCTACTCTTTCTTACATAATGCTTTCTCTGCATTCTGGTATTGTGATCTGTTCACCTGCTCTAACCTATAGCTCAGAAGTAGCCCCCGACTAGTGGTTGGCCATCGAGCAATCACCTGGTATAACCTTAGGTATCTGCGTGTTAGCTTATAAGTTATAACAAAAAGAGGTTGTGGCACACTACATCAAAAAACACGTTTCTAGGAGGCTCACTAAATGGAATGCCGTAAAGAAAAATGATTACATTTCATGTATCATTAAGTTCATAATATATTTGTACTTACTGTATTAGTGCTTATTCAACTCAGCAAAAACTTGGTTAACCAAAAACCAATTTGTGACCCCCCAGATTAGAACATATGTGAAAAGTGATTTTTAAACTTTGAAAAAAAAAAAATTGTGATTATTCCAACAGTGATGATTGAACAGCTTTGTAATGCAATTGTTTAGGGATCAGGGATGTATCTGAAAATCAGCGTTTTGCACTACTACCAGCCTTTCAGCATTTATTTTGCCTTCTTCAGGGCTCTACATTCGTAGTATGATATTAACAATTGATAATTAAACTTAAAGTAGTTTAAATATCAATCGTTTTAAAAAGATAGTTCATACTCACAGTTAGTTGTTTTCAACGTTCTGGATTTCAAGCTTATAGCTCATCATCAGGTTGAAGGAGTTTTCAACCTATCCTATCTGTGGCTTCCTCTCTTTTCTACCGGCTGTATCTACGGCTTGTTGCCTCTCACTGCCACGTTGGAGGGTTTTGTAATTCTAATAAATTTTTGTGCTTAATGGTTTATGTTCTACTTTTTAATTTTATTTATTTATTTTTTATTAAATTTTTTTAACTTAATTAACCATTAATATTCATAAATAATTAGATAAATAAATATACATGCAATGAATTTGCAACGATTTTCATAAATATGTCTAAATAAATAATTTACAATATAAATATCACATTTTAACCAGAATTAACAACGGCGTCAAAATTGTAACTATGGAAAATGGCGGTAAATAAATAGTGTGTAGCCCGCAATAGCAAGACAGGTGGTGTCACCTTTCACGTTGAATTAATTGCCTTTGACATTCAAGTTTTTTTAGGCTATTTTTTAATGAAACCTGAAAATAATTTATACTCTACTGGGCGTGCGATTGTTTCTTTGAGGTTTGCCTCCGTAATAATCTTGTTCAAGTATTTTTCCAGACAGTATCTTTCATATGCATAGATTTCACAGTGAAGGGTATCGTGCATTGCATCACCTGGTGAACCACATAGGCAAAGCGGTGAGTCTTGTTACAAGCGAAAATGAGAGGAATTCGAGACAATCAAAGGCACTGGGACAAGGAACTCTCAAAGCTTCTCTAAAGCTAAGATTAAGAGAAAACTGTCTCCCTTGGTCTATAAGTTGGAGAACGAAGAAGGCCGGAGCTTAGGCCAATGGCATGTGAAGGACCTACAGCCTCACCCCGGAAGTCACCTTTTTTGGGAGGAAGGAGGGGAAATGTTACAAGCAAAAATGAGAGAGAAAAAAAAACCTTTTTTTTCACTGGGGTGACCAAGGGTGCCCTCGGCAGGTTGAGCGAGGTTTGGAAGAGGCCGAAGACGCGCGGGTGGCATTTGGAAGCCGAAGGAGGCCCAGCCAGGGCTCAGAGGGGACGCTGGCAAGGAGTGGGGCCCGACCGGCGTGAACAAAGAGGACTCGGGCTGAGACTGGTCGGTATGGACGAGCCGGACAAAAAAGTAAAAAAGGAACGTGATAGTGTTTTATTTGATTATTTTGGGACTTTTTCTCATCGTCGTGGAGTGGATATTATAAGATTGGTTTCTGGACAGTTTTTTTTTTTTATTATTCAGAAATCTGGTGTGATATAGGTTTCAGAAAAACATTTTCTTTATCGTGCCAACGTTTCGATCTTTATTGAGATCATCTTTAGGGCCCGGGATTTACAAACATTGTTCAAATTTAACATAAACATGTAGGATGTGGAAAAAAGTGAATTTATACAATGCAAAATATATTTTTTATATTCAATCAAAGTATTTCTACTCACTCAAAGTGTTTGTCTTCTGTGTAATTGTGCCATTCTTGCGTGTCGTGTTGAGAGTGCCAGAGCGATATTGCTGTTTTATGTTTATACACGTTGGATTTTGAAGGGGTGGGGAAGGAAGTCGGTATAGAAAGACATTTTTGTATAAGGTATCAGCTTCTTTGAGGTGAAAAGAGCCGACGAAGGGAAAAAACGTTGGTAATGGCTCGGCCAGATTATCCTTTCAGGATTATATAGAAAGGGATAAATAGGAAAAGAAAAGCTAAATTGTTGGAAAATTAGATTATGTGAAAAATATTTGATGTGTGGAATGTGATGTGATGATATATGTATGTTATCTATATTGAATTTGATTAATGATATTGGCGTAGCTGCGATTTACATGTATCTGTTCTGTAATTGATGCTATGTTTGTCTCTGTTGATATAAACCATTTCTAAAAAATTACGTTTATGTTTGTTTTGTTCTGTGTGTAATATTTTTGGATTGTTGAAGTCGAACTCAGTCGCAGCTACGCCAATATCATTAATCAAATTCAATATAGATAACATACATATATCACTGACTTTAACTAACCCGTGCTTGAACGGATTTTAACGCACGATGGCTCGTTAGAAAGCTGAAGAGACACTGATTTCAGTGGAATCATTCGTTGGCTGGAAATCTTCCAGCAAACACTCACCAGTCAACCTCCACGCAGCACTCACATCCTCACACTAAGAAAGCTTTTTGCCAAGGGGAAGGAGTTTTCAAATTGAAAATTTCAACACGTCTCTCATGTATTGTAAGAGTAAACCCACCGATTCCCTGCCAATTTCTATTTCATTTATATCATTTTTATCATTTCTGTGTATATATATAAAGTTTGCTGCTTACTAAGGTGCTAATTCACACATTAAATGTGCACATGTTACAATGTTAAAATCTGGGTATAATACTATTTATCTAAAATCTTTCGTTTGATCCATTCAAATGATGGATAATAATTCGAGATCTTACTTTTTAAAAATGTTTATTTATAAAATAGTAGCTCCGCCGATATACATTCGAGGAAGCGTGCACAGAATCTAATCTATTTATCCTCAGTCAATCATTAAGTCACCTCGGGTTAAGGGGGAGAAAAATGCAATTGTGCTTAATCGACATCTGATAAGCCGAGTGCATTTTTCTGTACAAGTAACGCTATAACTAATATTGAATAATATGTGTAACTTATATATAACTCCTCCACCCTTAGAGTAATGCTTCCCCTGGGGGGTCGTCTTTTACTACCTTTTTTGTTTGTTTATTTTTATTTACAATTTTAGTTTTTATGCATCTAATTATAAATATTATCGTTATACAATAATAATGATTATAATATAAAGGAATAATGTCCATAGGCTTAAATTAGCATGTACATATGGTAGAATGGTATTTTTTGTCACAAAGTTTGGAGAAATATCATGAAGCTTGAGCTGAAGTTGGAGATCTGGGTTGGTCCAAATGTGAGGTAGAAATTGATGCTTGGTTTTCAATGGCTCGTTGTCCGATAGACGAGTGGGTGTCCTTTGTATATTATTTCGCTGTTGCCTGGTTTTAGCAGAAATATTCCTTCCAGGATTTTTGTTTCTATCGTGTTGTCTTGCGTGATCTGGACTTTCTCTGGCGTGATGAAGGTGCATAAAAATTGGTTGATTTCTGGAACGAATACCACGTGGTTATTGCTTATCTGAAGCTCCGTGTAGACGCACGGTGTATTCGATATTAGAATTTGCGGACAATGGTAAACTTTGTTTTTAATACATTCGTCTGTTAAATATGTTAGCTCATTACTTTTGGATTTAAGAACATATTTATTTTCTGGAATAGTTGTAACTATTTTTTGGCCAACTTTTGTTGGAATAGGTTGTAATTTATATAATTCAAATTTATCGTCACTACAAAATGGTAATCGTAAAAAGTAGATTATTTGATTTGTTTCTATTCTACAGTCGACTTTTAACATATTTTCAAAGTCTATGATATTCTCATATTTCACTTCTAAGGACAACTTAGTATATAATCGGTTCTCCAATCTTTTTAACTCCGAAAATAATTGACGGGTGTTTATAATGCTTGGATGAATTGTTTTTAATTTGCAAAAAGTTATTGAATTTTCAATATCTTGGATTATTTCTAGTAATAATTGATAAAGGATTTGTAATTGATTAAAAGTATCTTTAACTGAGGCTATTTGTTGAATATTTCTAATGTTTGTACCAATTAAATTTATTTTACATTCAAATACATACCGTAAGGTGTTTATGGTTTCATTAAAGTTACTGATTATTCTTTCGTTAAGGGAATACATGAATTTTATTTGATGTTGAAGTGTAATTTGATTAGTGTTGATGTGTTCTATGATTGTGTTTAATTTTTGTCCGTCCGCATCATCTATGTTTCCCGTAATCCATTTTATTGCTGAGCCAAGTCCATTGATCAGTCCTCGTCTTTTCCTGTTATTCGAGTGTATGATCAAGTTGTCCAATTTCTCTTGAGCCATAGCTTCGGTATAATTAAGTATTTTATTGAAAGGTATCTTCCAAAATTGTTTTATTTGTTTTAATATATTTGGAATTTTTTCTGTATTGGTGTTTTAAATTTAAAATTCCGACTGAAATATATCTATATCATAATAATGCATCAAAATGTGTTCAGACATAATTATTCTACCTTCTCCGGTAAAAGTCCGATGTTGTGTGAGATATCTTTTATCTTGAATGCAGGCCTGGCAGCTGACATCGCGAGGGTCCAAGTTCTGTAACATCGACATTTCCGGTATTAAACTGATAAGTCGTTTTTCGTGGTCACTTTACATTAGCTAAATGAATATTCGGTTTTGTATTACGATGGGACTTTTCTATTGTAGCTGTTTTCCTTAAAGGATTATGAGATTTTCTTTTTTATGTTACATTCTTCTCCGTTATCTAGTACTATTTGTTCAAGTGTATTATGTCTACTGAAATGTTTAATCAATTTGTTTACTACTTCGATCGCTTGCCCGGAATTAAGTTTATAGGCTTGTGCAAATCTTGAAAATGTGTCTATAACCGTAAGAAATTTTGTGTTATCTAGTGTTATGGTATCAATATGTACTATTTCGAACGGTTTTGTTGGTGTGGGGGTAATATTGAATTTTAGTTTGAGGGGCCTTCGGTCACATTTTACTAATAGGCAATTTTCGCATTGATTGATAAAAGTTTGTACGGATTTTCTTTGGTTGGGCCAATAATATAATGTTTTAATTGCAGTATCGGTATCATCGATTCCCCGATGATTTGTTTTACCTACATGGTAATTTTCAATTATTTCTTTTACTTCCTCTTTCGATTCAATGTCCATCAATTTATTGGTATACCTAGTAAAATTTATTTCAGCATCTTTAAAATATAATGCCAGTGTTGAACTAAATTTTTCATAGATGTCACTTTCAAAATATAGACCGTATTTAGTTTTGGGAACTAAATAAGATTTAATAAAATTAATAACATCCTTTTCAAATTCCTTCTTTGAAAGTTGTACCAATATTCGTTGTTTTGAGTTGTCGAATAAATTGATAATTTTGGGTTTGGCAGGGGCACATTCTACTTCAGAAATAATGATTTGATTATTTATTTTATTAATTGGTCCTTCTAATATGGGTATATTGATTACTGTGTTACCGTTAAAATTGGAATGCATTGTTGCGTCTTCATCAGTTTGTTCGTTTTCATCTATATTCACTATTACAGACTCGTTGTCTGAGTGAAGTCGATCAGTATCGGAGCGTTGAAATTCCAAGTCATTTGGAGTTAAATTTAAGTCTTCTAAATTTTCTTCTCTGAGTTCGGGGTGTTTACTACAAAATTCGTCTAACAGTTCGTCTATACTCATATCATCCAAATTGTCTATGTCGTTTGTTTCATTAGCATTTACTTCTACTCTAGATAGGGCATCAGCTATAACGTTTTCAGATCCTTTTTTTATCAATTATTTCGTAGTTATATTCTTCCAATTTCAATCTCTATGTTAGTAGTTTTGAGTTCAGTTCTTTTAGTGAAAAGAGCCATTGTAGAGGGCGATGATCGCAGAAAATTTTGAATCGTCGTCCAAAGAGATAGGATCTGAAATATTTCATAGTCCATACTATGGCTAGAAGTTCCTTTTCTATTGTCGAAAGTTTAGTTTCCGTGTCATTCAGTGTTCTACTTGCGAAGGATATAGGAAGGTCGGATCCGTTTGTTTTGTGACTAAGTACGGCAAAGTTGCCAATAGGTCAATAGGTCACCACTGGCGTCGGTGGTCAGTATGAATTCTTTAGAAAAGTCTGGAAATTGTAAAATGGGTTCATTAATTAACATGTTTTTACACAAGTCAAAACAGTTTTTTAGTATGGATCGTTAATGTCAATGGAAGAATTCTTTTTCAATCGTTTTGTCAAAGGTTTCGTTAACTTAGCAAAGTTAGGAATAAATTTTCTGTAATACCCTAACATTCCTAAAAATCTTTTAATTTGCTAGTTGTTTTTCGGATTGGGTAATTTTGTATTACCTGTATTTTTTCATTATTCGGTTTTATGCCGTTAGGCGTTATGATATGCCCTAAATATCCAATTTCTCTTTTTAGGAACTCTGTTTTATCCAGTTGGATTTTGAAATTGTATTTTCTTAACTGACGGAATACTTCTTTTAATTTAGTAATGTGTTCTTGGAGGCTAGCACTGAAGATAATTATATCGTCAAGGTACACCATGCAATTGGTGATACCACGGAAGATATTGTCCATAACCCGTTGGAACGTGGGTGGCTAATTTTTCAGCCCAAACGGCATTATTAGGAATTCTACCAATTCTATCGCAGAGAAATATTGACATCTCCCCAGCCTATCAAATAAGTCTGTGATATTTGGAAGTGGGCACTTACCATCTATGGTTTTATCGTTTAATTTTCTGTAGTCTACCACAAGACTGAACTTCTCTTTTCCAGAGGCGTTTCTTTTTTTTGGTATGACCCATAGCGGTGAGTTCCATGGAGAGCTAGATGGCTGTATTATGTTATGTTCTAGCATTTCGTCAATTTGTCGCCTAACTTCGTTATTATATATCTCAGGATATTTATAGGATTTAGTGTAGATTGGTACCTCGTCTTTCGTTCTTATTACATGTTTTACGTCATTAGTGAATGTTAGAGGTGTACCTTCTTGATAAAATATGTCACTAAATTCTTTTGTTAATTGTTCTATAGCTAGTTTTTCTTCCGTATTCATGTGATCTGTCCTGATTTTTGCCAAGTTAATATGGTTTTTGGTTTTATCTTTATTTCTTTGGTTTGATAATTCTAATATATCTTCATGGCTGACTGATATCGTGTTTAAGGGGTTCTGTAATTGTTCGTGTTTATGTGAATCACTATTGTTTTTAATAATGCATAAGGCTCGGTGGTTCTCTACTTTTATGAGACATTCATTAATTTCTAAGTCTTTAGATATGATGTGAGGAATAATTGCATGTCCAGATTGAACATTTTTTACTGGGACTTGAATTACTTGTTCACTTTTTGCTTGTATTTTATACATTTTTGGTGTTTCTTGTATTCTTTTTTTTGTATATTAGTATCAGACGTAGTTAATTTATTTTCATTAAAATCAATACGAGCATTGTGTTTTTTAAGAGCATCCAATCCTATCAACATATCGAACAGGTCTGAAATTTAAATAATCGAAACTTTAATTTTAAATTGTCTATATTACACAATTCGTCGCAAGATACAATTGTGCTGAATTTTCCTGTCGAGGTCGCGTGTGCAGTTGTAATTCTAAATGGGTCATTCCTTATGTTATTTTCAAAGTGTTTGAATGCTATGTTAGGCGTAATAAATGATGTAGTACTTCCGGTATCTAATAACATTTTTAAATTGTACTTAGGTAATTTGAAGTACGGGAGACGAATTTTGTCCCAGTTCGTCACCATCCGGAATTCGGGTAGTGTTCGGGAATCTCTAAAAAATGAGTCGAATTTTCACTGGAAAAGTCGTCTGATGATTGAAAATCATCAGGTTGTTTCAATTTAGGTGATTTTTCGCTCATGTGATTAAGTTCTTCCGTTATATAATTAGGTGCGTGTTGACCATATTTGGCATTCTGTTGGTTAAAGTAATTGTTGGGATGTCTGTTTTTTTGCCAACTTTGAGTTGTTTGTGTTGACATCGGTGTGGGTTTTGTGTGTTGGTTATTGGCATTCTAGGTGCAAAGTTTCCTTGGGGTTAAAGGGTCTTTGTGTTATATTCACAGGTCCAGTTGGGAAATTTGTGTTAAAAAGTTTCCTGGGAAGGATTCTGAAATGTTTTTAAAGGTTTTAAATGAGATGACTGTGTGTGTGGTTCATAATTCATGTATTGGAAGTCATTAACCAGCAATCTTTCAATTTGTAACAGAGTTTTCGGGTTCCTGGTCGCTAAGGATCTTTCAGCGAACTTATGAAATTGTGGCATATTGCTAATTCTTGAAACTGAATTAGGTAACTTTTGTTGACTTCCGTGCCTTCTAAAATATTTATTTTCGAACGGAACAGATAGAATTTTTCTTGAATTTCAGCGAGTGAAGTTAATACGTTTTTGTTCGAATTGTGCCTCAAAATTTCTATGATTAAAACTCGCCGGATCTTGAATATCTGAAAAGTTATTTATCAAATGTGCTTTCAATTGTTCCCAAGTAGTGAACTGAATATTTCTCATAGACTCATTAGATTTGTTTCTTTTGTCGTATATTTAAAGTAGAAACATTTTGTACATTGCTCAATAAAGTGTTTATTTCTTCCACTTTTATAATAAATTGGGTCAAAGTTTTAGGATTACCGTTTAAGTTGGTATAGCATCTAGAATTAGTTTCAAATCTGACGAACTGCCATTTTTTTAATTTTAATTTTATTATTACAACTTTTATTTTCTTAAAATTATAATTTTCATTGAAGTTATTGTGTGAGTTTTTATTAATATATTATTATAATTATTATAATATTTTGTTATAAATTAATATTTACTCACAGAATGATTACAAAGTGTGCCATGTCCAATTCTTCATCTTCTTTAGACTGAAGTACAAGTAGGTTGATGAAGTTCGAGGCGGCACGTTAACCGTTGATACAGTTGGTTTCAATATTCTCTTCAACACTTTCGCCGTCCCACTGACTGCGCCAATTATGGATAATAATTCGAGATCTTACTTTTTAAAAATGTTTATTTAAAAAGTAGTAGCTCTGCCGATATACATTCGAGGAAGCGTACACAGAATCTAATCTATTTACCCTCAGTTAATCATTAAGTCACCTCGGATAACTTATTTATGAAATTAGCTAACATCAAAGAAATGTGTTGTTTATCAAACTTATATATTGTGCATATGTAATCAAGGACTTATAATTTGTAATTTATAATACATGTAATTATCTGTAACTTCCATATTTATGAATGTATTCTCTCTGCAAGTGGTTTTTAGTATAATTTTCACCACTGTTCTAATTTCTCTTGGCCAAATCAACAAATATCGTAAATATACATAAGCCCTCTGCCACAAGGATGTATAATGTCCTAGACATTTCCCCTTGTAGTCACTTTGTACAAAATGTATGTAAAAATAATAGTGCATAAAAATCAATCAATCAATCAATCACCTCGGATTAAGGGGGAGAAAAATGCAATTGTGCTTAATCGACATCTGATAAGCCGAGTGCATTTTTCTGTACAAGTAACCCTATAACTAATATTGAATAATATATATAACTTATATATAACTTTCATACATCAGCAGTTACCTTACAGAAACTAGCCACTACACTGATGCTGTTGTTATCTGGACGATTTAATAATTGTGATAATTTGTTAACAGTACAATTTGAAATATAATGAAAGTAAAGTCGGATTTAAAACTTTATTAAACCTATTTGAAAGATAATTTTAATCTAAGATTTGGCCAGCTTCTGGCAGATTGTTGTTGATTATGAAATGCTCAATACTAAAATCAAAAACTCTGATATCAGTTATGCAGCAAGAGGAGTGCTGAGGCTGAACTGATGGTCCACAAAAGTAGAGCACAGAAGTTTTATTCAAAACTAAAATTGGAGAAAGGGGAAAAACAATAAGGAGTTTTCATCATTTCAGCCTACACCAGCACTCTCCTGGAATGTTGAAGGCCTCCAATTTCATCAATGGGCTAGTTCACTATACATTCAGCATGCGCAAAGGAACAACTGTGCTGGAACTTCCAAGTGGAAAAGCATGCCTTATAGGTAAAGTTCCTTTGAAGCTGGCTAAGGTTAATGATGTTAAGCAACAACCATACATCCCAGAAAAATACATGCCTTTTTATATGTTTCTAATCAACTAGCCAGCCATTGTTACGAAGGAGGCGATGAGAACGAATACTTTTGAAAAAGATACATTGTTTTATTCTTTGATTCACTTTTATGGTATCAAATTTATATTGAATCAAGAAATCTTTTAAACATTCATTTGAGCCCATTTTTTAATCCACTCGTGCAAAAAGGGACCTTAATTCAACTGATGTTTATATAGTTACTCAGATATCGTGAGATGCGGTCGGGAGTGATGTAGGTTTCAGAAAAACATTTTCTTTATCGTGCCAACGTTTCGATCTTTTATTGAGATCATCTTCAGGGCTCAAAGTGTTTGTCTTCTGTGTAATTGTGCCATCCTTGTGTGTCGTGTTGAGAAGACAAACACTTTGAGCCCTGAAGATGATCTCAATAAAAGATCGAAACGTTGGCACGATAAAGAAAATGTTTTTCTGAAACCTACATCACTCCCGACCGCATCTCACGATATCTGAATAACTATAGATTAACGGTCACTAATCTCTACACATTTCTACACGAGAAGAATGATGTTTATATTTTTATTGTTTAAATAATAAAATTTAGACCCAAAGGCAATGACGTTTTTGATACATGCAATCTAAATGAACAATCAAAAACAATTTCATTGAAAAATTTCAAAATTACAAAGATATAGACAGATTTTTTTTGAAGTTAGGAAAGGCGTAAGGACCCTTCTTTTAAGAAGCGAGTCACTTAAAATAAGTAGAATTTTATCATAAGCATATATTTGGAATTGCCAGATTTATTATTGCAAAATTAAAACATTTGCCTTATGCCTCATATTTTGCTATACATATTTATTTATTTATTTTTTAATTTTTTTAATTTTGAAGACCTTAGTTTCACCAAATCCAGTATTTTTCCATTATAGAAAGGTTAAAAATAAATCTTTTTTGCAGGGTATGTGAAAACATTGTCCTTTTATAGAGGTATCCATTATGATAGCTGCACTGTATTTGATTTGAAAATAAATTTTATACTAAAAAAACAAAAACAAAAAAAACGATTGCAATTGTGCTTGAATTCTGTATACTACAGTGCTATATCATAAATAAATACATTTACTTAATTTAAGAAATTTAAAATTTAAATGGTACCACACATGATTACTGACAGGTGACAATAGTAAATTTTTGTTAAAATATACCAACACAACAAAATTCTAAAAACAATAACATACCCTAACAATAAATTCACACACTCATAAAAATAAATGGGACAAGATTTCCTTTAAAGAGGCTTGTGACACTTTTCAAAAATGAGCAAAACAGATAAAGAAGATGAAGAAGTCTATGGGGATGATTATGATACATATGAAAGGGAAAAAGAGTTTGTCCAAGATGTAGCAACAAAGCATAATGTCGTTATGTTCAGTAAAACATGGTGTCCATTTTGCAAAAAATTAAAGGCCTTGTTTGAAGCGAATAAAATAAGATATAACGCTTTAGAATTAGACACCCATTCCAATGGGCCAAATATCCAAGATGCACTGGAGGAACTCACAGGTTCAAAAAGGCCAGTACCTGCAGTATACATATGTAAAAAGTTTAGAGGAGGCTATAATGAAATTTATTCCGCATGGGCAAATGGAACGTTAGAGGAGTGGTTACAATGTAAAGAAACTGACTTTACATTTGATTTGCTAGTCTTAGGGGGTGGATCAGGAGGAATTGCAGCAGCAAAGGAGGCAGCTAAGCTTGGGAAAAAAGTAGCGATAGTCGATTATGTAGCCCCGACACCCAAAGGCACCACATGGGGCCTTGGTGGCACTTGTGCCAATGTCGGTTGTATTCCCAAGAAATTAATGCACAGGGCAGCCCTCATTTACCATGATATTAAAGATGCCGAAAGCTTTGGCTGGGAAGTCGAGCCACCTGAAACCCACAATTGGGAGTCTATGATTGAAAAAATACAAGAGCACATAGACTCACTAAACTGGGAGTACAAAAAACAGCTTAGAGAACTGGGTATAGTATACCATCAAGGCAAAGGCATGCTAAAAGATAGGCATACAGTTGAAGTTATTGGTAAAGAGGGGAAGAAAACCGAGTTGCAGGGCAGCACTATTTTAATTGCTGTTGGAGGAAGACCAATGTACCTTGATGCTGTTGGGGCAGAAAAGTGTTGTATCACATCGGATGATTTATTTTCATTAAAATCAAACCCAGGAAGAACACTGGTCATTGGTGGAGGACATATTGCAGTTGAATGTGCTTCATTTTTAAATGTCTTTGGATGTGAAGTAAAGGTAAGAATTTTCTTCTTTCTTTTTTATTTTGAAATAATAATTTATAAAAATTTTAAAATAATGTAATATATTAATAACATTATAAACAAAACTATGTGTTTATGCTTAAATTCTCTTTGAACAGAAATTATTTATCAAGCAGAATAGCAATAACAGGATGGCACCCATACTTTACTTAAAGAATCTAAAAGCATAATAATTTAATTTTTGATAATACCATAGGTTTAAGAAAATTTTGATATATTGTATAATTAATTTTGAACACTGGCTAAAATTTATTAACTTTAGAGGACAAAGAGCAATAAGAATTGGTGCCAATATTATATAAGGATTACGTTTTCAATAAAGAAAATTAATTAATTTTGTGTTTAGTTAATGGCGCGTAAAAATTTACTGAAGAGGATGGATCAAGATTTTGTAAAAAGAATAACACGTCATTTAGAAGCACATGGCATTGAAATTAATTATGACGCCTTTGCTATAAAATTTTATAAACCTAAATACCAAAACAAGATTTTTGTGGAAGGCATGGATGGTCAAGGAGACAAGTTCTGTGAGGAGTTTGATACAGTGATAACTGCACTAGGAAGATGGCCAAATACAGAATGTATAGGGCTTATGACAGTTGGGGTACAACTTGATGAGCACACAAAAAAAGTAATAGTTAATCGTAGAGACCAAACAACGGTGAGCAATATATTTGCTATAGGAGACTGCAGGTATGGGACACCAGACTTGACACCAATTTCAAAAAAAGCAGGCAAGCTTTTGGCACGCAGGCTGTTTGGCATGAGTGATGTATTTTTTGACTATAAACTAATACCGAACACTATATACACCCCTTTAGAGTACAGTTTTGTCGGAGAAAGTGAAGAGCATGCCTATGATATACATGGAGATGCAATTGAGATATATCACAATATATTTCAACCATATGAAAGCGTCCTTTCAAACAGGTTCGATTCAAGAAGTTATGTGAAGATCATCTGCCAAAAAGTGCCATCTGAAGGGGAGAAGATTATCGGCATTCATATATATGGTCCGAATGCTTCAGAAATCATCCAAGGATATGCTTTAGCGGTAAAGATGGGTGCTACAAAAGAACAACTCGATTCATTAGTCGGTATCCATCCAACTTGTGCAGAGTTCCTTACCAATTTGTGTATAACTAAAAGATCCGGTGAAGACATTGAACAAATTGTCTGTTGATGTGAATCAATTTTAGAAAAAAATTGTAAAAAACAATAAATTGTTTTTATTGACAATTTCATATTTTTCATCTTAAAACTTTGTTTGGTTTACATAATAACAGAATAAGCAAAATAATTTGTTAAAGGTTAAGATTTGGCAGGTATGCCTAACATTAAAGGTACACGAGTCCTGAGTAAAAACTACACCTAAGAGTGACAAGTTAATAAATAGTTATAGGAATTAAAATAAATAAACGTTTTTATTTTTACATATTTATAAGTAATTGACATTATTATTAATATTATAGAAAAAAACATCTCAAAATAAAACAAAAATTTTTGGGTGTTCTAAAAAAAATTGAGGTGTACAAGAACAGAAGGATGCGATACAAAACAAATCAGTTTACAATATATAAAAATACTCAAACCTTTTATGTGATAATGCTTAAATTATTTCACTCAAGCAAGAGTAATTGAATAATCTTTTATCTTTAGGTTTTGGTGCCAGATCAATTCTTGGAACACGTGGACTCGGGTATGGCTGAAAGATTAAAATCACATATGGAAACAAGAGGGGTCGAGTTTTTCATAGGTGCCAGACTTCATAGTTTTGGAATGGATTCCAACAAGATTTTAGTACAAGGGGTCGCCAAAGATGGTGAAAGTTTTTCTGAATTGTTTGATTGTGTCATATTAGACGTTGGAAGATGTGCAAACACTTATGGCATCAATCTTGATAAAATAGGCATTGAGACAGAGCCAAAATTCGGTAAAGTGATTGTCAATGAAAGAGATCGAACAACAGTCAGCAACATATTTGCCATTGGGGATTGCTCTACTAGAGGTGGTGGAGGTGACCTTTGCATGGTTGCCCGCAAGGAAGGGGTGTACTTTGCCCGCAGACTATATAAGATGACTGATGCATCCATAGATTATAATACAATCCCTTATACAATTTTTACAACCCTTGAATATGGTTATGTAGGATTAACAGAAGAAAACGCAAGGAAGAAATTCGGCGACGATGTTGAGGTCTATCACAATTTATTCCAACCATATATTAGCAGAGCTGCTCAAAGATTTGACTCAAGAAGTTATATAAAACTTATAACATTGAAGACATTAGGCAACAAGGAGAAAATATTGGGCATTCACATCCTAGCACCTAATGCTGGTGAAATTATCCAAGGATATGCTTTAGCATTGAAATTAGGTGCAACCAAAGAGAGCCTTGATGCATTGGCCGTTACATTTCCGACTGTTGGAGACTTCCTGAACGATTTATCAATAACAGTGACTTCTGGTGAAGAAATAGGTATCAGATAAAAATGTGTTGATTAAAAACAAACAAAAATTCGTCTGTCTCTTTATACTTAAAATATTTATTTAACTTTTTTCATTCAAACTTTAGTCATTTATAATTTTGTCATCACCATCATTATAAGCAAGCCTGTCCTTGCTGTCAGTCCGTTAGAAGCATTTCAGGATTGGGGAAGAACTGAAACGCCTCCGACAGATTGACCCACTGATAATAGGTATACCAAAATGATTGGTAATGACACTGCACACCACACAGAGAAATTCACAATTAGTAATTTAAATATGATTATGTGCAAAATAACATACTTATTTATTAAATTTTAAGTGTTTTTAAACTTGCTTAATTAATATTAATACAAACTTATTGCTATGAGTTGAAGTGATTAATTCACAACTAGCTCAATCCCTTTTCAAAATTTTTACAGGAGACACAAAAAACGTTTTAGAGCCATGCATTATGGTTTAGAACTTTATTTTTTTTTTATTAATTTGTATTGTCAAAACGGAAGGTTTCCAAATAATAGTTTTCAATATTGTATTTTTCCAGGTTGACAAAAATTTAAATTTTGAATTGAGCCGCTGTAGTTAACCAATCATTTTAGTAGAACAAGTTGAAATTACTCTCAATTTATTGGCCCAAGTCTCGCCTGCTTTCATAAACCTAGTTTCAATAAAAACAAAACAATATTCTTATATTTCTTGGGTTTCTTTTCAGGAAATAGACAACCATCACTCATTTTCTTTTTATTGATATCAATTTCGGAGGCATCAGCCTCGTTTCTTTTTGGAAACGCATTATTTAGTTCCATAATCTGCTTCCATATAGCATAGGAGCCTGATGTCCCCAAAATTGATATCAATAAAAAGAACATGAGTTTGATGGTTGTCTAGTTCCTGAAAAGAATCCCAAGAAATACAAAAAGTCAACAACCGAAAAAGAAGAGTAAAAAACAATATTCTGATTTCTTATGTATGGGGGGGGGGAACTCATGGTGAAATAAAAATTTACTGAAGAAAAAAACAGGCCTAGACGGTGAACATTGGATTGAACTGATATTGATCTAAACCCATGAGATTGGGCACATTTTTATACTGGATTGAGTCACTTTTGGTCAAAACGGCTTTGTTAGTTGTTGTAATGCATTGACAACTTGTGAAATTTAAAAAAAATCGTTTTGCAGAAAATATGTCTTGAGCCGGTTTTGAAACTAATCGCCTAAGTTAAGAAACAATAAAAATGTATGGAACAGCTATCACAATACCTGTTTGCTAGCAATAGTTCAAATTAATAACATTCTAAAGATGAAACACGGTAACCAAATTAAACTATTAACAGTATATTTTATTTATTTAAATAACAATTTTCACACAGGAGAGTGTACATTACATACAGATTTTTGTGCCACTAAAAGATGCTAAGATTGCTTCAGTTTTCATCAGGAATATGGTCAAGGCCCTGCAAGAAATTTAAAAACAGACTTGAAGTAGGTTAAGATTACATTAATGCATGGGGAAAATTTTTAATCATGCATTACACAAGTAATTTAATTACATATATGCTTTAGAGCAAAAATACTACACTGAAGATAGTGAAGTGCCGAAATTTGTCTGAAAAACATCCAGTGAGAATAGGCAGACCAAATTGGTAGGTAACAACCAAATTAAAAATTAGAAATATTAAGTAAAAAAAGCTTTGAAAAACGAATATGATTAATTGTTATGTTAATATGATTTAAATTATTCAAACAAGTATAATACGTGTAGAAATGTGTGGTGTTTAGTGACCGATAGTTAATGATTATTTGAAGATCGTGAGATGCTGTTGGTTTGACGTAGGTTTTAGAAAAACATTTTCTTTATCGTGCCAATGTTTCGAACTTTCCATCGTCCCTTTGATCTGTAGACTTAGGTCTATAAGGTCGCAACCTTTAATTTAAAAAAAAAAAAAAAAAAAATTAGGTCGACCCTGCCTGACCTTCTAGTGTGAAGCCCTGTTTCTCTGAAGGGCCAAAGAACCATTCCTATTGTAGAGTGATTTACTGTCTTAGTCTCCTGGCGACTTTATAAGCATAAAGCTTATAAGCTGCTTCCTCTAATAATATTATGACCTTGACAATGCTGTACGCATTCAAATGGCTGACTGGAGCCATTGAAAAAGACTTAAGAATAAGAATAATTTTTATCAAATGACATCAACAAAGACAAAAGATTAACTGAAAGCGATCTTTAGGAATAACAGAACGGAAGGGCATAATGCTACCTTTTGTGTAAACCGTGTTAATTTAAAGCATTGTTCAATGTTTATTTTCACTATGATTGCTCCTAATTACTTGTAACAGATGTAGAATGATAATGGATTTCATTTTAACTAAATAAATTGAGTGGTGCGTTAAATTTGCCAATAAATGAATTTTTCCTCTGCCTTCAATGAAATGCGTTCAAAACTTTAGAAATACGTATAAAATTAGCTAATTACCTGCATCACGTAGGGATTCCCGTTCAGCCTCTGATCCCGCAAGTATAAGTCCCTGTCGAAACCTGTTCCTAACACTCTGCGATAGGGCTGTAAAAAACAATAAGAAATAGTTTTCAAATCGACAAGACCAAGTTGTTTTTTTCCTAATAACCCACATTTCCGTTTTGCATAAATTTATGAAAGAAATAATTAAATACCGCTGGCGCTGCAAGCGCCGCGGTGATGATCGTAGCACAAGGGACGATCTCGTACCACATTCTGAGTTATGCTAGAAAGTAGAACTTAGTACTTAGCTCAGAAATAAATACCAAAAAGATGGGTAACAGTGCTGATACCTTCAATGATAGGGTGCAGTTGTCGATAATGCTGTGATTGCTGACTTATTGAACCTTAACATATCCCTATTCTTCCTTCACAGTTTTGTGTTGTGTTTTAACAGGAAGAGTAAATTATGAATATAGAAATTTTTTAGTTTCTGATTAATTATATATATTGATAAATTGTTGATTTTGAATAAAAAATTAATTAAAAAATGCAATATTTTGTTTTAAATTGATATGAACTCATTTGTAAAACTATTGAATAACAATTATTTTATACATGAAATTAGCATTCTAAATTATAAAAATGAAGCCTTTTAATCTTCACAAAGAGAAACCTCCCTAGCTTACCAGTGTAAGGTTACAGTACTGTTTATGTTGAAGATAACTAAGAAAAATAAAACATCCGATTCCATAAATAATGTTCAGAATTATATTTCGGAGTTCAGGCACCCTTTGTGCCGCCGTGGTAGCTCCGGAAGCAGCACGGGATCCAGGATGGGCGAGAGTGAAGAATGTTTTTACTAAAGAGTAAGTCAACTCGGCATTTTCTTTCAGCAGTCTTAGCTGATTTATGCCTTTTTTGCAGCGAATTCGGGAACCTTTCACCGGAAATGGTGACTATTTTGCAAACAGCGTTTTTGTCTGCTTTCTTTGGTGCCTTCTACGGTGGCTTCACGCATTCAAGGGAGGCCTACCTCAGGTTCATAGAAAGGAACGATGCTACCAAATTTGTCGATCACTTTGAAGCTAAGGTAACTAAAAGCGAAAAGATAAATGTTAGTGAAAACTACTGCATCTGTTTTATTCAGTCGTCGCAGGAAATTTGGCCCTAAACTGCTGAATGACAAGTTGTGTCATCTCATTACTTATCTTTTCTGATCATTATTAGTCATGATGCACATTGGACAATAGTGATGAATGATGAAGTGACACCGATCACTTTTATGATATTTCCCGTTTTATGCGATCTCCTGCCTTTCCATGGTAGTCACTGTTAAAGTTAACAAACTAAAGGAGGCAACATACCTATCTATCCAATGAAAAGTAGTAAATACAGCTTAGTGGTGAACCTTTGACTGGAGAGTGGGTGCAACCTGAAAGGGAGGACTGCCGTGGCCAAGTGGTTACGGTGTTAGACTTTTGTTGTGGGTTCGATTCCTGCTGTTGCCTCTCGATTTTTTTCTGACACATTAATGGAGCAGCAAGGATATGGGAGCAAATGCCATACAGTTGCTGCTTTCTTGAACTTAAAACAGGCCTTCGATAGGGTATGGCACGCTGGATTAAAGTATAAGTTAAAACATATGGGAATCCCGAAATACCTATATGAGAAGCTCCTTTCTCAAAGACAGAAAATTTAAAGTCAGAGTGGGCAATTGCTATTCAGCCGAAAAAAGTATCAACTTGGGAACTCCGGAAAGGTCAGTACTGTCACCTATATTATTCAATATTTTCATGAGCGACTTCCTATCTCAAGAAGAAGTGAACATTGCTGCCTATGCTGACGATACAATGGTATATGCCACTGACGCAGATGGCGTCTTATGGAACTGGAAAAACTAGAGTAGAGTTTTTATCTTCTTTATTTCATTATGGTTTTTTGTAATCTGTACATTATTTTTACTAAGCTTTCTTATCTGGTAGATAGACTAGGTGAGGGGCATCGGTGGCCACAGTGGTTTAAGCGTTGATAAGGCACTCATCACTGTAAGGTAAACATACCAGGTTCAAATCCAGTGGCCCTGCACTTGAACACCATCACCTATGACCTCTGCTTTTACAAACCTTCATTAAAAAAAAGTCCTGGGCCAAAAAAAAAAAATGTACTGACCCCTAGTAAAAATAACGTATTACAAATAATTCATAAGTAAATTGTTTTGTAGTTGTTTAATATTGTCAGGGAATTGAGGTGCTGTTCTTTCGAAAAGCTTAGTTATTGGTTATGATAGGCTGTATTTCTATATTTAATAATAATTTCTTACTAATATAAAGTACATTTAATTTTAACTCTTCCGTTTGCCATTTTTTTGTCTCTTTCCCAGCATTTGTTTCAATATGTATTTTGCCGCAGTCAGAACGATTTTATTATTCTCCCACAATTGTACACAAAGTATAACTTACTTTATCTATTTATTATGATTTACATTTTGTATGAATTCCTAGAAAAAGCTTCAAGATACTGTCACTATGGGTTTTGCCAAAGGTGCTATGAAGTGGGGTTGGCGTATAGCTTCATTTTCAAGTATTTATATGTAAGTAAAACAAGTTATTACAATATATCATAAGTTAATTCAATACCAAACAATTTACTCTAAAATATTTGCAAAATTTGTTCTTTAATAGGACCTCTGTGACATTATTTTCTGCGTATCGGGGTGAAATGAAACTTTTAGATTTTGTCACTGCAGGAATTTTAGCAGGAGGCTTGTATAGAGCAAATCATGGATTCAGAGGCGTAATGGTAGGATCTTGCATTGGTAAGCTTACAAATGGGAAAACAATTCTGTATCTCAATCATATAGAAAAAATACTTTAAAGAAATGTTTTATCAGGCACTTTTTTGGGCTTGTTCGCTGGAAGTTTGTCAGTGGCCATGCTAAAATTATCAGGGACGAATTATGATGATATCTACGCTTGGAATTATGAAAACATAAACATTAGAAATAGGTTTACATGAATTAAAAAATATCCTAATATTCTCATTTCTTTTATTTATTTATTTTTAGGAAATTTGCAGAAAGACTTAAAACTAAATTTCAAGGCGAAGAGAATACAAAACTTCTAGAGGAGCATGATGATACAATAAGTGAACAAATGGAACAGTAAGAAATTTATGTAGTTTCGCAAGTCCTGTAAATAATTTTTTAATTAGAAATAAATCTGTACATTAACATGACACCAATGATTTTTTTTTTATATTTACAATTTTTTATTGTTGTCAAAATTTAAGCAATTACAAATGACACATTTCAATGAAATTATTCACAAATGAAGTTTTATATTTAAAATAAAAATGCAAATGAAGAAATTAAGACTGAACGAACAAACAAAAAATTCAATGTTGTCCAGATGATCTAGAAGGATGAAACTCCAAAGGAAATTCACCTCCTTATGGATCTTGTTACTTTTGCAGCTAATGCCAATCTGAAAGAAGTGTTTGTGCTCAAAAAACTGCTATTGTCAAGTCTTTTGGGAGATACCACAACAAAACTGGTATTACTGTATTTTCGCTGCCAGTACAACCAATAACAATCACCATAAACCAAAATGTGTTAAGCAATGACTTCCAGAGGAACTGACTTCATCTTCGAGAGACTACATCACCCCTAAGGCAACGCACCCCCTATGCCCAAAGAACACAACCAAATGCACGGATAACACCTGATATGCAATCATCGAGTAGCTAGACTTTCTGTGGATGTAGAGTAAAATGTTGGTTCCAGTCTGTAGATCTAAATAATTTGGGTGTCAAATTAAATCATGTGCTACAAACTTAAAGAGGCCCCTGACTTTAACTGAATTTGTATTCTGCCTATTATAAATCATCTTAGAAGTGGACACTTTCATGGAACTGTTGTACCATTAATAATAAACTGAATGAACTTAATAATTATATTGAAAAATCATTATATTGAAGTTGTAGCCTTATCGGAAACATTAATTAATGTACGTTACAATCATTTGCCCTGGTTTTGCAGTACTTAGGTTTGATTCTTGCCAAGGGGTTGCACTCCTTATCAAAAACAACTTAGCTCATTATGAAATTCATCTTCCTGATTTTAAAAGCTTGGTTGCAGTCGGTGCAAAATTTGAAAACAAAATTAAATTTGAAAACTTTGAAGTAATAATGGTGTTGGCTTATTAGTCCCCAAATGCCAAAACAAGTGTCCTTTTTTTTGTATTAAACCAAAAATATCAGTACATATTAAATTTTTCCACTTGTTCTTAGTCCTCAGACATAACTCAGTTTGATATTTATTTTAAAGCTCTCCAGTTACCAAAACTAAACTTCAACTTTCAAAACTAAAAAATTGGCATGCTCCAAACTATGCTAAAAGTAGAACTGAACAAATGTACAAAGAAAGAAATGACCATATGCTGGACGAATTTACTAGGTGCAAAACAAATAAAGGAGTTTCTCAGCATCTCAACCAGAAAATGGAAAAAAATATAAGAGATCTGGAGTCAACGTATACTCGCAGTTAAAAGTCCTTGATTGTGAAAATTATATATAATTATTACAATAAATTATATTAAGGTAATATACAGTTGTGATCCGACCTTCATACTGGAAAGACCGTCCAAGGATCGAGATAAAACAGCGATATATCTAAATCCTGAAGCAAAAAGGGATGTTTCCTTTTTTTGAAATTCTTCAATTTATAAGAAGTGAAAATTATTTTAATTTTAAATCATTACTTGTAAACAAAAACATCCGGGGAGATGTCCCTGGTCAACAAAGGGAAACTTCCGGATGACACTTTTAAAAACAATATGATGGAGACAGGCCAAAACGAAATTGAAAGAAATGAGACAAAAATAATACAAAACCAACCTCATTAAATCTGTCATGCTCTAGACGATGAAAAATGTAGTCAGCAAGGTTTTTTTTTTTTTCACAAAACAGATATTGGCCCTTATCATGTTTATTTGGAGAGTAACACCTTGGACACTCAAAATAAAGGATTATCAAGATTACATCCTATGACAATTGGTAAAATTTTATTTGAAAATCATCCAAAACATCCAAATTGTTAATTTAGACAAAGCCAGCCAAAATACCGTACGTGTCAATTTCAAATCATATTGGGCCTAACAATAATCAATTCTAGCTATCGGAAAGAAACAATATTAAAGCTTTTTAATATGGCAAGGACTAATTAGGAGTGTCGATACAAGTCTGAGTGAGAAGGAAAGTTTAAACGCAATAAAATTAAAAGAAAGTATCATAGAAGCTGTCGAAGTCAAAAGATTCAAACATAAAATGGAGAGAAACAGTCCAATAAGCACAAAAAAAAAAAAAAATGCTTTACTACCAACTGGGACTATACTAATTTCCTTTAAAGGCCAAACTCTACCCGATAGTGTATATATTCACTATGTTAAATGTAAAGTTCAGCCATACGTTAGAAATGTGATTGTGTTTTAAATGTCTAAGATATTGACATGTAAGAGAACATTGCAAGAGTACATCTTAGATGTGCAATCTGTTTGGGGCCACACGAGAAAAAAGATTTTGTTAAACAGAAATGCCGATTAAATGTTTACACTGTATGGGTCCCCATTCAGTTTTCTATCAACAAGAATGTAAAGAATATAAAAAACAAAAAACCATTAAGTGTATCATGGCACACGAAAATATATCATATAATGATGCAAAAATCCGTGTGAACCAAACTACTTACTCTAAGGTAACTGCAGGCTTAGACATAAATATAAAAAACAAATCAATGTTTCCCACACTTCCAAAAAATACCCAAAACGCCACTCCTTATGGAAATAAATCAATAAGCAAAAAAGGAATCGTTCTTCCCCGTAAGAACAATGCTGTGCCAGGTAAAATTACCCAAAGAATGTAGCATATACTCAGCCGAATTATATGCAATTTCAAATGCTCTCAGTTATGTTAGCACCTACAAAATGAATGACAAATATTTAATGACAACTGACAGCTTAAGTTCACTTCTTAAACTACAAAATAAAAAATTACATGCTACTGACATCCCATAATTTTTGAAGTTCTAATCAAAATTAATTTTCTCAGGCAGAGCAGTAAAGATGTCAAGTCTGCATGGGTTAAGGCCCACGGTGGCATTGAATATAATAAGAGAGTGGACAGGCTGGCAAAGGAAGCTGCTCACAATGGAAAAGAATGCTTGTTACAAATTCATTATTCAAAAATCAATTAAAAAGGGCTCTAGCAAACGAGTGGCAACTAAGGTATAAACATTCAAACAAAGGGCTATTTTACAAAAACATTCAACCTTACATTGAGACATCCTGGTTCAGTAAACATCACGTAAATAAAGAGATGTGCAAAATTAAAACCAGGCTCAGATCAAACCATGCCATATGTGGTCAATATATGCGTAAAATAAACAGATCTGCTACAGACGTATGCGAGCTCTGTATGGAATGTGTTCAATGGAACATTTAATCATGATTCGTTCTAGGTATGAGAAGGAAAGGAAAAAAATATTTACAGCCTTGTCTGGTTACATAGATAATCCCTTTAATTATCACACTATATTAGAGTCAAGAAACTACTATATATACAGTGAGGTCGTCTCATTTGTAAAATCATGTAATCTCACCATATAAATAACAAATAATAAAAAATATTTAGTTTAATATTTTTATTTAATTTGTTTTGTTAACACTATGTCATCATACTTAAAAAGTAAAAAACTATTGGTTGATAATTAATACCATATTTGAGGCATGGCTATGGGTAAAAATCCAATGCAAAAAAATCTACTCTCAGCAGGCAAGAATTAAGGAAGCCTTTATGCTGGCCATTGCCCATTAAATTCATATTAAAAAATAAAAAATAAATAAATAAAAATAAACAAAATGAGAAACCTGCAGACTGTCATAAAAAAACTATGTGATTGCAAAGCATTAGCCTCTTTAGAAAAGCGATAGGTACTAATACCTAGGCGAAGAAGAACCATAGAAAATATTCAATTACCTTAAACTTATTTTGCAGTTACTGATAATTTTTAATGAACATGATCTGTAAGTTTCATTCAGGCAAGCCAAATCATTTATGAAGATATTTTTGGGTGTACATGAAGTCTTTATAATTAATTAATTTATTGAATTGAGCTACATTAGTAATATGTAATTAGTAGGTCGAAAAGAACACTCAATAAGACATTCAAATTATCATTTGACAATTATTTTCCTCCTGGGGGTTCTGCCATTTGTGAAAAATTTAATTTGTACTATGGGTTTGAATTCAGAGCCACTGAGATTTGAACCCGGGACCCTTACAGTGATGAGTCACCATAATGCCTTACCGTTGTGGTCACATGCCCCTATAGTACCTGTAAATGTTTGACAAAGGTCGTTTATATTAAATAAGGAGGATGCAGTAACTTTATGTTAATATAAGCTGAAATACTCATTAATTTTGTTTGGATCAATAGGTATGAACATATAGAAAAATCAATCAATTATGGCATTATTAAAAATCCATTTATAATCACTCAGAATCATATTAAACCAAAACAAAAATAAGGACAAAATGTATTTTGGGATGTAAAGAAGAGACACAGTACGGCTTAAAGCGTTGTTTCATTTATGCTTACATGTAAACACAGCACATGTGATGTTAACTGCAAAATTAGTTAGGAAACCCAAGTTTCAAGTAGAGTGCATTACAATGATGCTTTCCAATCTGCCTAGATATTTTGTTTTGTTACATTTGAATCTGGTTGACAATCATTTTTGTTTTTACATTATGCTTCATACAATAGTTAAATTCACAATATACTACCCATATCAAAACATACAACCAGTGGGTTTATTTATAATTTTTATTTAAAATCCATTTACACAATATTGTCTGTGTATGCCAGTTTAAATAATGAAGGTTTTGGCACAAACAATTATTTTACATTTACATGATCCATATTTTATTACTGTTTTTAGTTTTTGATTTGATTGAGCTCTGACTAGACCATCAATTTAAAAAACTACCAATTTCATCAATGGCTGTGCATTGAGTTAATGAATTTATAAAATATTTGACGTGCAAATTTAAATTCCTTTCCTTTTCTAATTTCATTTTTGAAAGAAATACAATTACATTGAGGTAGGTGTCAAATTGTACATTTACTATTGCTTTATATTTCTTTGAAAAGTTGAAGTAGATTTTTAATAATTCAATGAATTTCTTTTGTTACATTAAACACGATGAAACCTAAATATTGAGCATCTATACAAATAACATATATCTATTATTATTATTGTACATACAGAAAAACACTCATTTTACAAATTGATGACAAAGTGGGATTTCATTAAATGTATATATTTTTTCAACTAACATAACAGATATACAGGATACACATAAATATTCATCTAATACAGACTGGTCCATTGGAGAGAGAAACTGGAATCTGACAATATAAATAAAATGTTTAATTTTTTTTGGTAAATTCACATGAACAACAAATGCTTACACCATTTTTTAATTATGTACAAGTACGCAGACATCCAAATGGATTACTTACAACTGGGTTTATGTGAAATTGTATTTAAAACTGGTTTATTATATGTTAAAATAAATGAGTAATCAACATCAAGACATCTCATTTTTTAAATATATTTACATTATAACATTCACTCACAATTTCAGCCAATATAAATTTTTACATTTTTCGTTTTATATTAATTGTTTTTCTAAATATTGGCAGTGTCATCATTATAATTATCCAAATCCATCTTTACAACACTTTACAATTGTACCAGACATTTCTTTATTTAAATGAAAGTACAAATTTTTTTAATATTTGAGAAAAAACTAACAACTTTTGAGGTATTTTTGATTCTTAGAAATTTTGAGGTATTATTTTATTTTATGATTTTGAGGTATTTGAATTTCTATTTCTTATATATATTTTCCACACTACATATATATATTTTTTTTATTTAGCACTTTTTGGATGTTATGATTTAATTTTGTTTCATAATGGCAGATGTTTCTTTCTTTTTTTTCTTTAATTTTTATTTATTACATAAATCACATTTAAAAACTGGAAACTACAGAGAAAAGTCCCATAAGATCCATATATAGAAAATAAACAATATTTTATAGAATCATTAAGGAAGAAATTTGAAAACGGTTTCCATCTATCTAAACCCAACATGTACTCTTTCCATTTACAATTTTGTTTTCACTCAGGTATACCGTAATTTTTTAATTTACGATTATTCCCATATCTTTAAAGAATGCATTTTAAACAATTCCTATCATTCTATTCGATAAGAAATCTAATTTATTATTAGCTTTTGATCACATATCTTATTACATTATAAAAAATACAAATCCACAGCCGTGCTCTTTTAACCAGTCTAGGATTACCAACTCTTCATCTCCCGCTGATATATCATATAATGATAATAAATATTTTTTGTTAAGAATGAAACAAAAAAGAATCTTCAATTTGCATATTTCTAGCCCTAATTTTAATTACATATTTAAGAGATTTGACTACAATTAGTAAGAAACATCAATTTATTAAATATCACAACAAAATTGCATTATAAAATGGATGGGTAGTGTTAATTTGGTTAAAATTTACCTACTAGCACCAAAGACATACACAATCCAATTATTTCTAGACAGTGAGAAACCACACATATACAATTAGTTCTCATTTTAGATGCATATGGTGCAATATTTAATATGAATTTAAACAACGTACAACTACTTTATTTATGTAATTACTACATAGTTGGTTGCCCAAAAAATTTGGTGTTTACAGTCTTCATGAGAAAAATTAAAAAATACAGAGGATTTATGAATATTTATTTGCCATTTTAATTCGATACTCACAAAAAGTGTTTGTTTCCTTTAAACTAAGTTTTGGTTTTAAAGATATATTTACAATGAAATATTTTTTTGATATAAAATTGCCTTAATAATTTAAACAAAAAAAAATTACAGCAAAGTCTCACTAATAAATCACATCAATTATTGATAATAAATACTTTTTTTTAACATACATTATGGATATAAAAAAAGAATGATCCAATTATTAACAGCTGATGTGATTTTTAATCCCATAATAGAGTTTTTGTTTAAATTTCAATCTTCATGAAGGTCTCCCTATCCCTAACACCGATAACCCTTGAATCTTAACATTACGAATCCTTAATATCTATATCACACTTTTAATGCACTCATTACATTTCCTTATCACAATGGACATTAAAACTCTTTACAAGAACCTCATCAAATCATTTAAAGAAGGCGACAATCACAGCTTTCTAAGATTTAAAACCGCTTTTTAATTTTTTTAAAAACATTTTCTATTCTTTACCAAATTCGAACTATCACAATTCAGTTTCCAGTAAATACAATAATATCACATTGCCTTTTGATACGGAAGTATAAAAAGAGGTATTAGAAAACATAAGCTTCACAAATATTGTGTTTCTTTTCTTTAAAATTAAAACTAAATAATATACAATTAATTATTGCCTTTGTTATCTCTTGGTTTACTCACTAGTACAGCGCAATCATGCAAGCTAGTACACAAAAAAAGTTCCAATGTTGGTTTAATCAAATATCACCTGCTTTAACATAAAAAGTTAGATTTTTACGACAGCCCTTATTTGTTATCTGCCAGGGATCCAAGCAACTATATTATCACTATTCAGAAAAATTAGTTTGTAATTAAAACAGCAAAACAAAACAATTACATTTTATAACATTTACAAATAATTAAATATTACATTTAATTAAAGCTACAATCTTAAAGCAAAAATCAAATAAAATAATAGTTACTTTTCTGTTCAATAAATAAATAATTAAATGTATCTAAAAAAATTCAATCAATAGAATTTGATTGAAATAATCAAGTAAATATTGGAAAGTAACAACAAACTACTATCGTTATCTATACTACATGAGGTACTCATGGACTCCAATTTGGGAAACATAAATTTTTTGTGCTTTTGCAGCATTTAAAAAAAATTTAAACTAAAGTATTAAACAAAAATAATAATTACTACAGGTGATTTTTTATTATTTTGATTTTAAGTGGTGCTCTACATTAGAGAGTGAGTGAAGGAGTGGGGAGAGAGATAGATAGAGAGAGAGAGAGAGAGAGAGAGAGAGAGAGAGAGAGAGAGAGAGAGGAGAGAGAGAGAGAGAGAGAGAGAGAGAGAGAGGAGAGAGTGAGAGGGAGAGAGAGTGTGAGAGAGGCAGGGAGAGAGTGTGAAAGAGAGAGAGAGTGCGAGAGAGAGAGAAAGAGAGTGAGAGTGCGAGAGAGAGGGAGGTGGGAGAGACAGAAAGAGGGAGAGTGAAAGAGAGTGAGTAAAAGAGAGAGTGAGTGAGGGGGGAGAGAGAGAGAAAAAAATATAATACCTATATAAAAATTTAAATTACAAATCATACATGATTTACAACAAATTGTTGTTATGATGATAAATGAATAAAATAAAATAAACATAAAAAATAAATAAATGAACATAGGGCAATGAATGTATTAGGTTTTGTTAATGTTTATGCAACCCATGCTCCCTTAACATTTTCATCTCAACTTATTTATCAATTAAACGCAACAATTGGAACTTTTCACCAATTTTCAATGAAAAAACAAAACAAAAAACCTTGCTGTAACATTGAAAACCAAGAAGATAAGATCAACCTTTTTGATATACCAAAAGAAACAAAATAATTCTTTATAGTTTTTGACTTTGACCTAGCTAATGAGTCGCAAGTTTGAAATTCCATAAAATAAAAATGTTCAACACATATTTACTTACGTAAATGAATGAAAATGAAATTCCATGCTTACTCTTACAATAAACCAAAATTATAATTATATAAAAAAACAATGATTATATGATTATTTTCTAAATTAAAAAAATATTTCAATTTATAAACAATTTTTGACTAGATATACTTTTTTTAAACATATTACTGCTTATTCAGCAATACATTTTTTACAACTTTATATAATTTTAAGATAATGTGTGATTTATTTCAATTTTCTCAATAATTTTGTGTTCCTAATATCAATTGTAAATTTTATTTTGAGGTCGGTCTGGTTATTTTTCCTAGTTCTCCCAGCGTATATGCAGAGATAAATTGCTTTATTGAGGTAGCAGTATCTTTTTTCTTTATCAAATTGAAAATATAACAGTTTAAGGTGGTCGAAAATGTAAAAACAACATAAATATTTCACACTTTGTCCTAATATCAATAAAATTTAAAAAAATGTTTCTTTAAAAGTAAAAATGATCAACGCTTTGTTTCCAACCACTCCTTATCACATTTCTTTGACTCAATGACCCTTTATTGTACTGTGATGTTCAGTGATTGTCTCTTTTGTGGGTGTGCCCAATAATCCTTTGTTTTTAAATTTTACTAAGACAGCTTACTCCATGAAGAATAATTTTGTATCACTGAATGATTGGCCAATTTGAACTCGACTGGACATGATTACAGTCAATGTTGTGCTCTATAAAGGATATTCTTTTGCTTTGCTGAAAAGACACTCTTCAACTAACCATTGAAATGCTGTTGAAAATGTATTAGTGATGTGCAAATTCAATGTCTTAAATTCAATGAGCAAATATCTTCTTAGCAAGATGAAATAATTATTTATATCAATTGCCTAAAATTCTTGACAGTATAAAAATTTCATTTAAGGTTTTATTTCATTAGATTAAAAGGAATGCACAAATTTTATAATGAAAAATAAACTATTTTGCTCATAAATAAAGACATTTTACAATTGTCTAATTTCAGTCAAAACTAGGTATATTATTAAATTGAGCTAAATTGTTCTTTAGGTTATGGACTTTTTCTTCTGAGAAACTTGCGGATTCTCTTATCTTTGGTAAAAATATAGTTAGAAGTGAGAAATCATGTCTTATTTAAAGGGCAACATATATAACATATAAGAGGGGCAATTTTGTGTCTACCGATGTTGCCCTTGATGTATATGTGTTGTCAGATGTTTGGAAAGGTAATCGGCTCTGGCAAAGCATTTGCCACACATCTCACAATGATAAGGTCGTTCCCCTGTATGAATCCTTAGATGCCTTGTTAAATCACTCTTCCCTCCAAATGCACGGCCACAAAACAGACATGCGAACGGTCTTTCTCCTGTATGTTTTCTTACGTGGAGTTTGAGGTTTTCTTTAGATCTCACACATTTCCCACAGAAAGGGCAGGCAAATGACCTGGGAGGCCGCTGCCTTTCATTCAGACGCAAGAGTCCTATGAGGGAAGATTCACCAGCTTCCACTGAGACGGAATCGACTGTGTCATCTTGGTCTGAGGTTTCCGAACGCCTACCTACCGCTTCATTTGAGCTTGTCACCTCGTCTTGGCCTTCTGCACAACCCCCTTCATCTTTATCCCTTTCTGGGGGCCTTCTTGGACTTGTGTGTAATCTCTCTAACGTGTGGTTTAATCTGTGTTTCTTAAAAGATTTCAAATATCTAAACTGCATTCCACAAACATCGCATGTAAACAGCTTGTCTGCAGGAAGTCTTGCTCTGTGGTTTTGCTCTCGGTGTTTGATATATGCTGATCTATACCTATAGCTTTGGCCGCACTGGTCACACCTGAACGGCTTGTCGTCTCTCATTGGCTCAGTGGTGTGAGGACTCCTAGTTGAACTGTGGCCCGGATGCTGCATCTGAATATGACGGTCTAAAAGCCAGGTGGTCGGAAATGCCGCAAGACACACACTACATCTCACGCCTGGCACATCCAATCCTTGTGCCCTCAGCAGACTTACAACAGTTTCACCATAAAGACCAGCAAATCCTGCTAAACCGGGGTACTGGAAAGGGGTTGAACTTCTGCTACTACTGCTGATTTGGTCTAAACTTTGGCTGCTACCGGGACCGAACTCACCTTCAACTAGGCAAACTTCCTGGAAAAATGATTAAAAAATAGTTAAATGAAAAGTTTTGCTATTGCATTTCCTTAGCAATAAATGCTACAGATTTGATTTAAGTTGGTTTAAGAAGTAAATTTATTATATTTTGTTTTTGCAATCAATTTAAATATAATAATATAATAAATTAACAAGCATACACTTGTATACTGTCATATACTTTTTTTCCCCTGTTAAGAAGCAAAAAATATTTAATTTTAATGTATTCTACAATTTACTTAGCAAGTTTAATATAGAATACATCAGTGTTGCTTGTCTGTAATTTTTAAATGGAAGCACTGTTTGATTAATAAATGCAACAAGGAAATGCGTAGGAAATGTTTTGCAATATTAAGAAATTCTTCATCCATAGTTCAAATTAAAAGAAGGTTTGTATTTGTAATAAATCTCTTTTTCCTGGAGGCTTTCAATTTTTTATTAGGTTTAAATAAAAATTAATAATTTTAAAGAGAAAATTATTTATTATTATTGATTATTTCTGTTGTTATTTCTGGGTTTAATTGAGATGACAACTGTTTAAATGTACACCTAAAGCTCATGACTCAAGGTCGACTTAGAGATAATTAAACTTTTGTCATTCCTTACATTTTCCTATAATTATCATGCATACATGCAGAAGAGGAAGGAAGTTTGTGAACAGCAAGTAACTTAGCAACAGTAACTAAGATTTAGGAGCTATTTTTCCTTTGTAAATGGGAAAAAAGATTAGCTGTAGATAGTTTCATTATTTTATTGTTTATTGTTTTTTAATGACCTTAACAAATTTAGATAATTCAATTATTAACAAATGGTGTTTTATTGTTGAACAAATAAATCTTGGTGAGACATATTTTGGCTTGTCTTCTCTACATGCATCTGATGGTTTACCTGCCCCATATTTTATATATATATATGCAACAAGTTGATCATAATCAAATAATGAAATGTTATTTCCTCCTAAGATCTGTGGGGTGATCAATGCCAGTGTCGATTATTCTGATAGGCAAATCAGAATGCAAAAATTCAAATTGATCCTTGTTATACTTATGTCATGATAGAATCTAGAGTTCCGGGTTTGTAAACCGTTCAATGAGTCGAATTATGTTCAATTATCTTTAAAAAAGTTCAATTTCTGGGTATCTGATTTTGGTAATTTGTACAGTTATAAAATAGACTTGTATTGGTACAGATTGATTACGAAGTGAAAATTGTGTTGTGCTTAAATTTATTATTGTTTTTTTTTCCCCTCAGCCCTAAGCTCATGCGAAATGTAATAACACAAATATATAAGGTAGATGGAGTCACGTACACAGCTTGAAGGGCAATGGAAATACTATTTCACCATCAGCCCCTCCCCATTCACTCTAATAAATACACTCCCTCATACAAAACACATATTTTTAAGGCTATATACAACAAAAAATTCACAATTCCCCTATAAAATGGAACAGGGGACCTTGAAACTTGATACCGTGCCCGAGAACCATTCTTAAATCCGGCGGCATGCCTACACACTCTCTTTAGGAGCCAAGGCATGAGGCGCCATTATGTGGGACACATTGAGCAATCTTTCTCTGCATAAGGGGCACCTGCACGGGCTTTGGCCCAAAAGCAAGTGCCCATATGTCAACTGCATATGGCCAATCTTCAGTCGGGTGAGGATGATCCTTTGCTTCCTGCTCAGGTTCTCTGAGGGCCATCTACCAGTCATGCTCTTGACTCGCAAGAGCCTCTCCAATGACCCCACCTACTGACGCTTCCATTTTTCTTTTATCATGTTTTACTCTGCATGTTTAACATCAGAGGGCCCGATCGCGATGGTTCCATCTTAAGGACGGGACGTCCCGGCTTTCGCCACCTCATCCGCATGTTAGTTACCTACCAGGCTGACAAGTCTGGGAACCCAGACAACAACCACTGTTTTTCCAAGAGGCTCCATCTCTGTGCATTTCTCTAACAAGAGCACCACAAGAGGGTCTTACATTATTACAAAAGGAATGTTGAGGTCATTGTGGATAGTGAGTCCAATAAAGTAAAACATTTTGCATAAATAATAACATTATCTAACTGCCAAAAAAACATAAAATTATTCCCACTGTCGCCTCTGGCCTTTTTTTCACAATACCCTTCCCCCTATATGCATATGCATAATATATTGTCTCCTTGGCTAATATGCATAATCATAAGAGCATTAAGAAACAATAAATAAAGCTTATAACAGATATTAAATGGGGGAAAGGGGGAGGACATGTTTTTACTGCTTGACAATGCCGTTATGTGAAGTATAATTATTTTACTTTTGTTTCTCCATATTGGCAATTATTTAACTGACATTGAAACTAGTAATATGTATACATTTTATTAGGAAGTTATATAAGTTCAAAAACAGTGTGCATAATCTTAAGCTTTTATTTCTGAGTAACACTTTACAACTATGATATGCATTCCATAAATAAATAAATATCATAGGGAATAAGCCTAGTTCACTGGCCATGTTATGTCCAATCATATTGACTCATTAAGAAAATATTGACATTTTTATATGCATATATCATTAATTGTTTTCACGACTATACAAGCGAATGTGTAGAAAATATAAAGGTGGTGTTTTCATTTTTTTTTTGCATAACTTAAAAATAGAAATCAACTCTATTTACAAATAACAATGTAGGTGAAGCTACGTCGAACAAAATAAAATAAATGATTCCTGCAGGAAGTTGGTGTTCTATGTTCTTCTTGTATCAATACAAATGCACTTGTGCCTGAATAAATAATCAAAATGGTATGTGCAAAATGGCACTTTCTCCTACTCCATTTTCTAAGGAACATTATAAAATTTATGGAACTCTTACACAAAATTAACTTGTAAACTTTGTTGTATACAATACTGTAAAACCACATCAGATGTGATTTTTGACACTTCTGCTTTGTTTAGAATTTATTTTTTTAAACAAAAATAGCAATGATTATTAGTATTGTTTGGCTATGAAACACAATAATAAGAGTTCCATATACAACCAGTCTGACCACACTACAATTGTGCCTTGTTTTTCAATTAAAACATCAATTTAAGATAGTTTTAAATTTAACAGGCTCCAAGCTAAAATTGACTGTAGCAGCATAACTGTCACATTCGCTTTCAAACAATCCAGAATCATTTTTTAATTACACTTTCTTTTAATTATTGCAAATATAAATTAGATCATCACAAACTATCACAGTCATCTGCAACAATTCGTTACATCAACAACAACAGACTCATTACTTTTTTAGAGTTTACTAGCAAATATTACAAAAATACAAAACATGCTGTTATATTTTTCTTTTTCTAGCTTAAACAAGGCAAACCACAGCCTTCCACTCTAACCTAAGGTACTCCACAACTTCTGCAACGTGACAAACAGTTTTAATTATAAATGCTCTTACAGCTGCAAATGATTTTTTCTTTTCAAATTTATTAACGTTTTTTCTATCTACATTATTGCTGTGCTTTCTTATAATTTTGCAATCATAAATAATTATTTTAATATAACATTCTCTTACATCCAATGTATCACTTTTATTACAATAATTTAATTCAGTCGAAAATTAATTCTGAATATAAAACCAAATTTAAGTATATACCAATTAAAACAATGTACTATAGAATAATATCATGTTTCAACACAAATTTCTGTTCATAATACTGTGCACACAACAAATAAATTAATTTTTAGTGATATAAATAGCAAATTTTGAAGAACTAGTTATGCATATTATAGCAAATCTTTTTAAAATTAGATTACACATATTTTATTCAAGAAGTCTGTCATTTCTAAACAAATTAGCTGGCCAAAAATAATTTACAAAAATAATTAAAATTCCAATATATAAATGTATATTTTTTGTTTGTTTTATTTTTTAAATAATATCCTTATGGTCTAATTTTGCTATCTACAAGTCCGACTATTCATTTTGGATTATTGTGATACGAGCACAATGTCCTGCAGTTTTATTATAATTCATATTTACAGCTTTAACCTCACACAAAGTACTTATCTATACACATATAAAAGGAAAATATAGAGAAAAAGAAAAAAGAAGCTTTTTATAACTAACGTAGTTCTCAATTGCTTCTCTCGGTATTTTTCAGGTTATTACTTTTTTGAGCTAATATGTTAACATTTCTGAAATGTATTGAGAATATTTGTTGTAGTGATTAAATGTACACTATTATTATACCAAAGATAAACAAGTTAAACAAATTAAGATTGTTTGATATTGTCAACTAAAACAAGAAAACAATATTATGACATAAGAAAATGGGTTGTAATTAAAAAAAATAAATAAATAAAAATAAAAAATCATAAATTATATGACAAATATAACTTTATTGTTTGCCATAATTTAATCAATGAAATGCTATATACAGACAGCTAAAAAGCAAAAAATATGAGATTAACCCTATTTTCAAATTTGCATACTAATTGAATCAATATGTCAGTACTTTGATTTAACTTGTTATATTAAGGAACAAAATTTTTTCCGTATTAACTCATATGCAAGATTATGACTGAAATCCTGTTATTGTGTCGGATTTAAGTACGGAAAAAACTCTCCCTCATCCATTTCTAGTTTGACTATTTAACAAACAATTCAATCACAGAAAACAATGTTCTTTTGTTCTGTTTATTCTGATATAAATTAAAAATTAAGCTTAACTACCGAACCCTGTTATTATCACTCCCCTACCATATCACAGCTGACGTGTCTATGGAACTATTTATATCAACATTAACTATTCTATCGTTAAATTTCTACTATAATTACATTAATCATTTTTCTTCTCGACAAACTATTAGATTGTTTAAAAGCACCTAAAATTAACTTATATATCTTGAATATGAGAAAATACGGTCTGGACAAAATGTTTCAAACAAAAAACTGTACATAAAGATCAATGTTAAAATAAAAAATCTAAAATAAAAAATCTAATTAATTAGATTTATTATGGTATAGATCATGAAAAAATTGAATTTACATTAAATTTATATTGAATTACTGATCACATAAAATAACCGACTAGATGTAATTTCCCTTTAATTTATAACATTCCTACTAGATTAATTTAAATAAAATAAGTTTCTGAAATAAATTGGTTTGACCATTTAATAGTTGAATTAATAATCAGTAATGTTAACAAAAAATACAAATATTAATTTAAGAACAATTCACTAGCTTCCAAATTAAACAAATTAGCCATAACAATAATTATTATATCACAATTGTAAATAAATTACATTATAAAATAAATATAATCACAATATGTATAAATTGGTTACAAAATCTTAATAGTCTCACTGGTAGAGATATTTTGTACATAGAAAACTCAAAATAATTAATTTATTATTGTTATTGTAGTCTAAAATTAGACAGAGGTATTTGTGTTTTAACTTGCTTTGAATGTAGTGTTACAAGCCACTGTAATTTTTCTTCTGACTAATTTCTTGTAATTAAAAGTTTTTGATTGCTTTTTTAATTAGAATTAATTGTACCATTTAAGTCAAGGAGATGGAGAAGTCCTTGGAAGGTACAGGGGCTCCGATGGGATATCACAAGGCATCATAGGTCTTGGTAAACAAAGCGATTCTACCGACAGATCATAAGGTAATATAGGCATTTCGTTTTGCCGCCTTTCGTCCTCTGGACTGGGGGATGAAAGAAACCTCCGCACATACTTTGGATAGTGGGTCTTTTCATGTGCCTTCAAAATTGTAGATCTTGAGAAAGTCTTTCCACACAAAGAACACCTAAAAGGTCTTTCACCGGTGTGAACTCGACAGTGGTCTTTCATATGATGACGGAGTTTGAAGGCTTTTCCACAGAATTCACATTTGAATGGCCTATCTCCCGTATGTACAGGCAGATGTCCTATGAGAGTCCCAACATCTGGAAACGTCTTTCCACAAAACTTACAAAGTGCACCTGGTGATATCGGCTCTGACTTTACTAAAGGCATTGGTTGGTAGTGGGGCATCTGGGAGTGAAACATCTGCTCTCTGTACTTCAGTGTCTCCAGGCTGTGAGATAGTATATGTCTTGCCAACTTGCTCTGATGCGGGAACGCAGCAGCACAATACATGCACGAATATAACGCCCTTCCCTCACCGACTTCTGTATTCTCCTGCAACCAAACAAACGAAAGCTCATCAACTTCTTAATGTACCTTCCTTTCATTGAAGAGAGTGGACAAAGCCGAACAGAAGGTGGAAATGGGTTTAAAGGAAAAACTGTTTAGAAGTTGACGCTCATTTTGTTTGGCTGCAGTGAAAATATAACCCCACAATTATGAATAAAAAAGTACACATCCATCACAGGAAAAAATAGATGACTGAATGGCATTAAAATATATAATATAATAATTGTATAGATATTAGAAGAAAAACGCACAATCAAAAATTGGCCAAAAATGTAGGTCAACTTCTTTTCAGCAAGGCAAGGTAAAATGTCAGATGTAATAAATAACTTAAAATAAAAATAAATAAATGGCATGCTTACGAAATGGTTTCAACTAAATGGTACATAAAAAAATTCCTTATTTTGAAAGAATGGTTCAAGTTCACATCCTGAATCAAGGAACTTTTGTTTTATTTAAAAAAAATTGGTCTATGGTTCAGAATCTTGAGAACGTGCATTAATCAACCATGCAAATATGAACATGCCATGCAACATATAAATGGAAACAAGCCAAATTAATGTTAAAAGGGAATTTGGATTATAACAATATAGAGATATTAAATAAAATAAAAATGACTTACTGGATCATGAGGAAGCTTGTAATCTGAGGATGTTTCACCCATGCTCTTGTCATCCGTTCGGTCCCATTCTACTTCTTTTTTTAACGACTGTCAACAAATTACGTGAATTTAGTCATTGGGTATAAAAATATAATAAAAAATTAGTTATTTTTTGATCTTTCATTGTTGGCCTCTAAGTTTAGTATATAATTCTATACCTTCAGTTTATTCACCAAGTTAAAAATAAAAAAATGAAAAAAATGTACATGATATCATCATATTTACTAGACATTTCAGTACAAAGGTTTTTCTTGAACAGAACAAAAATGCTGTTATACCATCGGTTTCTTCTAGTTAGTTCATTTAGATTTGAAATCAAGTTGTTTTAGACGTTGATGGTGCTTAAAGAATAAATAAAAAAAAAAAAAATAATGTTTACATACATTAGAATATGCTACAATAAAGTAATAAAAAGTAATTCAGATTCCACTGAATAGTCATGATGTTTGAAATATCATCCAAATAAGTGCAGATACTCAAATGTAATGTAAGGCTTTGTAACCCTCCAAATATCAGTATGAATCAACACAATAATAGGGCAAGAAATATTGTACTTAAAATATATATTGCCAGTTTTTTAAAGCTTTATAGTATCACGGACTGGGGCAAAAGAAATACAATGATGGACAAAATTATTAACCCATCACTCTTAAATTTTAATGTATTATACCAAGGTTATTATACCATAAGGTTTATTCATATTTTGCATACCAAAAATAGGTTTGAAGTTTTAAAAGACAATGTTTACTATCTAATTGTAACAAAACAATTATTGTGTAAAGTAACTAAAAATAAATAAATAATAATAAAATTTTTTTAAAAATGTAAAAAAATATTTTCTTGTCCTCTTTAATACCGAGTATTTCCACATCTGGTACAAATCATGTCCATTAAATGCTTTTACATTCCTTGGGAAAGTTTCTAATATATTCTTAAGGAATTCTTTTTCATTAATTTCAAACTCTTGTAAAGTGTTAGGACATGGCGACATTTCACTGTTTTCTTGTCGCTTAAATCCAAATATGTTTTATTGGGTTCAAATATCGGGTTTTGAGCCTCATTCAGGCAGTCATCCACAATATGAGCGGGGACCTGGCATTATCTTGTATTAGCACGAATGTATCACCGTGTGGGGGGGGGGCAAATGGCACTACATGTTCTCGATTATGTCTTGTAAATACCTCTTCTTCGCACTACAACCAATTAAGTGCAGGCATCAAACAAAATGTCACTCCAGAACATCAATAAACCACTGAGGAATACCACATGAAGAACCATACAGCACAGATCCTGAGCGTTCTCATATGAAATTACTCCAAACTGAAGATTTGAGGCCAACTCTCACTTCTTCTGTAAAGTGAACTCGTCCTCAATCTTCCAATGTCCAATTTGCATCTTCCCATTTTCTTAGCTGAGGTAAAAAGAGGTCCAAGAGACGGGTTCCAGGCTTTGAGGATATTTTTATTGAGCCTTCTTCTTACTGACCTGGAGGAAATCAAAACATTTTGGACTTGTCTTATCAGATTTCTTATCTCATTTCCTGTAATGCTGTGGTTTTGTAGAGCCTGATGACAGATGAATCTATCCTCTCTCCTGTCCATAGATCTACGTCAACCCTGTCTTAGCCTTCTAGAGGCTACTTTTTGTGAAAATAGGATTTATCAATACAAAAGCAAACAAAGGAAGTAAATAAAGCATTATTTAGTTTATTTTGACTTCGATAGCTCCTAATTATCTGAAACTAATGTGGAAAGATAGTGGATTTAATTTTAAACTAAATAACCAAGTGGTAAATCTGATGTCTCAAATTATTAAATATTTCTATCCATGCACTAATTTAAAACTCTTTTATGTAGTTGGGGCTAGTAATTTAAAGAAATAACAAAATTTAAAAAATAAAAGTAAATAAATTGAATAGTGCGTTAAATTTGTCCATCAGGGTATTTAAGTCAGATAAATATGTGTTCTATGCATATACACTTATGATTATGACAAAATAAACAAGTTATAGGGCTAAAGTGAAAAAAATTAAAGATGTGAACTATGTATTTTTTGAATGGTGATAATGAACTTTGTTTACCAATGGTTAAAAATGTACGTAAAAACATATAAAAATACATTGAGAAAGGTCAGCTATATATACTGGGCAAGAGTATTAGTACTAGTGGGAAATACATTGCGATGAGCTAAAGATATAGGAATGTTTGCTTTGTTTTTAGTTTTATAAATGAAGTTAGTTTTGCAACTTCATAAGATTAAGTATATTAGGAATTAAGTCAGATTAATTGTTAGTAATTAAAATAGCACTACTATACTAAATTTTGGTGAAAGGACAATAAGACAAATCCTGAGGTGAGCGAGAGCCAGTTGCATGTTGTATGGCAGTTAAAAGATTATCCACGAAAAATAAGATATGACATGGATTGACTGGAGAACTCTGGCAGAAAATCGATAGAAGCAGTGTGAGTTATTTATATGAAAATGTTTGACCAAAGTGTTGGATCAAGTGAGGTAAACAGCAGATTAAGCCAGAAAAAATTATCTTTCTTGAGATTTTCCTACAAGAAACAGCGATTTGATAACTTGTAGTTTTTTCTTGGGTTTTTTTTCTAACTAAGTTTGATAGTTGTCTAGCTCCTGAAAAGAAAGCCAAGAAATATAAATAGTCAACAACCGAAACAGAAGAGTAAAAAATGTAGTTTTGTTGTTTCTGATAATTTTGGTCAATTTATCCTTGCTGTTTTGGTCTGTTCAAAGTGTTTCGGCTTATTGCTATCTTCAGCTGTGGGGATGTGAAACGTTAAAATGCATCTGACAGACCAAAACATTAGGAAATGACCAAAATATATCACAATTATGGTTGTCGTTTAGTGGAAGTGTCTTTTAATACAAGGGAAATACGTACCAAAGGAGCGTCTTGTACAGGAGGAAGCCCAGAAGGACCAGGTACAGGTTCAGATGAATGGGGAGATGCTGGAGCTGGGGGAGTCATGTCGGACGGAGCGCTGTGAACTGAGGAAGCATCGTCATCATCTCTGGTTGTTCCTTGGGGTGATCGCACTTCTTCTTGCTGTTCCATAGAAGGTGGTGGAGGCGGAGGTGGTGGAAGATCTGGGGCAGGAATGGGCTGAGCTACGACTGCAGGATGTTGAGGAGACCCTCCACCATCGTTGCCTTCGCCACCGCCATGGCTATCATCGCCTCCTGCCTTTAAAGCGGTCATCTCCGCCAGCCCTTTGACCTTCAAAAAATAAATCGTTTAGTCCAACAAGTCCAGTCTTGGGTGTCTCATACAACTACCTTCAGACTTTCCGCCGTTTTTAAAAGTGCTGACAATCTACAAGTTTCGACGGAGACTTCTCCTCTGTACATGAACTCGACGAGGGTCCTCAGTTCAGAGAAGCAGACGTCCTTTAGGATGACGATGGGATGCCTGGCAGGGTGGTCCAGGAAGAGCGCCCTGAAATATGAGGAGCAGGCTGAAAGGACGACTTTGTGAGCCCTGAGGGAATGGCCTTCCGATGAGGCCAACGTGACGTCCACGAGGCTCTCGGCTTCTAGAAGTTGGCTGAACACGCCCAAGAGATTGCTTTGATGATTGTTCCACCTCAGGCAGTAATGCTCACTTCCCATCTCTGATATATCACCCTACAGCAAAAAACAAAGAGGATTTTTAAAACAAAAGTAGCAATAGACTAAAAAAGCAATCACTACTAAACTATAATATTAAATTAGATTTGTTTTCAAAAGAAAAAAAATCTTTCAATTATTTATTTATGAGGATATTTCAACTACGAGGTTATATGAACCCTAAGAGTGTCAGTGTTTTTGGAAAAAGTCCATTTGTAATTATTTTGGGTTTGAACGGTAAGTATTCGAATTGCCGCTGGATTTGAACGTGACTTTGACTTGACTTTTACCTTACAGTGATTAATCCGAGTCAATGGCAAACACCCGTTTTAAATCAGTTGATTGCTTAAATTTCACAAATTATTTCGTTTTAACGGTGGCCATCGTCCTTGTAACCCTTTTCCCAAACGTAAAAAAAAGGCTAAAAATTACATAATTAACCACATAAAATTACAAGAGATCTGAAACAACAAACGTGGAGACATAAAAACATTATTACCTACATTCAAATGTCAAAACTTTGTATTTAAGTTCTCGATACTAGGAGTATCCGAGGAGGAAGCGTTTCCGTTCGTGAGGGAAAACATACCTGCATATTGTTCTCTTTCATTAATATGACAGTAAATACGCGATTTATGAAATGGTTTGTTTAAATGTTCCAGGTTAATAAATCAACAAGTGGGATGGAATGAAGTAGCGTGAAAAAATATTCATTACGTGTGGAATTCGGAATTTCATGTTCAATTATTCAACCGGCAAAAGCCCCTCAGCGGTCCTTAAACAAGAAATTCTTCGATCCAGGAGAACGAAATGATTTTAAACGGAAAAAAATGTTTAATGAAAACCGACCAGGTCTGATTCGTCTTATCCTCGTAGTCTGAGCCTTGAAGTGAGACGCGTTCGTCAACCGAAACCCCGATGACAAATAATTTCAAGGCTACTTATTCACAAAATTTAAAAAAATGGTTGTGGTTTCATTTCATGAGTTTAACAATACCAATCAAGATGACTCGCTTCGTGTTAAATTGTTCTGCTTGTCACCCGGTCCGCTTAATGCCGTCGGGTTTCGTTCAGACCAGTTTCACCCTTTCACAAGTTTCATAAAAATGGCTTCAATAGTAGCTCATCGGATGACAGATAAGCTATTATTTTACCAAGTAATCGTATTTCAGACAATCAATACATTTTAACTATCTGACGCTACCGTCAAACTTCATCTTCAGTTTTGTCACATTTTTATATTAAAGCAAAGAAACTGGGAAAAGAGACAAAACATTTAAAATATCCAGCTTTTGAAAATTTACCCAATTTAACATCTCATTTCTCAGAGTACATCCGCCTTAGAGAAAAATGGCGATTTAAGGATGAGATAAAATGCAAAGAGAAACTCGTTTTAAGAGGAAAGCAACGCAAATCGATGGTATTTTGTTTTTGAATTGTGCAGGACTGATAAAAAAAATGCTTTACCTATTTTAAAAAACTTAACCACCAATAAATGCTAAACATTATCGTCGAGTCAGAGCATATTAGTAAGCTCATTTTACAAGAATTTTGTAAAAATAAATTGTCCACAGTATCGATCTTATTTGAGCTACTTTTATTTCGACCGGTCTTTCATCAACCATAGTCGGATAGAAATAAATATTGGCATTTTGTTATTAAATTTTGATTGTATGCATAATTCACCGATATGCTTTGCTCACCTTCTCAGCAGGTATATATATAAGTTATCGGATATTATCAGATTGCAATGCTAAGATGCAGGTGGCATTCTCAGAATTGCAATCAGCACTCTCTCCCACCAGGGAAACGTAATTGTTTATAATTTNTATATATATATTTATTTGAATCCTACTTTACCTCCCGTGAAAACAATGATAAATAAGCTATATCCAGAAGTTATGGTCTCAAGTCTCCTTATCTAATTTTTATTTCATTTAAAAAATGAAAGGAAACGTCTATTCTCCTTTTTTAAGCAATTAAAAAAAATTAAGGAAACTCAAAATATTTGCGCAACTAATCTTCCCGATAAACATCAAATTTAATTAATTTAAAATGAGATAGGTTGAGATCCGAAATTCATGACTTTTAACAAAAAATATTTATTTATGATTGTCTGAAAGAAAATTCCCCAAAACACCGGAAGATCATTTACTGGTATATTAAATTTAACTAACAATTTATGACCTAGTTTTGCCTTTAATAACGCGTATTATCTCTTCTGGCCTCGCGGAGGGCCTTAAGTCTCTTAGGCATCGAGCGATGGGATTTTGTCTTGAGAAACTACATCCATTCTTCTACAAGAGCGGTTTGAAGCCGTGCAATGCTTGTCGGAGGCGGCGAACAATCCCGTCTCAAGTCCCTTAAGTGTTCTAAGGGATTTATGTTAGGAGGAAGTGCTGGTACTCATTGTGGTAATTTCTACATCTTCCAAGTAAAAGGTGACAACCCTAACTACATGCGTTCGAGCATTATCATGCATTAACACGCAGTTGACCCCAATAAATGAAGCGAATGGAACCAGAGCAGTCAAAGGTCCATTTTGTATGATAATCAGATCGGTAGAGCATGGATGTCGATTCCACACTGTAACATTACTGACTGTCTTTGAAAAGCTGTGACTCACGCATGGCACATGAAACAAAGAGTTCTCCAAGTCTTTTCCACACACGGACCAGGTCATCTGATTGCCACAAACCTTATCTGTGAAGAGAACAGCTCATTGCTCAAGTGCCCAAATGAGATACTGATAGGAAACCTTTCTACTCGATGCCTGTCCAGTAGTAGAGAGCAGACAGATTAGGCTATTCTCACGAAGCCTTGTGATGACTGTTTGACAGTACACCCTCACATTACGGGCCGTTTTGAGTTGAGAACCTATCAAGGAAGCCGTTAAAACGGAGGTTCCTTAGTTCGGACTGGAATATGTAACGGACGCTAAGTCCGTCGTTGGCCAAACCATCTTCCCGGGCTTCTCGACTGAAAACCATACTGTTAAGAAACAAATTATTTACTCAATTTTATTGTTGCATCAAAGAAAACAATTTAAAAAACCAACTAACTCACTCGAAAAGTTGGCTCTGGAAATGATGAAATTAAACAATTTTCTTTATTTTTAATCTAAAGAGAGAAAAAGGATTAGTAACATTCTATAAGGGTACAAGTTAATTATGTTGCGTTTATTTTAAGTCAACTATTAATCTGTATACCTAGTTATTTTGGAAAATAAACAAATAAATGCAAGTGTCCGGGTTTTTTGTCTTTCTTAATAATGATAAAGCAATCGTAATATTTGCGGATATATGGATATGAATTGTCCATAATGAATCATTATTATAACCGACTCTTGGGAGCAATTGGGCATCATTAATTTATAATTTGAGAACATTATGAGATGCTGCTACGTGTTCGCCCGCAATTGATCACATATTTCAGAATGGTACACAGCCAACATATTTCGGACGGTAAAGCCATGATGATAACAAATAATTATTTGTTAGCATCATGTTACTAACAAATTATTATCTGAATGAATTACACCAGTATGCAAATGAAACTTTTTTGAGCGATGATTTCATCATATGAGGTGTTTCTGAATGGTTTTTCAGTGCAGTTTCTGAATATGACTTCAGTTTTTTCTACCACGTCAGGATTTTTCACAAATCGAATTCGATATAATAGCAAATTTTATTATCGGAATCAACGAGAACCCATAATTTAGATTAATTTATTGATAGATGAAACACTATAAACTTTATATTACTATGTAAGTAAACTAAATACATTTTTACAGTCATGTATAAAGTAACCAATTTCATTTCTAGGTTAGTTTTTGAATTTTCTTTTCTTGGTTTTCCGTGTTGACCCATCATCCTTGCAGTCTCGCTTCAGCATCCAACAGTAGTCTGCCATCATGCTCGAATTCCAGTTTCCCTTGTATATCCTTTCCATTTCTCTTATATCCTGGTGGAACCTTTGACCATGCTCCTCGCTGAAGTCACCAAGATTTTGGGGAAATAGTCTACGTGTGAGTGTAGAAAATGTACTGTCACGCTCATATTGCATCCTTGTTCTTGAAAGCTCTTCAGCATATTGCTCACCATATTTTTGAAATCTGGATGTTTAAAATTGCCCAAAAAGTTTTCAACGACTGTTTTAAATCCATTCCATGCAAGTTTTTCTTTCATTGACATAGTTTTTATAAACCCTTCATCCCGGAGAGTTGATTAATTTGAGGGCCAATAAAAAGCCTGCTTTTATTTTTTCGGCAGTGATCGCAGGAAATTTCGTAGCCGGGTATTTAAAGCACTCACTCTCTTGAGATAAGGCTGTTACAAACTGTTTCACGAGTCCCAGTTTTATTTGTAATGGAGGTAGGAGTATTTTTTGAGGGTCCACAAGGGGGTTATGTTTTTGTGAGAAAACTGTACGTCTTATCAAAAAACTGAGTTCATTTCTGAAATCAGCATGTAAAATTGATGGGAAAAAGTAATTTGGAAGCCCATGGAGATAAAGAACTGATGTAATTTGTAAAGACCAAACATTCTAAAACAAAAAAAATCCCATTTCACCAATTTAAATAAACAATATTGTCAGAGGCGCATTCCGATCGCTCCTTGATCCACCGGGTTCCCTATCGATAGGGCGTTGCAAGAAAACAAAAACAAAAGGGCATTCCGAGTTTGGAGCTCCATGAAAGTACTTGGTACCATCCGGTGGGTCAATTCCCTTTTTTCTGTGAAAAGAAATCATTTCCTTGTTCATCTTCTGGGAGTGCGCCCGCTCCTTTCATTTAAAAAAAAATCATATATAAAAAAAAATAGATAAATTTTTGTTTGGATAAAATTATTAAAATAGGTTCAAAAAAAGCTTTATATATTTTATTTATGCTAAGAGAAACAATTATGTTCATTTTTCCTGCGTTTTCATTCTTTTCATTTTAGTTCAGAGGAGTTTCTTATTTTATTTTATATTTTATAATAAAAGTAATTTTTTTATGTTCCAAATTTTTATTTATTTCTTTTCCTCATTAAATTTCAATTTGTGGGAATGCTTGAAGCACAAGCCATATTCATTGTTATTAGATTTTCGAGTGAATTTCTTATTTTTATTATAATGATCCTGTGATTTTTTTTCTCCCACCCCCATTTGCATTATCTTCAGTTATTTTTTGATATATATTCCGGCGAGTGTTTGATTTTGGAAAGACAAATCTTGATATTGCGCAGGCCGAAAAAATTGTACTGGTGGTGGTGGTACCCCATGAAAAGTCGCAGGGATGAATGGATTCCCTTGGTTGAAAAAATTTGAAAAATAAGCTGGTCGCGTTTGATAGTTACCGTTAGGATGTCCATCAAAATTTCTACGTGTTTGATTGAAGTACATCCCAGACCGCATTGGGCGAAATTTTGTTTTATAGTTATTATGATTCTTTGGGACTGTTTGAAAATGAGGAGATATATAACTCTTATTTTTCACCTCTTTAGGAATAGAACGGTTGGATTTACAACCACATTGATCACATGATTTAGGAGGTTCATCGACAAAATGTTCTAACTTCTGGCTGAATAAGGAGCAGCTTTTTGAAAAGTCAGGGACCACCTCAGGACTTGCCCGATCATCGTTAGAGATATTTATGCTACGGTTCGCCAAAGTCATTTCAATGTAACCTACTTGTTTCCAAAGTTCCGATAATGTCGAGAAATTAGGTTTTGATCCCATTAACGCTAGGCACTGGGGATGTAAACTCTCTATGATATGTTGTATCAATTCTTTTTCAGATATAACTTCTAGAATATTAGCACAGGTAATTTTCTTATTCACAAAGCTTCTTAAAGATTCCTTTTCCAATTGGTGCCTCATGAAATGCTTAGCTCTTAAAACGTGTTTTTGATTTTCTGTAGTTTGGTTTTTCAGAATACTTTTTTAAATAAATCAAATGAAATATTAGGGTAGTTGGCTGCATTTGCCAAAATACGTTCTGCCATTCCCTCGTGCATGTGCTCGTGTATATGCTCTTAATATATTTTTAAAACCATTCTTATATCGATCGGCGATAGGATAGAGATCCACGAGAAACTGAAATATTGATTCTGCATACGGTTTGAATACAAACATTTTGAAGTCTACTCATAAATGACTTTGGAAGCACATTGTTTTTAAATTCCGATTTTCCGTTAAACCCTATCATTGGTTTAAGAAATTGATTACTCGCAAAATTTAGACTGGATGATGAAGGAAGAGAATCAGAATCATCTTGATTGCAGCCATTATAGTTCTCATCGCCAAAATTTCGATCCCAAGTTAGTCCTACAGCTCCTTCTGGGTTGGTGTGCAAATTCGGAGTCTGCGAAGCAACCGGTGTCTCAACCTTATATTTTTTTTGCATCTTCTTTTTAGACGATTTGTTATTAAAATTTCGTATTTTTTTACTAATTACCCTACGTGTGGTTTCAATTTGCAATGCTTTCTGGTGAATTGTGTAACACTTGTGATAATGTGTCTATTATTAATGTTAAATAAAAAGAGTTTTGAGATAAATCTAATGCTTTTGTTAAAGCTTGTGTAATCTCATTCTTTTCACTGTCCACTGATTAATCATTGTGTTAGGGTCTTCTTTAGGAGTAAAGATTTCTTCATGTTCCGATATATCGTTTCTTACAAGAACGCTGACCATTTTGCCTGTTCAGCTGATTTTAAGTTCTGTAGAAACCACGCTCTGCTACCAATTTTATAAAGTAATTTGAGAGTTCTAAAATGGCTTGTACTTCAAATATGGCCACAAATTAAAATTTAATGAGGAAAAGAAATAAATAAAAAATTTGGAACATAAAAAAATTACTTTTATTATAAAAAATGAAATAAAATATGAAACTGCTCTGAACTAAAATGAAAATAATGAAAACGCAGGAAAAATAAACATAATTCCTTCCCTTAGCATAAATAAAATATACAAAGCTTTTTTTGAACCTATTTAATAATTTTATCCAAACAAAACTTTATCTATTTTTTTTATATATGATTTTTTTTTAAATGAAAGGAGCGGGCGCACTCCCAGAAGATGGGCAAGGAAATGATTTCTTTTCACAGAAAAAAGGGAATTGACTCACCGGATGGTACCAAGTACTTTCATGGAGCTCCAAACTCGGAATGCCCTTTTGTTTTTGCTTTCTTGCAACGCCCTATCTATAGGGAACCCGGTGGATCATGGGAGCGTTTGGAATGCGCCTCTGACAATATTGTTTATTTAAATTGGTGAAATGGGATTTTTTTTAAAGAATGTTGGTTCTTTACAACACCCCTCTACCTAATCATAGAAAATCATGTAAACCTTGTTATAATTCATTCAAACTCATTCATACACTTTTAAAACATTTATATTGATGAATTTAATGCACTAAGTAAATTAATGGCTAACTTGTTGAATTGGATCGGACGGCTCTTCGAACCAGCATGGCCGCTCAGCGTTGCGGGTTTAACTTCCAACGAATAATTTGTTACTTGCTTCTCTAATTGTCAATGATTTTAAGAGCTCAATCAAGAAGATTTAATAAAGAGTTGCCCAGATTAACTTTTTAAAGGAAAAAATAAGATAGATTTTATTAGAGGGAAACTTATTTTCGGACAGTGCAATTAGAACTGAAGAAACTTGATTAATCCCCTTCTAAACCCTCATAATTATCAAGTGAATTTACGGTTTTACAGATTAGTGTTTAAAAGGAAAGAATTACATAAATTACTTTTTAGCTTTACTTAGATTTTTTGAGGTTGTCGTATAATGTATGGTTAGAATTGTAAAATTAAATTTAGATAGCATTGCCTTCAGATTTACTAATATTTGCTTACAGTTCACAAAACAAAAAATCAGAACTTTTCCTAATGTCCCAAAAAAGACGATCGTAGGCCAATGCCGGACTCAGGACTCGGATACGATGACTAATAGCCATCCTGTCATCAGTTTATGAAGTGGCAGTTGGCCCAGGCAAAATTAAATTACAACAAATAAAAAAAACTCAAAACGCAAGATTGATGGATTGATGAAACTCATTTCACCGAGAACGTAGTATAGTCAGTTTTGTGTTAATAACAGGTCAATTATGCAGATTTTTAAAAAATTGATTATATCGGAGATTAATGTATCTGCCATTTCTCACAACGTCTTGTACATTTTGAATGTAGGTACATAACCCGGATTTAAAAGTACTTGAAGGGGAACTTAAGCTACTCTCGATTCCGCTTCACGAAAAACAAAATCACCCAATTAAATTGACGTTTAAACCGATATTTATGCATATGCCAGAAATCGAAAAAATCTATCATTTCTGTTAACATATTTTATATGGGTTTTTATTCGTGCATTATTTTGTTTATTCATTAGATATAAAATTAAGAATTGTTTATCTAGCATTTTTAGCAATACTGTCAGACCGCCAGTTTGGGAATTTTGAAATTTATACAATAAAGAAAAAAAATTAATTGATCGCTTTTCCATCCCTACCAAAGACCTTAGATTCAAAATATAATTAATTAAAAAAATTAGTAAGTCCATTAAGACTACTAAATACATGTATGGATTTTGAATGATATGAGAAATCAAGCATGTCCGTTTTTAAATGTGGGTGAAGTGAAGATTTATATGATCTTGATTATGATTTGATATTTATTTATTTGAATGAGGATCAGTAAATGGTCATCAGATGAAGAAAACACCAAAAATGTAGCGAGCTTTCGTCATATATAATAACATCTTCAGGGTCAATTTTATAAAAGTTAAAGTTTACAAGCATCCTTTACAGGCCCCAGAAAGGTTTGGTAAGTCTTGACTCATCCATAAAAACCCCTTTGTAATGTCCACACACTTGTATATTTAAAATACATGTTTCCCATTCTGGGGCCAGCAAAGAATGCTAGTTAACTTCAAATTTTGGAAATTTTCATCTGGAAAAAAAACAAAAAATAAAAAGTAAATAAATAAATAAAGTAAAACAATAAAAAAAATAATCGGTTTTTGCTCATTTTGTATGAGGTTTAACGAAAGGTATTTGATGATAATAACTTACGTCAGGAACATTAAAATCATAGCATTTATCATTATTGGACTTTGGGGCTCACATCCTTTGATTTCGTAACGTCCGTAGGCGCTTAAGACCTTCCGAGGAAGGAAAGCGTGGGATCAAAAGCCCGGTCCGCCAGAAAAATAGTCAAAAGTCTACATTGATATGTACGTAGAGATAATATTGAACAAATACTTTTAGTCAGAACAGCCATGAACTCCAAAATGACGAAGTAATACAATACAGTTGGCTTGTTTTATAAACAATTTACAATCTTACTGATAGTTCCATGAATAATAATTCATGTAGAAAGCAGCAGAACAGCTTTGATCTTTTTGTCGATTCCAGTGCAGAAATAGCCGAGGGCTTTTGAGTATTAAACACGAGGAAAGCTCTTTTCCACAGACATGGAAACATTGACATTTGCTTGCATTGACAAATGATTATTTAAAACGTGTTGACGGAGTTAAAGTTTTCCCAATGATATGCTTATATTGATTCAATTTTTCTTGACCCACGTGTTCAAACAGTGCAATTGTATGTTGGTCTACTCATCGATTTGTAATTTTAATACATAATTATTGAAATCAGCAAAACAGATGTAACAAATTGTGTGCAAATAATTGAACAAATGAAAAATGTTTAAAAAGACGGAGGGAGCGAGTTGAGAGAAAGAGAAAGAGAAAGAAAAAGAGAAAGAGAGAGAGAGAGAGAGAGAGAGAGAGAGAGAGAGAGAGAGAGAGAGAGATTTTATATTTACTTTATCGGTCGGTTATGTTGTTTTTAGAACAAAAAAGAGTTCAAAAAGAGGGACAATGAACGCGATTGAAATGGTTAGCTGTTAAAAGAAAGTAACAAATTTCTTCACACCATCATATAATGTAAACTTAAATTTAAAGTTTATTTTAAAGAATGAGTTTTCCTCAGGAAATGAAGGACAGTAGAAACCGTGTTGAAAGGGATTGAACTGTCGATTCAAGTTTTGGGTAATCGAAGTGAAAATCAAATTTATCACCAAGATTTAAATTTGGCTAAGATGCCTCTCGAGACAAAGGTGGTCTGTAGGCGACATAGCCTACAAATGAATTGTTATTATGTATTATTACATCTAACAGCAAGCAAGTTGTTAGTTTTTGAGAAAGAATATCTTTGCAAAGAAAAAAGATGGAGGTTCTAAGAATAAGAGACATAAAGATAGATAAAAATAAATGAGAACTGCCAGACATCTGTTACAATCGGATATTGCTTGGATCACGATATAACATAGATCATACAAGATGCACTAAGAATTTGCCTTGCAACGGTACGGACAATCAACTTTCCCATAAAACGTCAAACAAATGAGTCGGCATTGCGATTCCGTGATCTTCGACTAATATAGAAGAAGATATCGTGCAAATTTACTAAATTGAAACCCGAATGCTAAAAAATAACTTCTATGATCAAACTGTGTTAAAAAAAGTAATTTTTTAAATTGCTTTATTATTAATATTAATTTATTTTAAATACATTCAACATAACAGAAATTTCAGACAAGATTCAACAGGTTGTTGTGGAGCGGGTAAACATTTACATAAAAACCTTAACTGTTTAATTACCACCACACGAGTCCAATTGCATGTAATCCAATGATTGCCTATTCCTCTATTGGCTTTTGCATATTAGAAAAAAGTAAATCCACATATGTCCATAAAATTTATATTATTTCTAAGGAATCGTTATCACTGTGGATTATCATAACTGTGCGAACATTTCTGATTATGAACATTTCTATACTCCGTGGCATTTTGTTTTGACAATCTTGAAGACCTTTTCTCCAAATTTGCACGTAAGTTGTTTATTATAAAAACAGGTTGATTTTATTTCAATAAAAATCTAATCTTGTCATTTTTAAATATTTCATTTCTCCATTCGTGTTAAAGCAGTTTTTAACATAGCCTCCACACTATTTCACCTAAATAAATAAATGATAATAATATTCTAATATAATAAATAATATTTAGAAACAAAAATCCTAATAAGACTTCTTCAAATGAACGGTTGTCGTGGGAAGTTTATTCATCATGAATATACTACAGGTCAATATATTGTACTTTATGTAATGAAAATTTTTGGATTATTTTGGTTGACTTATTGTTTAATATTTTTTATTAATTACTAGTACGAACGAAATTCTGATACTTATACGATTAGTAGGTGAAATATTTTTTTTTTTTTACATTTGGAGAGTACAAAGAACAGCGGAAGTGAAGTTGAAATTTTGCGAAATCAAAAAATAATTTTGCACCACAGAGGTGGTTCTCCTTTTTATGTATCAAATCATACTATTCATAATGGCCTACACATCCCGTTTATACATGAACTCATCAAAACTTGCTATAAAAATTTTTATCAATCACTGAACATACACCATAATCTATTAGTACGACAGTAATCATTTCCAACCCTACTCGAAAATCCTCCAAGACATTTGAAGCGAAAATGGCCCGGAGACCTCATTGAGTGACTGAGGAGGTTTCAGCGTGAAGGAGTGTTGTACTGGGTAACTCCTTCTACAAGAGATTCAAATGACAAATTCAGCATATATGAGCACATTTACTTGATACTAGATTTGTTAGTTATAAATATCAAATGAATGTAAGAAAAAAACACCATATAGAAATCAGTAGAGACCAAGTATTTGATCAAATTAGTTTTTCTTAATGCTAATCATGTAGTAGCGATTGGTCATCCAAAACAGATTCTACACCTTGGAAAATGATATTCTTGACAGTGAAAGACACGGTCCAAAACATTGGCAAATAGGAACGCGGCAAAGACAATTTATTGGGTCCTTATTTGATTTGTTTTTTATTGCATTTTCTCCCGTTAAGTTTGTATATTTTTTGGTTTAAATTTGTAGGGTACAGCTAATGACAACAAACCTGTTAGAAATTTAACAACTAAATAGGGCCACCTGATTTTTCCGGGAACCTTGCAAGTTAGAGTAAACATTTCAACGGGTTCATTTCATTCCTCATCAAATTTTAAGTCGTTGGTAAAAACTAATTTCAGGAAATTTAACTTTTTTAAACAGATTGAAACAAAAACTGAACGTAAAGTTTGTCAAAGTAATAAAGTTATACTATAAAATAGTAACTTTTTCTAAAAAATTAATTTATCCAACTACCTAACGCGTTTAAAAATAATAGAATAACCAAATTCATAAATATTTTGTGTTAATTGTTACTTTGTGTAATATTGTTGATCAACGGTAACTGTTCTAAAGAAAGTTATAAAACCATTGTCCTCGTTTCACTACAGAGTGGAATTTTACTTTACGAAATTAAAATTAACCATTCAAGACTAAAAACACGTTTATAATTTACCCCCCAAATGTTAAATTTAATCTTAACGAGAAATATTTGTCACTTATTTTGTAAATTTGTGGTTTTCTAGGCTCAAGAATAATGACAATACTGACTTTTTACTGCTATCAATTGTTCAACATTTTTTAATTTATTTATTTATATACGAATACCATCCTGGAACAAAAATTTATAAGTGTAGTACAAGTAATGACACATTAAAAGAGCTCATCATGCTAACAATATTCACACTAATGAATTGTGAAGCTGTTTCGAAAAATATTAATATAGGAATTAAATAAATATGAGGGTTGTCATTTGCAGAGAACATTATTCTCACTAGCAGTGAGTTTTTGCCACAGTTATTATTTTGGTGTGAAATATAGAATCTCCTATGCTGTCTAAACTGGAAAGTAGTAGAGGACAAGTTAATACTGCTTACAAGTTGAAGACAGTCAATATATGAATTAATAATTTTAAAAAGGAGTTAGTAAGTCGAAGTATAATCTGCTTGTTTTTAATTGGATTAATTATAAAACTGAAGAAAACATGGAATAAAGAATCTTCTTCTGTAAGTCTTTAATAATGATTCACAATTGGAAAAAATGCAATAAAGTAGTATCGGAACTGATTTCGTTGTTACTTAAGCTGACGGTTTTGCCTAGGAGGATAAGAGTGGGGCTGACCTTGCTCAAACCATCGCACCTTTAAGGCCGCGCGCATCGCGTCCCGTCCTAACGAATACCGGAGGCTGAGGTAATGTGTCATCACAATATTTAAAGAAACTGGTGGGGCCGGAAAAAGAAAAGAAATAAGCACGAGCCGATTTTCGCCTAAACAAGTTGGCCAGTTGATGAACGTACGATAATAAAGTTTATTGCGATCTCGGTTATCTTTCCAAATACATACATTTATAAATTGCACACATTTTATTAGCCGACAGACAGATATATAGGCAGATAGATTAGCAAAAAAACAGACATAAACGTATGATAGTTCGAGGAAGAAAGGGAAAGAGAAACAGACCAGAAAATGGAGGAGAGAGATGGTAGGATTGAGAAAGAGAGCGAGTTAGAGTGAGAATGAGTGAGAGTGAGAGTGAGAGAGAGAGAGAGAGAGAGAGAGAGAGAGAGAGAGAAGAGAAATGGGGAGAGAGAGTGAGAAAGTGAATGAGAGAGAGAGAAAGAGATAGAGAGAGTGATAGTGATATATAGATAGATAGAGTAAGATGGAGAAGGGAGGGACGGAGCGAGAGAGAGAGAGAAAAAAAAGAAACCAAAGAACCACTTCAAAAAAATCAACTTACACTCTAACTTGCATTTCAAAATGGGAATTTTATTTGAACAAAGACACTTATCGTACAGAATATTCGACAATTTCGGACCTCCTAGTTTTATTTCATGTCCGAATGTTTAGCTTTTTTCTTTTCAAATTAATTTTTATTTTTGAGTATTTCTTTACTCGATACAAATAAATTCCAAATAATGGTGCATCTACTTTCTATTCATATGATGGTATGTAATCTATAGCTACCTTAATTGCAGCATAAGTTTCCAGCCAGATATGAAAATATTTTACTTCACGAATCGTCATGACGTTCAACAGGTTATGAATCAGAATTTATCGATTGATAGCAACTTTTTAACCTAGTGACATTCAAACGACAACCTTTGAAAAGGCCCGTCCGACATTGCAGAATATCCGATACAACCCCAAGGGAATGAACCGTTAAATTTTCAAACAAAGAGATCCCTCCTTGATTTTTTTATGAGGGGAATTAAGATTGTTTATTGGCTGCCTTTAGAAAGCATCGTTTAACCTTGGTTGTGTTTACATTTTTATTATCCATTGGTGTTATCTATTATTTCTTAGCGACCTAGTATAAGACAATTTGATTTCTTTAACAGAACCAAAGCTAAATTAAAATTTGAAGAACGGACAATTGCAATTATGTGTTTGCATTGAGTTATTGTTTTTACTAACATGCACAAAATCTTTCATAATATTAACCTTATCTATTCCGTGCATCACGAATGTTTCTTTTCATAAATCATTAATATATCTCTGAGAAATTAGAAAATCCATTTTTTTAGCTCGGCAGTGTTTAACGTAACAGTGTGGCTTTAAAAATCTAACAAGAAAACAATAAATTGTTTAAATTTACAATTAACTTAGAGGGTAAGAAAAAAGCCCGAGTTTACATTTCGATCGCATTTCCACATTTCAAGATTGCCGCCATCCATCAAACCATACAAGAACGGGTGTCCGAGATGAAGATATTCTAAAAACGAAGATTTCAACATGATTTTGACATAAAGACTAAAACATTAACCTAGGTGAAAATTAAGGTTGACGAATAGATGAATTTCCATGGTAGAACATGAAAAAAAGTGGAACGATTGAACTCAAAAGTATAGGAACAGTTATTATTTATTTAAAGTGACTAAATGAAGGTCAAAGCTTATGAGTGCGATAATCTTCATCGATTAGCAATAAACGTTATTAAGATTATGGATGTGGCCAAGTTTCTAATTTAATAATGCGATTAGCTTCTTTGCATTATGATGTCGTAAAATCATAAAAGTGAGCAGGTGAATTCAATCAATCTAAATATCTTTCCGAGCTATAATTTGAAAAAATATTATCTAAACAGTTCTTTGGTGACAACCTTAACGCGTTTATTACATTTGAAATTGACTCCGGCGAAAGGGTAGCAGGGCGTGTTGTAGGCAATATTATTAATTAACTATCTCCAGAAACTGAAAGGGCTGGGGATTCAGTTTCAAAGATCTTGAAACTCAATTAAGTCAGAATAAACTTATTCGGTAAACTGAAGTGTATTTCACATTCCGGGGGAGGACAAAACCCGCCAACAGTGATGTAACTCAATAGTAGTTCATAGTGGGTTTGAGTGAAATCAATGTCAAGGACCGTCTGACTCATTCCCGGCGAAACGATTCTAAAACGGACAACCGGATTTCTAACAAATAAACCATTTTATGTTACAATCGAATTACAATTAACTAAATCGTTTACGACCAGATGATGTATTTAGTGGGATCGGGGATTGGCCTAATGGATGTGTTTTGAAACTAGACATAGTTCCGATAAACAACATCCACTGGACCACATCCCCGATCCCACCAAATATATTGGAAATAAGTAGCTTGCTGAATTATTGATTGTAACGGATCATTCGTAGATGACTAATGAGCCTTAAGGCTGACTGACGCAGCATTCTGAAAATAAAAAAGGCTGATTTATTAAGTATCATTAAGCATAAAAACATTCCAAAATTGTGGGTTATACCGACGTTTTGAGCTTAATTTTTAAACATTTTTGCCGTATGGAAAGGCCGCAGATCTTCCTGGGTTCAGTTTAAAGGAATATCTAAGCATCCTAAGATTAGATAGTAGTTTATAATCAAACTCATGGCCTTCGGCGCAATACGCCGCTGCGTTAACCATCTGAACTATCATGACCAGTGGTTAGAGCAGTGGCGTATTGAGCCGAATATATTGGGTTCGAATCCCCATAGTGACACTAGCTTAGTTGGAATATACTTACACTTTTGATCGTTCAATACCCATAGGGCTACGAAATAATTCGAATTATCAACAGAAAGAGAAAAAAAATATAATGGATATGCATTTTTAAAAGTTCTTACCTAAATTTTGTACATAAAACCTCGTAAAAATAATGAAAAACTGGAAAGAGATCAACAAAATGACCAGGTGGCCGCAACGGTTTAGGCGTCGACACGGCGCTCATCACTGTAAGGTGAAGGTCCCGGGTTCGAATCCAGCGGCCCTGCATTCGAACCCGACATAGTTATAAATGCGCTTTTTTTTCAAAAACAACGGCACCCCGAGGGTTGATATCCCCGATCTTCTGTTGCGAACCCTCGAAAAAAATGACAAAAAGTGACCAGTAATGAGAACACATTGACAAAACAGTGAACGCCGAAGAAGAAACTAGAGAAAATTCGAAGAAACTTCAGGCTGGAAGGTAGTAAACATGGAAATTTAGAGGAACATTACAGACAAAAAGTTCCCATACAAAGATGGGAAGTGGCTACAGTTCGTTTTATAGAAATCTCCTCTCCTCCTGTTACTTAAAATAATAAATAATACATCGTATTACCGATGTGTCAACGCACCAGAATTTTTTCGATTTACAAAAGTGACCTTATGAGGAGTTCGTATCACCAAGAAATTGGAATTATTTAATTTCGAATTAACAAGAGTCGTCTGTAATAACAGATCATTGGTTCCAAAAGTTTGTAATAATATTACTTTATTCACTGATGGACAAAATAAACGCCTCACCCTTAAATTTTAATCTATTTAGGATTATTCACATTTTGCATACCAAAAATAGGCCATTTAAAAAGAAAATGTTTATTACCTAATTCTAAAAGAAATATTGAGTATAGAATAAAAATAAATGAATGAAAATTTTTTCTCCTCTTTAATATAGAGAATTTTCCATCTATGGCAAGAATCACGTCCGTAACCCCTTTGACTTCCTTGGAAAAGATTTCTAGTAAAATACTTAGGAATTCTTTTCCATCCATCAAGAACAGCCGTTTCCAACTCTTTTAGGGTGTTAGGACCAGGGTTTCGCGACGTATTCGTCACTTAAGTTGGTCTCAAATGTATTCGATTGGTTTCAAATCAGAACATCGAGATGGCCACACAAGCACTCAATTCCAACCTCATTCCTGTAGTCATCCACAATACGTGCTCTAGGGCGCCTGGCATTATCAAGAATCTTTCACTTATGAGGGGGAGCAAGTCTTCGATTATGTCTTGTAAGTACCTCTGTGAAGTTACAGATCTTCCTCACACAACAACCAATTCCGTGCAGCCGTCCAAGATCAATAATCCACCATGCAACCTGAGGAACCATACTGTATGGGGCGTATCTTTCTCCTGAGCGTCTCCATATAAAATTACGCTCATCTGAAGATTTAAGGCCAACTCTCACCTCCTCTGTAAAAAGACCTCCTAGGTGGACCTTGTCGTGACCTTCTAGTGTGAAACCCTTTTCTCTCATGCGTCAAAGAACCATTCCTATTGTGGAGTGATTTACACTCAGTCTGCAAGCGACTTCGCGCTGGCTGTATCCATGTAATATTATGACCTTGACACTATCATAATCACTCAAATGCCTGACTGGGGCCATTGAAATAGGTTTAAGAATAAAAATAATATCCAATGAAATCAATGAAGGAAAACGATTCACAGAATTCGATCTTTAGGCTAGCAGAATGGAAAGGCATAATGCTACTTTTTGTGCAAATGGGATTAATCAGTACAAAAGTAAATAAAGAAAGTAAACAAAGCATTATTTACTATATATTAGGACAACGATTGATCCTAATAATTATCTGTAACTAATGTAGAAATATAATGGATTTAATTTTAAACTAAATAAATTGAGTCATGGGTTGTCCATCAGTAACTTATCAAACTTTGGATGGACATAACTTATATCTCTAAGACCGTCAGAGAGAGTCTACAAATATAATTTCTTATCAATGAAAGTTAATATAATTAATATAAAGAAATTAAGGTATTATGCAAGAATACCATTAAGAAAGCATTACTCGAACCCTGTCAATATTTGAACTTAATGTAACAGGATAAGGAAGCTTTTTAAAATCTAATAAAATTAACGTTTTATTTATTTGTAATATCCTGTTGATAAAAATTTGATCAGATTTGGCTGTTTTAGTCGCCGGACTCTTCATGAAGAGGGACTTGATTGATTGATGAGCACTGATTTTAAGGTTTTTTATAGATTTTTCACATTATTTTTTTTACAGTCCTTCAGCTTATCTCTTAAATCGTTAGAGTAGAATAATAACCAATTTTTTACTTGTAAAAACGTATCTCTGATACGTTCCAAATCATTATTCAAAATGTTCTAATTTATACCGAAGCATTACGGGAGGAAAAAGAGAAAATCTCAAAAAATAATCAGACAATCGTTATTCTGTAATAAAAAGTTGTGCAATAATGATGATAACAAAGAAAAATCGCAGAGCTTTCTTTGTAAGAAGGTACGAAGTAGCGGCGGGGATTACAAATTGAATTTACTCCATGAATAATTTAAAATCCCTTCGCAACGCAGTTTTCGATTCTGATAAATCAAATATAAAAAAGGTAAAACAAGTGAAAAGAAAAAACTTTTTCATCACGTTAATAATAAAACAATAAAAACCCGAAAGTAGACGAGTAGGCGAAACGAAGACTGAAGTTTTCAACAAAGCCTGAGAATTCCGCTTTGTAAATTTTTCAATTTTCAGTATCCTCGTGACCGAAATCACACGCATCAGCAAATACCCCACGGTTCATCCCGTTTTTCGCCTCTTGTCAGAGTAGATTGTTCAAAATGTGATTTTTCCCCTCATCACCCGATAGCGGTTATCAGCTGAAAAATAGAAAACTTCCAACCGCAGCCTTGACCTTTATTTTCTCATTCCTAGACATAGTTGATGCAACGCCTTTTACGATGTTTAGTGTTATTATTCCTAGAATGGGAAGAAAGAAAATAGACCGGGGATTGCCTTCTAGTACGTCATTAGGCCCTCCATAACGGGTCGACGCGATGCAACTGCGACGCAACTTTTGTCTCAACTCTACTTCCCGCGCAAGTAAGCAGGTAACCACACACGGGTGGGCACCATTTCGATACGTCCTTCGACTTGCTTGAGACTCAACGTCGATTAGACTCGTGCGACCTGTAGTGCACTGCAACAATCGAGCGTTTCGTGTTTCGGATTAGTATCTATCCAATGGAGGGGTCGAACATTACATTTGTACAGGAGGTGGGATTGTACAATTCCATCCTGCCTGCTTATTCCAGAAAGGACACAACGGCGAGGGCGTGGAATGAGGGTTTTACGTATTGTACGAATTATAACAACCTTCTGTATGTAGAGATATATTAGAACTTTCTAACTTCTTCTTCTTTTCTTTTTTTTTGTTCTAAAAGAAAAATAAAGTAAATAAAGATAGTACAAAGGAGCTAGATACTATTTTTTCAACAAGTTAGGTACATTAAGATGTAGCTACTTTAAAATTAAAAAACAGTAGCTGAATCTAATTTAAACCTACAAAAATTGTAATTTAATTTAAAATTTAACCATTTAAAAATAGTAGTTCATTACCCTGGCAGTGATGCGAATGGAGTCACAAAATAATAGGACAAATATTCTCTGCAAGCATTTGCGGTTGAATTGATTTATTTTTGTTCGAAGTGCTGATGAAACATCATTCGTGTAAGTAGAACCAGTGATATGGGAATTTCGTCCCGACATTTATGTTGTCTAATGTGAGCCATCTTGTTTTTCTAACATTGTGAAGTATACAAACTGCTCTAATTATGTCATTGATTATATTCAGGTCCCGGCATCGAATCGGATTATTGAGTACTTGGAATTTTTGTGCCAACATGCCAAAAGTGCATTCAATTGTTTTTTTTCCGAGACTTAATCAGTGAATGATTCTTTTCTTTGGTTTTTTTCCTTCGCCACCATTTCATTTGACGGTACCAGTAGAACATGGCAGTGTCTTTCTCATCACTTGAACTACTCTACTACTAAAAAACCGTTGTAATGTAAAAATGCAGGGAGCACCTTCACCTCCTGGGAAGACACCAATAGACTGAACAAACATCGACCCGGGTATACACCCTCACGTTTAGGTCGAGTCGAGGTTGCGTTGCAGTCGCATCGTATTCAAGTTGCGTTGATTGCAAGTCGTATGGGGGCCACTGCTAAATCCTACATTTCATTAAGTATATATATATTCTAAGAATATTTTCTTATTTTTCTTTTTTCTATTGATAATTTTTGTTACGTCGTTGCCTGTAGCATTCGATAACTAATAAGTATGCAATATTCATTTCGACGATCACTACTTAAAATTGTACAAAATCGAGTCAAAAAGTTGAATTAAATAACAGTTACACCTTGTTGTATAAAATAAGAACTTGATCTTACAATATACAAACTGGCCAAGTGTTAAGTACTAAAAATAAAATAACACTGTTCATAAAAGTTGAGTATCATGAGGTTGGCCACAATGTAAATATCACTACTTTGATAGGCTGACTTTTTTGAGAGGAAGCCTGGAAGTTTTATCTTTCCTTTGAGTTTTCTCAGATTATGGCCTAAAAAAGAAAAAAGAAGGGACTTGGCCACAGTGTAGATATCATTAAATTGCTAGGCAAATTTTTTTTGTTGAGGGGGTCTGGCCTTTTTTTCACGGCCCTTTTGTTCGCTTCAGCATCGTGGACGTTGTATTGGTTCTTTTCGAGGCACAGGAGCGATCATGCATGTCGTAAATTTCTCTCGTAAGAAGATCAAATTGTAATTTTCAGATTCTCACCTTTACTTGTGATATAAGACCTACATTTGTACCAAATATCACGTTTCTACCTGTATGGGAAGTGCCTTATAATTTTGACGATGAGACCCCCCTCCTAAAGCGGCACTAATTTTTAGTGAATTGTAATTTTCATATTTTACCTTTTTTTTAACAATATGAGACCTTTGTACCAATTTTTCAAAATCACGTTTCTACCTATACGGAAACTGCCTTATAATTTTGATGATAGTGAGTCAGAACAAAAATGCATAGTTTGAAATGCTCCCCTTTCTAAAAGGCTTAATCTTAAGTGCTCAAATTTTTGCAATGTCCTAAGCGACCTAAGCTTAATTTATGTATCAAATTTCAATAACCCATTATAAGAGGAAGCAGAGATATGAGGGTGAGAAACCTGGGCGAATTGGTTCGAGTAAAGTTACACATGGTAGCTTGCTGGAACTTGGCCAGCGCACTGTCGTGCGCTCAGATTTCACGTTGAGGGAATTATATAAGCCCTGTTATTTATGTTAAGTATGTTTTTGCAGGTGTGCTATTGCGGAACCAATGTCTCATTCGACACTAATACGCTCTTGGGTTTATTAGCCGGTGCGCAAGTGTTAGCATTTATTTGACTTACCACCCGGTATTTGCTAATAAAATGAGTTACAAAAATCATAAAGATAATACTCCCACCACATAATTATAGAAGTTTTCTTCTCGAATAAAATATTTAACCGGATATATCAAATAATTGTAGTGTGCTGATAAATTGATCAGAATTGATTGATTAGTATTATCTTTCGAATGACTTTTGGAATTTTGAAAAACTACCACTTCCTTCACAGCTGAAAACAAAAGCTTTTCGACAATAATAAATCTTCAAGTACTGTTTGTTATACCTTCGACAAAAAGTTAATTTCGATATAAGAAAAGGGGCTATTCCACAACCTTTCTGATCATTTTCGACTTGACTTAATAAACGTCACTATCTAAACAAATCGTGAATAACCATATAATTGCGTATTTTTAAGGTGAACCTAGACTAAATAAAGGTTTCGACGATAGGTAAGAATATATTTGAAAAAATCTTTATCAAGTTTTTGCTTAAAGTTGTTCATACAATCAATGGTCAAGTTTGTTAAAAGCTTGGAACAATAACAACCATGCAATGCACATCCTTCTAAGCTGGCGAAACTTACCACTGAAGACGAACATGTGAGTCCCGAAATTTATTCGATATATGGAAGAGAGCTGGTTGTTCCAAGTTTTTAACAAATTCTGGCCACTGGTTAAAGCATGCTTTTAAAATTTAAAAACACTCATGCCATAACTGCCGTTAGTTTTCTAATTACTTAGCAACTAAGCAAAGTTTTTGCCGAATTCATTGTATCCTCTCTAAAAACGAAAATTATTTCTATGTCTTTAATAAACGAATTGAAATTTCCGTGAGAAAGAAAAAGTGTTTCCCAAGAACAAGAGAAAATTGCTCATTGATTAATTTTACATGGTAAAAGAAATGTTAACAATTTTATAGCGAACGTGTTGGTATTTAGAAATTTGTAACCGGTGTACAAATAATGTTTTCTTTTTGTCCCCCTTGATCAGTGAAACTTCGTGATTTGATAAGACCGCCCATGGGAAAGGAGGCGGCGAGACTGCTATGCTCAGCATGGAAAGAACATAATTATTTGAGTAGTTTTTACTCCCCTTTTCTCCCCTTCACCCCGCAAGGCCGGAGAGTAGATTGGAGTTCCTCACGAAATCAGATCGTGACAATAATACTTTTAAAAGACAGCGACCTTTTCAACCAACTAGTATGACTTTTGGGTGATAGATCTCTCACGGGAGAAAAATTTCAAAACACCCAGTTTTAAAAAATATGTTCGTATTTTCAATTGCCCGTTTAAGACCCGAGGCTAGAAATGAGAATTAGACAGGCTCGAATAAGCCTCGTGGATTTTTTGGGCAAATTCTATCATATCACTTATGTTTTCATAAATTGGCAACCAAGGTGTTCAGAAAAAATTGTAAATATAGATGTTAGGCAGTTTTCAAAGAAGCGCTTGTGAATGAATGGGGAATTCGCTTGCTCCATCGGATTGGCCGGCTTCCAGGATATTTTAAAATTTAAAACTGCTTGATACCCAAGGAAAATTCTTTATTCCAAATTCCCTTGTCTCGCTTTAGCACAAGTAAAAGAACCCGGCCTGGGATGAAATTTTCCAGGCTTTTTAACTAGGTTTTTACAAACGGTGGAAAAGAACCGGGGTGAAATGGGAGGAAAAAGGAAAAACAAAAGTCAAAAGAACTGACGAAAGGATAATTACGTAATCCGTTTGAATTAAAAACTTTCTGCACGTTTCAGCTTTATCTTTCCAGTTGGATGTCCACGTTTCAGAAGTGACTCTAGAAAAAATGAAATTGTAAAATCGTCGAGGAATAACCACCCTCACCTAAGTTATGCTTCGATAATTACCATTGAGAAATACTTATATTTACAAAAATCCTAATGGAGGAGTTTAAACTATTTAAATAACCACAATCTAATAACAACTTAAACAATATTAACATTATTATTCAGGTATTCAGAAAACAGCCCACTCAATAAAAGACCTCACACTAGAATACTAATACATATGTATATTTAATTAAGAAAAAATTACGTGTTTTGAGCATTGTCACATATGATTAGTGGATACAGCGAATTAAAAAATAAGGCACCTTGACAGTCTTGACTTTAACGTTGGTTTGGTACTGATGTATCGAAGTTTCCGTACAAAAACATGGGGTGTATTCGTTGGATAATTGGTCATTATCGATGTTCTCATCACCGGCATTTTAACACCCAATGTCTACTACACAATATGTAATTAGTAATTCAGCAGCACGCTACTCCAATAATTTGCGTGGCCACGTTGATCACGCATCAACATTATTAATCTCTCCTTCCTTAGAAGGCTAAGAATTCATCATTCGATCACCAATGTCACAGCTTCATCCTCTCATGAATCTAATGTCTTAAGTTTTTCAGATTTTCCATGTCTAATGTGAGATATGATCTCGATTATGTCGGTTACTATTCACGCAACTTGATTCTATTTATTCTCCGTTAAAGATCAAAATGTTTTCCAACACAAAGTAATATATTTTTCGCTTTACTAAACCTTCGGGAAAAAATCCAAGGTTTAAATAAAGAGCTAATTATAACCTTATACGGTAAGATTGCCTAGGCAATGAAAAACACTTTAATTAGCACATATTTAAATTCTTAATCGGCCCCTTCCGCTGAGAAAACGACTAAAAATATCATCATTTTTCGAAAATAATTGCTTTTATTAATTTGACGAATTTAATGTATAGCGGCCGACCCAAACTGGCTTACAGGATTCCTTTTTCGATTGACACTTAGCTCTTAAACAGGAAGGCAATATTATGGATTTCTTCCCTCCTTACAACATAATGATTCGTGCATTGAAAAAACAAGGTCATTAAACGTTCATTAAACAATAAAATTTACGAAATATTGTTTGTGAAGTAATTATAAAACAATTTAAAAGTTTGTTTATTTTTACGAAAGTTAGCATAATAACATGTACTGCCAATAAAACCACCAAAAATTAAGATTATGATAATACATAATTATTTTATAAAAATTAAATATGATTTACTATATCATATCAGTATATTAACGTAAAAAGGTTTAATTTTGGATGGTAGGATTGAGAAAGAGAGTGAGAGAGTGAGAGAGTGAGAGAGAGAGAGAGAGAGAGAGAGAGAGAGAGAGAGAGAGAGAGAGAATCAATCCTACATCAATTTAAAAAACTTTTTCAAATTTTTCATCGGGCCTAACACCAACTGCACTGCCGGCTAACCACAACCGGCGATTTGTATAATACGACTTGCTGTGAAGTATCTCTTCATATAAACTTCAGATAAGTCAAAAAGCTTTGGAAATTTTCGCATTTCGCGTGATAAGTGTGGGAATAGGAATAGCAATAGGAGACCTTGGGAAACTCTTAAAATGCGAAAGGCTTCGCACTAACATTCTTGCGTATGTTTCTTCATTAAGCAATGCTATTTTCACCTCCTCACCTACATGTTTGTAATTTAATTATCCATTTACTGTTTGTCCGAGCAGTGCTAATTAAGAATAGGTATCAATTTGCAGAATTAAAAACTAAGATCGATAACGGAATTGATTTTAAAAAAAAGAATTCAATTCGTACGAGATATCTAAGTTACATATTAATGTGGTATAAGTTTTATTTAAAATAAAATAATAACAGTGAACAAATTAATTAAGTTGTAATGGCAATATTGAGTTATTTAACAAGTTATGGGGGAAACACCAATAGGAGTACACTAGTTAACGTACACTAGTTAAAAGACATGAAACCTACAAAAATCATATAGTTAGGTTACAAAATACATAATAATAACATGAAAATAATTTTTATTTTGCATTTTAACACAGGTTAAATTAATAAAAAACGAACATAATTAAGACCTTAGCAAAACCATTCGATTCCAGATAGCTCAATGACGCTTTCCACAGGACTCAATGACTTCTGAATTTGTGCATTTTTCAATTATTTTTGACTCTTGGAAGTAGGAAGGACAAAGATTACCTGTCATGTTCAAAGCTGGTTTGATTGTTTGCGTACATTTAATCGGTTTTTAAAACGTTATTGCGGCCAATATTTACAACCGTCTCCGCGGCACATCCATAAAAATAAAATGTATGCTAGTCCAAGGAGGGTTTAAAACGAGAAAAAAGTTGAACAGAATCGGTAAAACTTCATTCCACAAGAAATATTTAAAATAAAATAAAATATAAACAAGTTATATTCGACTAAACCTCTTCAATAAATTTTTTTTGATCACACAATGCCTAAAAAAAATTATACAAACAATCGGTACTTCAACAAGCTCTATTTAACAAAGGGGAAAACCGAAGAAACGAGATCCGATTAAAATACTACTTAATATCTTTGAATGACACTAGATCTGGTTTTTTAAAATAATAATAATAATTCCCTATTTTTCGTGGTATTATTTATTAATTGGTGGCTTGACCAATTAATAAATAATAATAATAATTTTTTTAATAGATAAAAGGGATACATAGGGTTTCTTTTGACAGACAGGGATGTGGAAACTCGTCCGACCAAGGACGAAGAATGGGAGTCTGCGAACCCATGGATCCGCAATAATTTCCAAGGTTGTTAAAGAACAAAAAGTCTCTTTACCGAAATCAACAAGCCAAGTGTGTGCAAGAGTAAACAAAATGGAACCGAACGAAACGGAGAGAGAAAGAGAGAAAAGAGATAGATAGATAGATAGATAGATAGATAGATAGAGAGAGAGAGAGAGAGAGAGAAAGAGAGAGAGAGAAAGAGAGAGAGATAGAGATAGATAGATAGATAGATAGATAGATAGATAGACAGATAGATAGACAGATAGATAGATAGATAGATAGATAGATAGATAGATAGATAGATAGAGAGAGAGAGAGAGAGAAAAGAGAGAGAGAGAGAGAGAAGAGAGAGAGAGAGAGAGAGAGAGAGAGAGAGTGAGGGGGAAGAGAGAAATTAGATGGGGATAAGATATTCAGACAGTAGTTAGATAAATAGAAAGTGAGAAAGCATAAACGAGTAAATATAAACAATGCTATTTGGTAACCTTCTTCCTCTTCTTTACTTAATCATGCCCTCTCATTCTACACAAGAGAAAGTATGACGTTAAGTACGTCAAATTCCCAAATGATATCAGACATGTGACTGGCTACATTCTTTTAAAAAATTTATTCTATGGAACAATTTAGTTATATGGTGGTTGTTTTGTTTATTAGATAAAATAATAAAATAGTCGAAAAGTAGAATAAAATATACTTAGCTTGTTTGCACGTCCGGTGTCCTAGATTGTAAAGGTGTTTTATTCACCTTTGAAAAAATCAATCTCCACCCACTGTTGGGATCGTCGGCCTCGGGTCCTATTGGTTTTTACTATTTTTGACAGTTTTGTTAAACTAGAGAGGACTGTAATCTCTTTTTTATCTGATCATTATAAGTCGCTGAACACAAGGAATGTTTATCGTAAATAATTTCAAACATTTACGTTTCTAGTTCCTGATTTCTTAAATAGTATGCTGCCGATGTCCATTTTATTAATATTGTTTTAATTCAGACTTGTCTTTGATTATTTATAGTATACTTTAAATCGAAATATAGTTCTAAACATCACAAATATTACAAATTATTCTCTTCAAAATTCAATCATTTCCCAGTTATTGCTAAATAAGAGCGTTTCGGACCTAATCCAGCCTAGTTCTGGCTGATTTATCGTTCAAAATCTTCGACCAGCTGTGGTAACATGGCGGTGCCAATGTATTTTATAATTTCAATAAACATAGAAATTTTCGTAGAATTTTGAGACAGTAAAGTTACGAATAGCCGGAGGTGGTTTGGACGAAAAAACCAAGTTATAAACTTCGTTTTAAATATAATTGGTTTGTTATCATCAAACTAATTATACGAGACGGATCACAAAAGAAAAACAATTCAAGGTGTGCTGAGAACCATACTTCCCTCTCTCTTTATTAAATACGAATTGCTCACACAATTAAACGCATAAAAAAGAAGGATATGTTGCCAGCCAGGTCCAACATGTTTTGCCTATATCTAAATAGTCGGATTAACAAAATCTCGCCAAATTGATGACATTAGAAAAAACGAAAATCTTCACTATTGCTGGAAACATGTTTATTATAAGTCCTTTTCAACTTCGAGATAACATCGATTCCGTGGAAGGTTTTGATGTTACTTTCGGCCAAAATCAAAAACCCCGTATTTTGAGAACTCTTGTTAGCTTTAATAGTATTATATTCCTCTTTGAACGAAATAATAGAATCTTTGCACAAGCAGGCCTCGAAATGTCACTGGATTCCTCAAACAAGTTTAAACACTTAAAACAATAATAATGTAAAAATAAATCGATTTATCACAAAACTTTAGTATCTTACAACTAAAAATGGCCATATAATGTATTTAAAAAACATTCACTGACGTACTAAGTGTTTCTGAGATTGTTATTTAATTAGTAATTTGTTTATTATTTCCAATTTTTATGCAGCTGAGCCGATGGTCATGGGTTCGAGTCCCGCTCGTGACACTATTTTTCTTCTCAACCGTCATTGCATAAAAATTTCTGAGATTAGTTTGGCGTAGCGTAATTAGTCGGCGTTTTTTTGCTTTTGGTATTTAATTATAACAACATTAAATATCACAATGAACAAAACTTTCTCTTATTCTACTACTAAATGTTCTGTTACAAAATTCTATACGTACTAAATGTAGTGGTGCTCAAGAACAGTCATGAACCGCCTAAATTGTATCTTGAAAGGCACGAGGTCGGTCTTGCACACAAGGTGAAAAATGGGTATTTTCGGGCATAAAGTTGTGCTTTAAGTAAACACTCAAATCACCAGGAACTAATTCAATGTGGCACTTTTAAATAAATTTTCTCAAATCAATTACTGAATGACGCTGAATACACGTGCGCATCCAATCCTTCCAACAAAAGTCTTCAGGCAAATAGTCAAAGATCCTTACTACGTCACTAACCTCACTATTTACTACTAACTACCTTAACACTCTTTTTGTCAACGAACTGATCCGTTCCCTATTCTATAAGTTTCACACAAACCTCTCGATCCACGATAACCCTCCTACTGCTCGAGCCCTGTCTGCACATTCCCATCCTGAGAATACCACATCGCCTTAAATCCCTCACATATAGTGGCTTCTTATGGCAATTGCCCTCCGGGTGCAGTGCTGGCATTAGTGTTGGTGCTGTGATCAAGTGAAAAGAAGTACTGTGATCAAATTAGCAGAATGTATAGGCTGCAAATATATAAAAAATATACGTAGCCGTTTAGCAATTTCAGGCCCACAGAAAAAATGACAATTCCACAATTTCAACTTACGATACGTTTGGTAAAAATCATTGGGGTTTATATACTGATAAGATTTAATTCATATGGGATACTTCTACGGCTCTTCGGAAAAGTTTGATTAAGTTGTTAACTCCTGGACCTTTTTATGTGGTGAATATCTTCTTGAAAGAACTGAAAAAAATTCGAGGTCTGACTTGATTATTACAAATTATAAAGCTGACAAAATGTTCCTGAGAATTGTAAGGTTTGATGACAAATTTGTGAGCCAGTTTTTGAACCGTGTGCCGCTTTTGTCATATAATTTTTAAAAGTTTAAATTGCTAACGTTTCTTAGGTCAAAAAGGTCAATACAACTAACTATTTCCTTCGATTTAAGAGAATCCAGACGTTTTTAGGCCTGGTGGAAGGATTAAACAGTACCTTTTCTGCAACAATTGTCCAGTTGTGATTGTGACACAAATTTGTGCTGTGAGCATTTAAAACGTTTCGAGACATAAGGAAAATTTAACTTCCCAATTCCAAAATTGTACCTCGAATGAGGCTTATATAACCGGGCGATTTAAAAGCCGCTGAAATTGGAGACAAGCGATATATGATGTAACAAAATTAAATTAAATTGCACTGTAAAACAATTAAGTCCATGTGGGAAAACGATTCAAAGATTATGCTTTATGTTGTAAAACATTAGGCGTACACAAACAACCTTGAATTAAAGAAAAAAAAGAGATTTTCATTCAGGTAGTGTGAAGGACCAGTTGCCAAATGTAGATAACCCGTAGAATAATTGTACATTTGTCTACTACATATTAAATGAATTTTTTTAAGTAAACTGTGACCAATGTTTAAATAGTGAAGTAAAAAAATACGTTAAGAAAAACGAGGTGTTACAGTAAACCATAAAATGCCAAAATCTTTGAAATTATTGAAAATTAGATGATAATTGGCATACGATACATAACTGAAATTAGGCTTACAAGTTCAACTTTTTACATTAAAACTATTCGTTTTAAAGCGACAGGCTAATGCAATGTGATCAATTGTGTCCTCAGATCAAATTTTTTTTTTTTTTTTTTTTTTGACTGGGGCTTTCGACATCTAGGTCATTTCAGCCCCCAACTAAGTCTATATTCTATTTACACTTTCAAACACTACATTCATACAAATAAATACATTCATACACTTAAATACATACATACAATACACTCATTCCGTTTGGTCGGTGGAGTTCTTGTTATTCCTCCACCGACCTATACTCAAACTAATCTAGATTGGGGTCGATGGAGTAATTTTATAAATATTACGCTATCGACCCCGAACACACTCATACTTTCTCTTATTTAAAAAAACAAACATTTATATTATACTCAAAGGCAAAAAAGGGCACTCATATTTTGCTGTTTATTTCTAACTATATGCATTTAACCTTACATTAATTACAACTTACTTATTTTAATGTAAACCAAATTAATAGATCAAAAATTCATTAGTTTCAATAAAAATTATTTAATTATGATGGTTTGAAAGAAAATTTATCAAAACAAGGGAAAATCATTTAATGATCGAATGAATTTCACTAACAATTTATTAACTGGTTTTGCTCTTATTAACGCATTAAGAGCTAAACAAGGTAAAAAAAATTTTAGTTGAATTTTAATATTATATAATAAATAATTTTTTAATTGTAAAACATTACAATATTACCTGGCTATAACGAAATCCATAAATTTGAAATTTTTATGCAGTTTTAAAGAAAAAATAAACGAAATTGAATAATAATAAATATATTCAATTATAAAAATTATAATAAACCATTAACCACTGTTTTATCTAGTTTTTATTTTATTTTATATAGTGTCGAACCATGATCCAAGTAGATATGTCTCCTTGTATTATACGTATTGACATCAATAAATTGGAGAAAATCTCAACTAAAAATAGGGCCGCTTCTCGGAAAATGTTTTATCACCAAATTTTTCAGCCAAGCCGAGTCAACATGTTTGTGCCGGAACTAGCATAAAAACCACTAAAATAAATTTATTTCAATAATAAATCTTCAGTTCTTGATGAGCAAATTGGCGATCCATGTCTTAATACACTTTAATTAGGGCGATATATTTTATCCTGAATACAATTATTTACCTGATTGATATAATTACAATCTAAGGATATTGATATTATGCTCAACTGATTAACTAAGAAATACAAACATTAAATATTAACTTTATAACTTTATGATCGTATGAAAAAGACACTATACACAACTAGGCCCAAAATTGAACCAACACTCAACTTAGGCAACAGTAAATGCCTCAATTAATGAAATAAATCATGAATATATGTGATTTGAAAGGCATTTAGTTGGGGCGTCGGTGGCCGCAACGGTTTGACACAGCGCTCATCATTGTAAGGTAAAGGTTCGAATCCAGCGGTCTTGCATTTACAATTTGCCTTGCACAAATGGGCTTTTTTTTCAAAAACACCGGCACCCCGAGGATTCATATAGCCTAGTTAAAAAAGGCATTTAGTTTTTTAAGCATCATAAAAATATATATATGCACTATTTTTCGTGGTCCGCTTGACCAATTAATAACATTCAATTAATTAAGGTTTTAAGTTGAGATAAAAAAGTCAGTGTCACGAGCGGGATTAGAACCCACGACCTTCGGGTTCGAATCCCGCTCGTGACACTGACTTTTTATCTCAACTTAAAACCTTAATTAATTGAATATTATATATATATGTATGCAATTTCAATAAAACAGTATATATGTCGTAAGCAGGGTAAACGTGGTAAAGTATTTCTTAATATTATTAAGAACGGTGACACGGCCCTACGTTTGCAATTTTTTTTAAAGCACCGGTACCTCGAGGATTCATATAACCTCGTATTTGAAATACCCTCTTTAAAAACAACTTAATATTATAACAATTAAACCGTTTAAAAAATCTACAATCTAATAATTAAATAATCTAATAATTTGTTCATAATTTAAAATAGTTTAAAAAATAATTCCAATAAACACCTTAACATAGAAATCGATAGTCAAATCGGTGAAAGCAATATTAGAGATATAAATTTCGGAAAAACGCCAAAAAGTATGACTGGACTAAGACACAAATAAATAAAAAAAGACGCCTCTCTGGATTTCATGGCTGTCAGCTTTTTCACCCACAACCGGATGTTGTCATCACTAAAAAAAATTCATCCTTCCCCCAATTATTTATAGAACAAAAAAAAAACTAAATTGTTTATCAGATAAAATCAGTCAACAGTTTTGGCTTTATGTTAACTTTTGACGATTTATTAAACTGTCACAAAATAGGACTTGAAATATTTGAAGTATGGCGAAAAAAAATGTTTACACAACAGAATTACAATTTTGAAAACATAGAATGGCGATCATTCTTTATACATAATATGTGTCATTCAGATAAGGTCAGTTAAGCTATGTGGTTAAACAATCTTTTAGAAAGTATTTTGCCCATAGTTACGAATAGTAACCTATAATAATAAATTAATTAATAAAACTATAAATAGTTTGTCTAAAAGTTGTTAATAACTATTCATAGATGAACGGATATAAATAAGTTGTTTAAAGGCCAACTTTTATAAATCTATAACTCCGGAAATCGAGAAAAAAAATAGTACAAGAATATCAAACGAGGAAAAGAGACGGTTGCTTCTCTGGAGGTTTTATTATCCGAGATCACTTTATAATGAGGCCACGAAATTCTAAATGGTCAGTATTGTGCCCCGTCTCTAGTGACAGAATAACCGAACGACGAAATAATTTATCATATAAGAACAATAAATCAGATTTAGGTATTGATACTTAGTCTGTTCTCAGGTTTGATTGTATATATTTTTATCTGAATGCACTTCTCAGAAACACATTAATATATGACTGAAAACAAATCTTTCGATAATATTAAATTATTCGCCTTAGAAAATAAGTAAATCGAGACAGAAAATCCCAATCATTGGTTGCTGATCCGTAAGTTTTGCTCTTATATTATTACCTCTTTATTGGATAGAATGAACCAATAAAGTCATGGAGTTTTGAAATTGGCGAATTAGCATTGGTTTGAAAAAATTAATGTTAGATAGTTTTTACTTAGAAAGAAAGAACGGCTCAAAGGGATATTGACAACGTTATTCAGCAAGCTGTGGAATGAAATCCAAGTCAACCCATCTACATCACAAATGGAAGGTGAAAAAAAAGCTGTACACAGGTCCCGCTTGAACCACTAATTCCGCTAAGAGTGTAGAAACTTGTGGAATATTTTTAAAAATCACATTTTATGTGAGATTTCACCGATGACTGACATGTGTGGTGAAAAGTGGCTAGAGTCGGCTTTTCTTGAGCTGTAAACCAGGTGCAGCGTGACAAATTCCATTATGTGCGTGTTTGATTACGTAGGTGTTATTCATCACATCGAACTACTGCGAAAAGTTGAAAAGGATGAACGCGAAATTGTCACCCAGGTTGACCGTTAAAGACCGTTGCAGTCAGATAGCTATGGACTTCTTGCTCCATTATTATTATTATTTATTTCGGCCCATGCCCTACATTTAACAGTTTGTCTTCACCAGCAAAAAAACCTTCCTCCCATCTACTTTAACAATATTCCTTTAGCCAGAACAAACCACGTACCCTACACACAGGATAATACGGACATACGTCATAAGATGATCTACGTTTACTTTAAAACCGTTCTAAACTAATATTGTAGAAAAAGTCTACAAGTAGTGACTTATATCCATATAGTCTTATAACTACAACTTCTTACCAGTTGTCCGCATAATAATAATAATAATACCTTTTTACCTATGCACTAGACCTTACCAAATCACTTCAATTCCATTTTAAATTACAATATTTCGTTACCATTCTCATAATTTATCCCAATTACCTTTCCCAATGTTACCCCCCTTTCCGATGATTGAAGGGCTCCATGATCAACGGCTAGTACGATATTCCAGGGATGACGTCGTCCAAGACATTCATGCCATGAAACCTCTTACAGAACTTCAGTTTGTCATATACTTTCTACGTGGTTGCAAAACTGACAAATAAATAAATAAAACTATTTTGCAGAAATGAAAATTACGGCGCAAGAGATATTAAACAGCCATCCCTAGCAGGTATCAATCAAGGTACCAGCGTGGGGTCGATAAACTGGCTGAAAGATTGGAATCAAAATGGACCCATATTTTTAATATTAAATTTATTTTATACTCCAAAAACGAAAATATGTACTTTTGGTTATAACAAAACAAAAACAACAATAATTTTTTTTCGGTTTCGTTCTATAAACCAACCAAAATAATACAAAAGTAAAGTATACAAAGAAAAAATGTTTATATAAAGTCAATAGCTGTAATCATCAATATTGAAAATAAAAACATCATGGATTGTATAACAATTCAACAATGTAACTTCCATGACACGTGTAACAGTCACGTGATACGTTGCCCTTATAGTTTTTTCTTTTCTTTTTTTATTTATGTTAATTACAGTTTAAAGTTTTTGGGTCGTGTGGCAAGAAAAGCATTAATTTTATACGCTCATATTCCGAAGGTAAATTGTAAATTCTTTCGGTCTTTTATCAATATGTAATGGAATGTAATATAAACCTATTTCACCACCATTATCAATTGATTGACGGTGAAATGATGAAATTGTTCAAATACAGATTATTTAAAATGTTATTGGTTTTGGGCCGGATCGATGGCATATTTGATTGGGGGGAAAAATGGATAACGTCGCGACGTCGTCCTGCAATAAATTAAATTAACGAGAGTAGCATGAGTACAGGCCGGAATGTTTCTGACGACCGAAACGTAAAATCAATTCAACGGTGCCGGGGGGCGTCAGGTCGAGGTGAGGTTTCCACAAACGGATGGACCTACCGTCGTACGAATTCCATACAATTGCCAGCAAAAATAAAGAAATTCTGCTAAAAAATCTAAAATAAATTCACGGGTTTTAAAAATTACCCCTCGTTTATATCCTTGTCGAGAATACTTTTCAGCACAGATTATATGAAAACTGCTAATATGAGTGCTCAAGAAGAATCCATTTTCCCAATTAATGAACTCGATTTTTTTTTTGCAAAAGTATTGTTAAAGTTAAATTGTACTGTTTCTGTGAGAGTGAACACTTAATTACCAGTTGACCATTGCTAATCACCTCTATTTGTTCTTGGTCAGCCGCCTTCGTATCATGCCACCTCATTGAATCGGCAGACGTAGATTACATCTGAAACTATCAAGCCGAATGTTAAACCCTGTGTAACTTAACAAAAATAAAAGCCTTTTGCAGCATAAAGTTTATAAAAATTGGCTGACACTTAGTATTTGAAATAAAATAATTTAATTGAACGGAGAAGATTCGGTGGCGAAACAGAGAGTCCAAAATGATCTATTACCACCGTCCAAAGCTTTTTCTTCAGACTGACAAGTCTTAATGGGCAACATTCTTCTTGCGTATAAAATTGGATTTTCTTTTATATCATTTCACGTTCTTTTCGATTGCGGGTGAGTGTTTAAAATGATCAAAAAAGACCAGACATAAGGTTTGATCAAGCTGACTGATCAAAAAGTAGGCTATCCAGCCAAATACAAGGTTTTTCCAGTTCTGGTCAGATAGGTCAAAATGTCAATTCCAAATGAAATTTTCTCTCTCTACGCCCATGAATAATTTGTGCCCGAATAATAATTTCTGAATTCGGGCCTCGTATAGTTGGTGATGAATATTTTATCCTAAAGTGTAGCTGGACTAGAATAAGCATGCTGTCGATTCCTCAATATGAAAGCGGAAGAAATAAGTATTGTTGTTTTGGCCAGATTTGTCTTTTTAAAAGGTAGTTCCTACTCACAGTAAGTTGTTTTCAACCATCCGGATTTCGAGCCTACAGCTCATCATCAGGTTGAAGGAGCTCTACAACTACGTCTCTCGACATGGATTACAAGACTAAAAAGACAAGATTTAAAAAGATTGAACAACACACTCACTCCGCCATTTATCTAAGGGTAAATGAATTTCTTCAATTTAATGGTAACTTGGGAAAAAACTTTTTGTGTGCTTTCTATTACATTAATTGACTAACATTCTACATTTAGACCACCGGCCAAACACGCCGCCGCTCTACCACCCGAGCCATCGCGACTTCGATCCACTCGGACACCAACCTCCCATCTCAACCTCAGATGGTCCTGGGTCGAGTCCCGCTTGTGACACTGACTTTTTGATCTCAACCAATACCTATAGGAATTCTAAATATTCTCAGTTTTCAAGGCTTTTTTTAATGATTTTGAACGCTTATTGTATATCAATTCTAAACTCAAGTCAGTCGATCCTAGTTTGCCAGTTTGTCGGTTTCTTCATTCTCTTTTATTCCGACCTAGTTGTACATTAACCTTTAATTTCACTAGAATTTGAATGATTTTCATTATTGTTCAGGCAAAACTATGATCGTAATAAATTATCTATTCCAAGGAAACTTGACCGTCACTTAAGATGGGTTCGACAATCTTCTCCGCTTTTCTATTACTTGCAAGCCATTGCAACGAAGTTCTGTCTGATTATTTGAAAATACCTGATGTAGTCTGTATTTTGCTTGATACGTTTTTAAACCAATCCTTAAACATAAAAAAAAACACTGCTAACGTCAAACACCAAGATGAGACATCTCAGTATTATGTTGATACTGGATGTCAATTGCATCTGCCAGATGTTGCTATATATTGCAAGGGTCTATCATAGGGTGTCGCTTGAAGCAGCACTCCCCCCAGGAGCCCAACCTTGGTGTCTAGACGGATAAGAATGAGGTCTGGCCCCGGACTGCCAACACTCCGGTTGGGTGATTCCAGAGTCTGCCGGCAGTTTACTGTAAATAGGTGAAAAGCTGGCACTATGAGAAGCGAATAGCCTCAACTCGGCAATGTTTGTATGCATTTACATACATTTGCGGATTTGAGCCTATATAAATCCAAATCCAAAATCCATACTGTTTTTCAGACTTGAGGTGTATTCTCCGTTTTTCTTCCTGAGGGTAGACCATAATTGATTTCTATTTATTTTACTCGATAGCGATCTGTAAACAATATCCGAGATTTTTCCAGTCTTATTACAAATTTCCACAATTTTATTTTTGTCGATTTAATTTCCTCATCATACTGCTTTCTGAAAGGGTAATATCGCGATTTTCTTTGTCTTCTTAACTGTTGATTATTGCACGTCCTTTTATATGCCTTCTCATTTACTTTTTTTAAGAGCTTCAATATCATCGTTCCACCAGCTCACTGATTTGTTTTTTTTAAAATTGTAGTTCCTTTATTACATGTACTTGTCTTTTGACAGATCTTAATCATCATTATCTATTCTACATTGCTGAGAAAATAATCTAAATTTGCCGATTTAATTATCAATTCTACTAATTTTTGGTCTAAATGATTTAAATTGTCAATTGATCAAAGCATAAAGTATATTTTTGAAACCATTTTTTTTAGGTATATCCGAGTTCCCCAATTTGCTATTTTTGTATAAAACCATTTGAAAAGTTCATTTTACTTATTGGTTTGATTAGCAGACTTGAACTATCGAAACATAACAAATCTTTAAACAGACAGGCTCTTTTCCTCACAAATTTTCCGTCATCTATAAATATCATATAATGGTGTGCAAGATATATAGTTAAATCTATATTCCTTTTTCCTTCCCTATATCTTTAATGAAGTTAAACATTATGATGATTTCAAAATTTCTATCTTTAAACAACCAAAACAATGAATAAATAAATGTGTGATGATTTCACGATAACCTGCTAGTAACGAGCACTTTCTTTTATAGCATAAGAACTTCTGACGCAGTTTGTCTTCCCAAATACAAAAAAATGAAATAATTTTGATTTGAACTGATAAAATAAAAAATACAGAATTATCATTAAAGGGCCTAAGATAATAATCCAATAAATGGACACTGAATAATGACATGCTCCAATGACATCATGAGATGTCAATCTCATACAATTTGTCTTGCTATAGAGCTTAAACGGATTACGATAATAGGTTCGTTTTCATCGTTATTCTCTCTAAAAATGTATACTTAATCATGAAAACCGTGAATGACCCAAAATAATGCGCCTATACACTGGATTATACAGAAAGTTAATGGCTTTAGTTTTTGCCTAATGGGCTTGTATGGGTGGAGTACTTTGTAAATTTTAAAATTTAAAGCTCATTGGGGTTTGACTGAAACTCTCTCTTAACAATCCGATAAAGCTCCAGCATTATTAAAAATTTTCGAAAAGAGAATTTTCTAGTTGATTCCATAGAATCAGCTAAATCGTAGGAGGTAGATGGTTTTTGTACAAAAAAGTAAATAAATAAATAATAATAATAATAATAATAATAAATAAAATAACATAAATTCATTTTCTGAATTAAAAAGTATTTATTATAAATATTGTGAAAAAATTAAGTTTAATAAAGGAGTAAATTTTTATAGAATCAGCGCTAATAATTTTCTCGAATTCAGTCCTAATATCTTCAAAATTTTTATCTACAAATCCAAAGTAATATCTACCAACGACAACCAGCAAGACAGAGCGGACCAGTTTCGCAGCAAATGTTTAAATCAGCTCCCCTCATTTATTGTGGAAAAAAATTATGATTTTTTTTTACAATGCCCACATGACATAAACATGTCATAATTAATTTCTTAAAGTTCTCTATTAAATGGGTGAAATGTTGAGTTGTACTGATTTAACAAAATTTGTATGTCATGTTTTGAAAAGGTTGAAAAAGAAACACATCTATTTTACGAACTATGAACGAAGAACTGATGAAGATTTAAAAGACAAATTTTAATTTTGAGTATGGGCCGACACAGGTACACTTTACATGAATAATAAATAAGATTTATCAAGCATGACGATTGTGGGAAAACCTATATAAATAAAACTGTATCATGATAACTTTTGTATCTGCTGATTCACAGGTTTCATGGTAATTAGTATTTTTTATAACATGGGATGATGTATATTTACGAATTACCACGTTAAATGAAATCAGTAAAAATGGGTCTCTTATTAATAACTTTCATTTATCTATAATGTATTAATGCATCATAATAAGTCACCGATATTATAAAATGAACTGAAATGTATTTACTATATTAAGCTGTTCGAAAAGACCCTATTATGAAAACAAACTATTGTAACAACAATAACTTTTTGCTTTATGTTAGAAAACATCTCCAAGTGTTTTTTAATAAAAAATTAAATAGACAACATATTTACATTTATTTGGACATTTCGGGATTTTACACTACATTTTCTAATTAAAAAAAAAAAAATATATATATATAGTTGTNTATATTCATATTTTACAACGTTTGATTAAAAAGCTAACCATATATTGTATGAAATTTATAATTTATTATTATCTACAGTATTATATTTTAAAAGGTATGGCTATCTTGCATCTTTATTTTAAGTTTATTTATACACATTTTTGTATTAATTCTAAGTAATATTTAAAAATAGAGTTCTTGTCTTTCTCACACAGATTATTGAAAATACTTGACAATTTTTTTTTAAATATCCACATTTAATGGATATTCTAATAATAATATAAAGGAATTGTGGAATAAAAATATTCAAAATGTAAATGACATTAAATCTAATATAAAAACTAAAAACTTTCAAAAAATATTAAAAACCCAGAACAGAGCTCAGACTGCAAATATTGAGTGCTTTGAATATTTTTATACCACAATTCTGTTATAAAATTAATAGAATATCCATTTCATGCGTTTCAAAAATGTTCAAGAATTTTCAATAATCTGTGCGAGAATGGTAGAGCTCTATTTTTAAATATAACTTAGAAGGAATACACAAATTAAATTAAATTATAAATTACTTAAATTACAGGTGGAAGATGGCCATATCTTTATTATACCTGTCTTTTTATAAAAAACAAAGATGCTTGATGATGGGTGTAAGTTCCCAAAACGTCCAAATAAATGTACATACGTAATGTAATTACTTGTTTATTTAAAAAAAACCCACATGCTATGTATTCTAACATATCAAACAATTTATATAAGACAAATTAGTCTTATAAATTTCATGTTTAAAATACAAACCCTTTAAAACAATAATGATTTGTAATGATAAAACAATTATGTATTTAAAAAGCAATTATTCTTTAATTAGAAAAATTTTAAAAGCATATTCTAAGAAATGAAGCCCAGCATAAACCGTCAAAACTAATATACGCTGGATGTTGTAACGTTTATTAAGCAAACGTCTAAAACCAAACCGTGAAACACCACCTTCATTAGCTTGAATTGTTTAACGTATTAATTTTTTAATTTCTAATCACTATCCTTTAGTCTGGATTTTATTGGTCCAGGTCAAAAAACAATTGCAATCAGTTAAAGCGATGAAACTGAAAATTAAACCTAAACGAATAGGCCAAACACATAAAAATTATATTTTTTTAAGGAGGGTTTGTACCCTAGGTTTGGAGGTGTTTTTAAGAAAAAGCCCATTTCTTGCTGATATTCCTACCCCTGACCATTAAAATAAGGAGGGAGGGAGGGAGAGAGAGAGAGAGAGAGAGAGAGAGAGAGAGAGAGAGAGAGAGAGAGAGAGAAATATTAGCACTGATCGTACAAAAAATGCAATTCTTTATGCAGAATTAAATTAATTCACGCACATTCTTCAACTTCATACCCTTGGAAGCCAATGAAAAATGTATATTTGCGTTATATTTCTCTATTCTGATGGATGGATTGAATGATCAGCAGAGCGAAACGACAAGAGGGCCCTATTTTCTTTATGACAGGCTGTTTTTTATATTCAGGAACTTTCTTTTATGTCCGATATGTCCTGAAAGTTACTCGAGCTTATAAGGTGAACAAAAAAAGAGAAAAAGAGGCAAACGATAGAAAGGAAAATTCGCCTCTGGTGGACAGTAGCCGAGGGAGAAATGAATTCGTCCGTCTGAAACTCAATCGAAGGCGAAGCCGGCTCTCGTCGATCGGCCGGCGGCTCTCGCCGAATGCAACCGCCGACCGGAGGGTTTAGAAATCGATCCCCGCCCTGGGATAGACCTTGGGCCCGGATGCGTGCAGAGCTTTTGCAATAAACTAGCCAAGAAGAAAAGCAGAATTTTCCGACGTTTTATCTGACCTATTTCACGCGAAAACGTTTGCGACGGCCTGAACCGCGGGGCAACGTTTTCAAACAAACTCCTCCGCCATTTTAATTTATTCAATTGAAAAGCCGTAGGTCTGGCATAAAGGTTTCATCAGAAAACTAAAAGTGTTGCTAATAAAGTAGTATGAAAGTATTATCAATTCCTACCTAACTGACCGACATTTTGAGTCAAACAAGAAGATCAATATTACGAATTGAAAACAATAAATGCAGGAGTGCCACAAGGTAGCATATTAAGTCCACTACTTTACTTGTTATACACCAGTGATTTTCCGAAAGGAGATGTAGTAAAAACTGCAACGTTTGGTGGTATTAGTAGGGCCATCAACCATTCAACCAAAATCCTTCAAAAGACTTGTAATAGGATAAACTAAAGGACAAAAATTAAAGAATCAAGCTCAATCTTCATAAGTCAGTGCACATAAATTTTACAAGCGTCACGATTAATCGAACTATTATTATACCATACCGATAAATTCTGGGATCGACCTTACTTGCCAAGCTGAGATGGAAAGAGCACACGAAGAAAAAAAAAGAACAGAAGTAGGTTTAAGGTCTAGACAACTCTACTGGTTGATAGGAAAACTTTACTATACAAAATTAAATATTATACAAACAAGTCCTAAAGCCTTTGTGGATATTCAACTGGGTTTGAGGTACGCTGTATAATTTTTCTCCAAAAACGGTAGACATTTGAAACTAGACTAAAAATATTAAGCACGTATTTTTTTTTTTTTTTGTAGCGTCATTGGTTCAAGAGAAATGCAGCCGGGCCATCTAAAAATGACACCCTGTATATATCATTGTAAAATTAATGGTTCTTCTAATAAGACAAGTTTTAATAAGTAAATTAAATAATTTTTTTCAAAAGGCGTGCTGTGCATTTAGTCGCGGCCTTGGAAGATGCGATCGCATTGGGAGGGGGTGCTGGACATAAACCTGGAATAGAGATTAACTATAATAAGAAGCATAAACCGGCTAAATTATACTGTTCAGGCTGGTATAAACATAAGGAAACTGCTACCTCATTAATTTGATCCCCAAAACTCTTCATTGTGGAAAGTTGGAAAATATTTCAAGACGTCATGCAGTAACATTGATAGCACATCTTGTTCTCCGATAGCATACATTAATGAATTTAAAAGACAAATCTAACCATGGCTTACTATATTCATTGACAAAATGATTAAATGGGTTTCCCCTGCCACCAAAAGAAAATAGAACGGCAGGTAAGTTTCTTCCTCAGAAACTGCCGTTACTACACGTCAGACTGTTGCTTTACTACTAAAGACATTCAATTATTCATTATCAATTTAAGAAAAAATAAAAAATCACCAGGTTAGACAATATTCTATAATACCTTGGTCTGTTTCTGTTAAGTACCTTGGGGTAATACTTGACCGTAAGCTAAATTTCGCCGCCGCCCCTTAAGGGAAAGAGTGAATAAAGGCAAAACTACAATTCGTGTCGTTTCCATTACTGGGCAGAGACTAGTCTAACTGTCCCCATTAAAAAAATCCTCTCAATGAAATAGTCGTCAAACTTGAGCTAGCTCATGTATGCTTCCCCCCATGGGGTTTGTCATCACGATCGAACATAGCCTCGCTATAAATAACGCAAAGTATGTTTTTACGGCTGGTGACCTCACTACCCCGCTATCCACATTTTAGACTTGCACATTAACACAGATTAAGTTGTACACCATATAAAACGCCTCACAAAAAATTTCTTTGCACGGTGTGAGCTAAGAATTAATCAGTTAGTGCGACAAATTGGGGATGACTTGGACATTGTGTAGGCCTCGCGGAAAAGCTCTTTAGTTTAAACCTAGGGCTCGTCACAAATTGGTTTCGACAAAAACGGTTTTTCTCTAAGATTTCCAAAAAGGAAAATAACTCTTCGGGTCCCGGTTCCAGTTCCTTGGCCCGAAATCCGTCATCTGACGTTCATCATCAGCATAGAACTCCTATTATCAACAATACTGGCCGGGTACATTGTTTTATGCTTAATTTTAATATTATAATTAAATTTAGTTCCAAAAACTCTATTTTTGTTAAAAGAGTCCTTATTGTATTAAAAGAAATCCCTTCATAAGTAGTATCGGAAGCCCTGTTCCGATTTTTTTAACAAAATCAATACTGCATTATTAAATACTAGGTAAACTGCTCAAAAATGAATGGGGATATTACCAATTTATTTTATTTTTATTGTAAATTGCATTAAAATTTATTACAAATTATTGTTTTGTACTGAAGGAAAATTTATTTAAGGGATTTTGAAAAATAACAAAATAAAAAGTTTATTTTGAAAAAATAATTCAGTAATTGTTTATTGTATTCAATAATTATTTAAAACAATTTACCGCGTACAATGTCTTCTGTTAGCTAAAAACTCTGTGCACCTCTTAAGCATAAAGTTGTCACTAATTTCATAAGGAATTTCACTCCATAGATGTTGCAGGTCAACTGCCTGTGCATGGTGATCGAAAAGCATTCTCTGCAACGCATGTGCCCAATGGGATTGAGGTATGGCGACAATGGGAGAAGGGGAAGATGGGAAATCCCTAGGTTTTCTAAACATTGATAAACAATTTTATCTCTATGAAGTCTGGCATTGAAATCCCGAAATCGAAAATCCTTGCCAACGAGATCCTTGGTTTGAGGGATGTATTCCTCGATAATTTCTTGGACTAACGTACTACGGTGAAGTGACCTTCGACAATACGGAGTCCTGTTCGTCCTTCAATGTAAATCACGGCCCAGACCATTACGCCGCCTCCTCCTTCAAACTGCACTGAAGGGAGCACGAACTGGGGTATTGTACGCATCCCCTGTTCTCGGTAGACACTGCGGTTGACTACTCTGACAGAAACGCGACTCATCAGTAAACATAGCAGCATTCCAATTGGCGTTCTCTTCTAGGCGGTCGATGCACCATCTTCTCCGGAGCTGCTGGTGGTGGGCTGTTGCTGCAGGTCGTCTCAAAGGGGCATACGATGTGAGACCAACTTCCCACAAACGATTACGAGTCGCCAAAACATCTTGTGCGTCATTTAGGATCTGGCGGGCGCTATGGAAAGGGTTTCGTCATTCAGCAATGACAATATTTCTGTCCTCACTTTGCGTCGTAATGCACCGAGATCCACTACCATGCCTCCTATTGGCCCTTCGATCCTCACGGAATCGGGCTAAAGCGCGGGAGACCACGCTCTGAGAAACGCCAATGCGATATCCACCTCGATGACTCATTCCCACAATAGTATCGCGAAATTCTGGTTCAAGTGATGTCTTTCCATGGTTAAACAGAATACAACTGGATTGAAATGGAGAAAAGACGAGAAAAGGTGATTGATTATTCACAAAATGAGAAATGTGTAGTATTTAGTGACAGTTAATTAATGATTATTTGGAGATCGTGAGATGCGGTCTTGTGTGAGGCCAACATCACACAAGACCGCATCTCACGATCTCCAAATAAAAATGAGTAATCTTCATGTTTACTGTGTGTCTTAAGTAAATCCGTTATTAAAAATGAGGATTAACATATCTTTATTTTTGGTTTGTAGTTTCTATTATTACGTATTTTTTCAAAATTGAAATCAAAAGTGCCAACACAACTGTGTAGCAATGTTGTGTATAAATTGTGTGTAACGAATGTAGTGCTGGTATTATGGTCAAACTAAACAATTATTGAAAAATAGACGTAGACAACACGCCTACGACGTTAGAGGTGTAGATAAGCAACGGACTGCGCGCTTTCCCAACAAAGTCAAAAATATAACCACACGTTTGATTTTAACAATGTTTCTGTTATGGATAAAGAACAATTTTTAGGTAGAAGATTGATTAAAGAGATGCTACACATTCATAAAGATGTAAATTCGTGTAACCTTAGAACAGCTATATCAAACTTAAGTGTAATTTATAGTTCTATCATTAACCAATAGCTTTAATAGTATAATATGTACCTGAATGTTTATATGTGATAATTAATTTATTTTAGGATTGTTTCAAATTAATTTATGGTTTTGTTTTAATTGTATAATTTGTGATATTTGATACCAAAATGTTAGGGAATTTTTTATAGATTGAAGATTGAGCCAGTTGGCAATACTGTCGCGTTTAGGAATATTTATTACCTTCGTTTATCGAACCGGCTATCCGTTATCCACACATGTACCTGTTCATATAGTACAACGATTTTTTCGAGTTAGTAATTAAGAAAATTTTTTAAAAATTGTATATTTGAAAATTTACGTATGTTAATTTGTTAATACAGAGTCCTGATGAAGGCGATATATTCTGCCGAAAGCTCGATAAGAAAATAAATGTTGTTTCTGTCTTCCTGGCCTCATCCCCAATCTACATTTTGGAAAGAAAAATAGACGTAAATAGTAAAAATATATTAAATTGCTATGTGAAAAACAATTTGTTAGGATAATTTTACTTTTCTTCTTTGTTTAAGTCAAAAACGTTCCATGGATGTAGGCATCGCGCCTAATCCTTTACTGAGAAAATTGAGAAAAGTTTAAATTTTGTGTTTTGACTCAGCCATTCATGACAGTGAGAATGATATCGCGCTCTGGTCTTTTCACTTTTAGACTGAAGTTAAAAGAATCACTGCGTTGCTTAAAACAGTAAACGGAGTTGTTTTACGCAGACCCTTGCCAGCCCCTGAAAAACTTAACTTCGGCAGCAGTACGTTACAGATGAGACTGAAATCAGTCCCCAGACAGCCAACCCTCGAGTAGGCGATTATCACTGTTTACCGAGAGAGGTCATTTTACGTTCAAGTTCAATTATGTACACGTGTTTATGTATATAGGCGTGCAGAGGTGAGCTCATGTATTAAAAAAAAAATCGTTTATAAAAGCAAATATTTTGGCTATTTGCCTTTATTTACGTAAGTTATTTAAGCATTTGTTAAATTTTTTTTTTAAATTGTCTATAATTTTAGCAACGGTATTTTTATATTTTAGGCGATTGCTGCGACCTAGCAGGATGACGAAACGAACAATTTAAGAAACGAACATTCGGCCAATTTTTTTAATTAAATCTGCAAGATAAAGATTTGAAAAACTTAAATTCACTAATTTCGTGGTCCGCTTGACCAATTACTATATTACAATTTTATCTGAACTAAAAACCTTAATTAATTTGAAAAAACATTATTCATACTAATTTATTATTTTATATTCAATATATACAAACTTTTTAAAAACTTTGTGTACTCAAAATTTTTCTGCTAACGTTAGTTCTACCTTCATTGATAGATTAACTTTTGAAATGAATAGTTTAATGATTCAAAAGTTTTGGGGAAATAATCAAAACCGGAATAAAAAGTTGTCTCTTTGGAAATTTTACGATCTAGAAATTTATTGCCTAAAAATTAGAAGGATTGCAAAGTTATAAAAGTAAATAAACTATTCATGAATCTGGGAAAATTAAATTCGAACTTGCTTTTGAAAAAGAAGTAAATCAAGGATATTAAAAAACACCAGTATCTTTTAAATAATTGTGGGGAAACTATAAACAACGAATCACTTTTTTATTTAAAAAGAAAAAAAAAATTGAGCCAAGGAATTATTTGCAATAAAGAGCATAATTCCGCAAAACAAACCTACTGTGGAGTATGTATTCTTTCATTAACAAAAGATAACACCAGTCTGTGAAACATTCTATAATTTGGATGGTTATTATTATTGTTTAATTTGCAATCCTTGTCCTTTCAATTGTTTGGTAAGCTGTGAGTTGTTTAACCTCTGTCGAAAGTTCTGATTGTTCCTTATATCAAATCACGGACATGCCTGAAAAATAGACAGTACTCTTAACAACCGAAATTTCAACTGGAAAAATGAACAACCATCCCTAACCAACCACCAACCTAAAACAACCTAACCATCCCTAAAACAACCCATAAACTTGTTTATTAATAATTGCAAAGAACTACCTGTCATTCCTTTGACTCACACCAAAACTGCAAACGATGTATGTAGCCAAAAAGCGCTGAAGTTTATGCGACAAAGGAGTAGCCAACATAAGCGCTGACGGGTCTGAGGTTTATGTGGCAAAGGAGTAGCAAATATGAGCAGCCTCCAGAGGGCAGAAGCGGTTGGGCAGGATGAAGAATAAGCAAAGGAGGCGCACTGCTATAATAACTTTAAAAATCTATGTCTATGTCATTACTATGATCATAAGGAACTCGCTTAAAAAATTGATCCGTACATTTCGAGATAACCTCTTACATACAAACAATTTTTCTTTCTTTATTATTTATTATGATATCTTTATTAGTATAGATTCATTCTAATGATTTTAGAAGAAAAAGAAAATTATGGCGTCAATGCGTGTTACCAATATTCACAAATAAACTCTGCCGACAACATCAAAACATAAATGGATGGGTGATTATATTCGGCAATTGTTGAATACGCAACAGTAAAATATTGATAAATTAATGTTTGCAATTACAGGGCTTAAGTCTCTTTTTCAAAGATCTTAAGAAATAAGACGACCCGAAGTTTAAAAAGGCCGATTTGACCTGCTAATTATAAGTTTAAGGAAACTGTCATCAAGAACGTAAGTTCATTTTTATGCTTCCGGAAGGCCAAGAATTTTCCTTTCCGCTTAAAAAATAATGAAATAAAGTTGCGCAATTTATTAATTTTTTTTTAAAGGCTAATCAAGCGGGCTTTATTTAAATGGTGGTAGGAGGGACAATAGGTTTTAATTATAAAATATTAATTTGAAATATCCTCCTTCTGCTTTCAAAATGACTTTTAAAAATAAAGAAGTTATATAACTTCAAAGTATGCCAGTCGCAAATTTCCCGCACAAACTCAGAAAATATGCAGGGAACACGAATAATAATTGTTCTACATCGTTGATTTACTAACGATTAAAGGTTTACCTAAAAAAATATTTTATTAATTGATAGGCAATTTGAGGTTAATTGATCGTTGAGAGCGATAATAAAAAAAGTTTGTTAATGAAAATTATACATTCTTTGGGAACTATTATGTAAGTGTTCACACAATATTTTGTAAAGTTTTTTATGTGTAACAATAACAATAAAGTTTTTATATTTTTGATTTATGCAACTGGCCAGAAATCAATCCCTGAGCATAAAAGAAGCACGACATATTAATGACTTTAAATTGTAATGGTTAATTTATTTTGTATGAATATATTTATCTGTACAATTGTCAAAGTATACACAATATGGCGACCTTGACAGTAAATTCGAAGCATTTTCTAAATGTAAAATTATACATTTTACAAGTAGTTTGTGTAACAATACAAATGAAACGGTACAAAAGTGAGAGAAAATAATCAGAGTAGAAATGACCAATTAAAGAATTTAACAACGAATTCCTGAAAACCACTCCCAACAAGTAAATTGATTCTCTTTAAAATCTGCAAGTCAAACACTAGTATCATCACCTTACTTATCACCTCGCTTTTCTCTTCACCGACTTTTTACAGGACACATGAAAAATTCTGATGATGTTTGATCATTAAAAGTGATCGTTAAAAGTGTTTTTTTCCTCAAAACATTCACCAAATTCACACCCAGGCTGAGAATTAATTGGATTAAATTTTTGGAAAATAATAATTTGTATGAGTATAGTACATGATAAATTAATTTTTCAATTATAACAAAATGAAACATTGTAACAACTTATCATGTATGTACTATATTTCAAAAATAATATGAAGAAAAGAAGGACAAGTTGTAACACGATAACTCTCTTATGTATCGTTTAGGGATGGTTATTTTATTTTTATTTGTATTCGCAGGAATTGAAGTAGCAATCAGCATCTTGCCTCACCTAGCTTATAATCTTGTCGCCGCACCAAATTTAAACGTGTCAGCAAAACCGTGGTTAAAATTGGTTTAAAAAATCATTACACAAGTCTTCATTATTATTACATGCTTAAACTTCATAACAAGTTTAAACACGTAGGAACCTTTGTAAAAAAGCTTTTAATTTTCAAACCTTAAACTCTCGTAAAATACGACAGTCTTTAAGGAATTTGAACAGGGCATAAGTTGGATTATTTTAACAATAAAAAATTTGGGGGGGGGCGTTGGGACAATGTTAATAACATAAGTAGGTAAAGGTAAGTAAAGCCAACGGCAATGCATTCGAACCCGATACACTTACAAAATATGTGGGTTTTTTTCAAAATCACCGGCACCACGGGGGTTGATATGTGCTGTTGTGACCCCCCAGTAAAAAAAAAACCCTAACGAATACTCCGGGTGGATTACGTATGGTCTTGAGGAAAGAGCAAATTCAGTTGTTACTGCCAAGCTTTATTCGACCTATTTTCAGGGCTAATCTACAGATGGACATAATTAATATATTACATTAAATATATAATATTGAATTATAATCGGGACTGAGTCGGTCTTCAAGGAAATTTGAAAAACTTAATTATGTCAATCTGTTGAGATATTTAAGATTGTTTTGCCCTGATGATGACCTTATAGTAGGTCGAAAGCACGGCAGTAACAACTGAATTCGCTTTTTTATAAAGGCCGTACCGTGATCTAGATATTCTCATTATGTCCGTCTAAAGTTATTCAAACGTGTTTAACTGTAAGCAATAATTCGGTAGAAGTTATCATTATTAAAAATAAATAAATAAAATTAACTGCAATGCAAATTTGTCTGAACTATCGATACATTCTATGGCAGACAATCTTTTAAGTAATTGGAGTTGTGAAAGAGAATAAGATGGCATTTCTGTTTGCCAATATCGGCGGTATTAAAAAATAAAGTCTGCTAGAACTGACCATCATAAAGAGGTTAAAGAGGCACTATATGGTCATTTCAACTTTTTATTTATTTATTTTTTTAAATACGTTTCCTATTTCGCATGGTTTTAGCTAGAGACATTTTCTTTCGACAAGTTATTCGAAAGACTTAGAATTGTTCAAGCACTAACGTCCAATGATATCGATCCCTGTCTGACTGGCGTTGAACCAAAACCATTAATTGCTCTTCCGAGAGCGGTCTTTCAGGCTTTCACAGGTTTTCAACAAGAGGCAGCAGTTTGAAAGGACCGTGTAGCCGAAGAGTATTTTTCGAAATAATCGCCATCCATGTGCTGGTCAACACGCTTTCATTGACCCGAAAGTAAAAGAGGGTTTCTTGCAGAAGAGCTACTCAAAAAGAAAGAAAAAACAGCGAGTTACGACATCATCGAACTACGGAAGCAGTGTTAAGACAACATATTAGAAAAACAGTTTGGAAAGTAAATATAAAATAAGATTAAATAATAATAAAAAAGATATTAGAAGCTTTTGCCAAAATGAAATCACAATTATGTCAACGAACTTATATATAACAATATCAACACCAAAATTTAAAAATAAATATCATAGCATACCATATCACATCGTTTAAAATATAAAATTCTTTTGAAAAAGTCTGATCTTATATTAGGAAGATTTAGAGATCATTTGAGCAATAGGACTGCATGGTTATTTCAATACTAGTAAAAAATCTCTGTGATTGCTTTTTGTATTCCAGTGAGAAGAAAACTTCAAAGCTTAACATAAATTAACTTATACGATCAATTTATACTTAATTTCTTATATTTAATTTGAAACTCCATCGTCAAAGGATTATTTATAATGATTTTATAAGTGAGCATGATGTTATGATGTTATATAATATATATAATATATAATATATAATATATAATATATATATAATATTTATATTGCGTTATACCAAAAATCTTTTAATGTTTTATTTTATCATAAAAATAACTATAGTCCTTCGTTTTACTAACTGCTTTTTTAAAACAATTTTGAAAAAACATTAAAGAAATAAAGAAATGTTTGATTTAATCTCAAATAAAATAAGCCTCTTTTAATTGTTAAAAAATACTAAAATACAAGTGAAAATACAATTTAAAAAATAATAATAATAGCATAATATAAAATAGCGCAGAACACATCGAGAATATACGGACAAGATGGTCAAGGACAACCAACAGCGTATAAAAAGCTATCTACGCAGATTAAATAGATTAAATCTCGCATTATCCATTAAATAATGTAAATTATGACATTAAAAAAACTATAAAAAAATAAAAAAACTGGAAAGCTCTATTTTTACTACCTTACTGCATAATCTATGCAATTTTAAGCCATGTACATTTTTAATATGCACCTTCCAAGCGATATTCCTACGTGTATTTTTATGAGACATCACTGAGCTAATATAATTTTAATAATAATGGGATTATTGTTGTTAATCTAGCTAAGAGGGAAATTAATAAAAATTAAAAACATCTAAATTATCTGAGAATTGAACAATATATGAATATTACTTTGTAATTACGTACATAATAAAATATTGTATAATTCGGTTTTAAATTTGATGTATACATTTTTATTTTATGTTTATCCTGTTTAAAAAATTGAAATATACTTTTTTCGTAAACTGTCAATAAATAAAAGCATTGTCGCTTTCTTAGGTAAAAATCTGCGAGAACTGAATTTTTTTTTTTTTTAATATGAAAGCAAATCAAATAATTAATACCCCAGGATCAAAGATGAAACAAGGGGCCCTAAGGAATTTTGTATACAAATTATACTATTTTGTCTTAGTCAATACGTTTTTATTGGCACTTCACTTCAAAAATGCACAATTATACTTGAAATTCTTGAGAGGTCATGATTGAATCATCTACATCATTGGATTTTATTATACGCTAATAGCTTAAACTTAATGAGCTTTTTGGAGGGAGTGCTTTGTACATTTTAAATTAAACTCGTTGAGGTTTGACTGGACTGAATCAACACTTCGGGCTTAACAAACATCTTAAGAACCTCCTGCATTATTGAGACGGGGTTGGTTTCCAACAGAGAATTACCCACTTGATTTCAAAAGGATCAACCGAATACGAGGAGAAGGGTTTTTAAATAAATTTGGTTGTTTTTATTTTAAGTATATGTACATTGGTTTGTTCAGTGTTTTACGAGTTGTTCTTATTATTTCCAAATGAAATTAACACTAAGTCTAATGACATAGAATTTTTTCCCATAAGGTTTATATCCTAAACGTCTTTCTTTCTATTGGTGGCCCATTAACGTATATTTTCATACTAGTATTAATCTAATTAATCCCGCTATAATTTTGGACTCCGGTTATAAGAGGCTTGTTGCATCCATCATGAGGAATTTTACAAGTTGGAAACAATAGAAGACAGGCCAAAATCTTAAATATTTCACTCTGAAATGACTGAATTTCATTCAACCACCAAACGTGACACTTGTACGTCTGCCCACAACCTTTTTAATCAATTTTAATTTTAAAGAGGGCTCATCAATATTAAAAACAAGTTAGAACAGAATCCCATTAAACAAAATTTTGCCCTAGTGCCTTTATTCAATAGAGATCATCACCATTAGGCAGTCCAATAATAGAAAAAAACGGTACAGGCTGATAGTTAAATTTAATTTTTGCGCCAATTAATTGAGTAAACAACTGCATTAAATAAAGGCATGGGACCCAACCTGTTTTCGGGTTAGAGGGCATGCTCGCCGACCAATTGCTCTAAAACGATTTTAACGGCTTCCCCGCACAAATTAAATTAGAAGACAACCTGGGGGGAAGATGTTACTTAGTGTGATCGGTTATGCTCGTTATATTTATAAAAAAAGCATCATCATAGCAATTAGTAAATAGATAATGATTACCTATCCTATAAAAGGCCACAAGCCGGATGTATTTCAATCCTAAATCCATTTTTGTTTTCAAATCTAGATAATTTGATTTTCATTAACTTTTAATAATGCATCGCAACGAGGCTTCACTAAAGAAAAAACGTGTTTATTTAATAATATGAAATCTTTCCTTTCTGTTTTCTTTCTAAACATGTTTTAAAAATAAATTAGGCTACTGATTTATTTCGATCACGATAGACAGCAAGAATAGCGGATCAGTGGACGGCTATAGACTAATGGAATAATAGCCCTCGTTGAGTCAGCGGTGTTTCGTATATATTTTGTTACGTGTCAAATCCTAAGTTATTTAACTTCATAATGTCAAACAGAGATATCTGGTACATCTGCTAAAAGTTCATCGCAGTTTATACGTGTTATATCATTAGTTTGTAGTAAACACGGTGGCATGGATGGATCCATCATAACGACCCACGATGATATTGGCTATCAAAAACTAATAAACCGGAAGAAAACGCTTATAATGCCTGTTGCTTAAACGAGATAAGTCATGTTGGTTTCCTAATGACCAATCATCATTATGGCAGTTCAATTGTAGTAATGTTCAACGCTCGATAGTTTTTAACCCTAAGTGTTATTGTGCTTAGTGATTATTTTTATTAGATGTTAATGCTTTATGAAGCCAGGTGACATTTTGAGGTTCAATCATCTTTACGAGACTCAAAAATGTATATCCTAATATTTTAAGAAGTAACATGAGACATCTTGTTTAGGTTAAATTGTTGAGTTTATATTAGAGTAGCGTGTTAAGGTTAAACGCGAATCGCCGAGGTTAAACGAAAGCCGCCCTGTTAAATATGAAACAAACCCATAAATGATCATTTTAGGGGACATGTTCAATGAGTATCTTCATGCTGAGATTACAAATGACTTGACAAATGAGGTTACAATCGTCGTGTTGAGGTTCAACATGAGCCTAACTCCCAAATATGTCCTTTGAAAAATTAAAATATGAAAGTAACTGAAAACTTATCATTTTAAGTATGTGAACTTTAGGTTCACCGAGCATCATCTTGGTTAAGTTATAAATGCGTCGACATGAGGTTAAACTACAGCAGTCTTTTGTGTTAAATGTGAGTAGTCGGGTTCAACGAGCGTCCAGCATCTCAAGGTTAAAAATAAGTCGAAATGCTTAGTTAACATTCGTCGTTTTGGGGGCGTAAACGTAAGTAATCGGGTTGACGTTAAAAATGGGTCAGCACGTTGACTTTAAACTAATTGTTTTTGGTTAAATGTGAGCAGTCGGATTGAGGCTCAACGAGCGTCAGAGCGATCAGGTTAGAAATGAGTCAACACGTTGAGTTCAGAAGAGATGTGTTAAGTTTAAACTAAGGTTCCAGGGTTGAAGTTTAACTTGAATTGTCACATTGCGGTTAAACAAGAGACTAACTCACAAATAGGTTCTTTGAAAGAGTAAAATATTAAACTAACTTATTATAATTTTAAGTAAGAGATCAAGTTTAGGTTTAACGAGCATAAAAACGAAACGAAATTTATAGTTTAAATTAGTCGTGTTAAGGTTAAATGTGATGTACAGGTTAAAGGTGTGATTGACGTTCAACGAGCGTCATTGTGTAAGACGACACGTTGTGATTAGAGTTGTGGAGTTAAGTTTAATCTACAGAAGTCATGTAAAATATTAACTTGAAACTCCACATTGAGGTTAAACTTGAGAGTAACTCGCAAATAGGTCCTTTGAAAGTGTAAAATATGGAACTGACGTATTATCATTTGAAATAAGGGGTCGTTTAGTTTAACGACCATCTTCAAACCTAATCGTGTTGAAGTTAAAACGAAAAGATATGTATAGATACAATTAGAGTTGTTAAGGTTAAGTGTGAGTAGTTGGGTTCAGGTTCAACGAGCGTCATCGTGTTGATGTTAAACGAAAGAGCCAAGATAAGGTTAGACATAATGTGCACAAATTTATCTTTTGAAAAATTTGTAATGATATGATATTATACCACAATACATCCAAATCCGATTTAGTACAATACTAAATTGTATTAGTGTTTCAGTAAGTGTTATTGTACTAAGTCTTCAAAGTTAGATACTGTGTAGTAAGTTATCCTATTGAGGATAGTTAACACAGGCAAGCACCCCAACTATATTTGCAATCAATCTATCTAAAGTGCTACCCCGCAAATATTTATGCGCCGGAAAATCTACCAATCCAAACATCAACAGTAGTGGAGAAAATTCTAGATACATCCAAAACCTTTTCGTTTTCCTAACAAGTAAACATTATATTATTAGTAGTTTTCAAATATATCCATATTTGTTATGATGGAAATAGTCAAGATTTATATGTAATAAATAAAATACTCTTTAAAATGAAGAGTGCTCTTTGTGTATAGGAGGAAACATTTCTCACTATCATGTTCCTTTTTTTTTCTTTTTTTTACGAGGGTTCGCAACAGCAGAGGTCATAATATATAAACCCTCAGGGTGCCGGTGTTTTTGAAAAAAGGCCATTTGTAAGTACGTCGGGTTCGAATGCAGGGACGCTGGATTCGAACCCGGGACCTTTACCTTACAGTGATGAGCGCCGTGTCAAAGACTAAACCTTGCATCACGTCCCTTTTACATTCTTTTTCATCGTTTTACATACTTTTAATGATAAAAGCGGCAATAGCTTGTAAAGATTGCTAATTGCAAAAACCGTTCTTCAAAAACTTTAATTAGGTTCTTTCTGAGCCCTAATCTGTATCCTATATCGCTTTAAAATAATTGTTTATGTTGAATATACATATCTGTAAGTAATATTTTTACATCGTTTATTACAATAATTCTACAGTATTTTGACCGACGGAAAGGGAAATCAATTTTTAATTTTCTTCCCTGGCGTGTGTTAAATTTCATGTGGAATATTTTGTGATAGCATAGTTGGTGTCGCCACATTGAAGAAACCGTGTTTTATCGCATAATAGAACGGCAATATTATCATTTCCAAAACATCAAGTCAGGTTTTAGGTATTTAAACTAATTTTGGATTACACGGAGTGGACTTTTTTTAACATTTTACTGTTAAAAAATGCGATATTTTAACGGTTTTTCCCGTGGTGTATTCTTAAGATGAATTGGCCACGCAGCAAAACGGATAAAGGGCCAGAAGAAAAACTATTCGGATATGGTTTCGTTTGCATGCCACAACACGCATGTCTAGATATAAACTCGAAGCGGCACGGATTCCGGCTGTTTCTCAAATTGAAGATAACTTCTGATAAATTGTTTTTCTAAGCCACAGCAACACAACTTAATCTCACAGCGGTAATACGAACGGCGTTGAATATAAACTAAAAATCTACACCAGTTATAGTGAAAATTTTCTCAATGGCACATTATCGAACCAATAAATGTAATAAAACGTAAAAATGTAGCTTTTTAACAAATAACTACGACTATTTACTACCCTCTACTTTATTAAGTAAGATGTAGTTTTAACATATCGGGAAAAAAGAGTAACTTTTCAATTAAAGATGTCATGATAGTATTAAAGATGGAGAGTAATAAAATAATTTAAACAATATCTCTTTTTTTCTTTAGCCAAGCTATCAATAAAACAACCTGTGCTAAAATGTAAGAATAGAAAACAGTTAACCAATGAAACACTACGATTAATCTCTTGTAATTCGTCTTGCTGAAGTAATCGAAGAAAATTTAAAGCAATGACTTTTGTACATCCACCAGCCTCTCGATGAATAGTACTTCGGTGTTTCCGGGAAAAGGAAAAGGTTTTAACTTGACGATAATTTCAGATAAGATTTAAAGCGATAAAGTAAGAAAATTTCAATTCTTTCCTTTTTGGCGAGGAACCTCTCGCCGAAACAATATCTAGGTAGAAATGCAAACCAAAATGTTACCCAGATAGTTTTTATTTTTTTCTTCCGAAAATTTTCAGAAGACATTTCATCATTTGATTCGATAAAAACTATTACACTGAATTATGATTTTATATACTAATATTTTTACGTAAGGTTTTGGTTGAAATGAAAAAGCTAGTGTCACGAGCGGGATTCGAACCCAAGACCTTCGGCTCAATACGACGCTGCTCTAACCACTTGAGCAATTGTGACTTCGAACCACTCGAACACCAACTCGCCATCTCAACCTACAACCTTTCGAATTTTCCCTCCTTTTTGACATTTTTCAAATGTAGTGTAATCAGGATTCGATTCTCGCCGAGATACGAAGTGGCCACGCGGAGCTGTTAGTGAAGTTATACTTCGTTTTACTTATTAAATCCATTATATTTAGCAGTCTATTGACCAAACTACTTCTTTCAATTAATTAATTTTTTTACGTAAGGTTTTGGTTGAAATGAAAAATAATAATACAATGTTCTCAATCAACTACTATATCTTTTTTCCTTTTGTGTATAACCATATTTATAGATGTACGGCCTAATCCTCGGCCCGAAAAACGTCCTGAAAGAGCTTGATAGGCTCTACTATATCGAGCCTATAGGTCTTGGAGCGATCTCGGCCAGAGTCTGTGCTGCGAGCTGGGGTTCTTGCCTCCCGAACCTCGGAGAGAGCAGCGTACCCCTCGGGTACACGCCGGATTCTTGGGAAAGCCGGGGCATGCTCTAGCAGGGAAGATCCTGGAGTGTCTTGCCTAAGTCGTGTTCAGCGCCATATCTCTACAAAGTTATGTTCACTAAACTTAGAAATAGATACGCCGATTTTCGTCTAGTTTTTACAGACAGATACAAGAACGGCGATGGTGTGGCGTGAGTCCTGTATAGCGAAGGAGTGACTTCCTAAAGGTTGCTTGATGTGTCATTCCTAATAGAAGCTTTCTGTGACCTCTGTTCCGCTTTTTATAGCATACGGTTTTTTTTTATTGTTTTCAGATTTGTTTTATGTATTTTATGGCTCTGTGTTTTGTCTAAGTGCATTTATTTATTAGTCTGAGTGGTAAGGGCGTGAATGCATTTATTTGTACGATGTTAGTTGTTAGTTAGGTTATATTTTGCATGCATTGGGGCTGGAATGACCTAGAATTCGAAAATTCCTGGCGCCTGTTGGGAAAATACATCTCCAGAGCATCTGGCTCAAGCAGGGGGATACTTGAGACCGAGCCGCGTAACGGGGTAGGTGAACTCCCCTGAGGTATAGATCCCAAGATGGCTCCAGACATGCGGGAAATATAATTAAATATATTTTTTTAATTACTTTGTAGCTTCTGTACAGAACAGTAACGCATCTGAACCAATGACAGTTTCACTGCTGCCCATCACGATTGGTAGTAAGTTGAGGACTTGCACGGCACTTAGCAAATACGTAGGAGGTTATACAAACCCCGCAGTGCGGGGACCGCGGTAGCCGAGTGGTTAGCATGAGAGACTCTCACGCCGCGGTCATGGGTTCGATTCCCACCGTCGCCTCTGGCCCTTTTTTTCCCGATAACCCCCAATTTGAACAACATACATAAGAATTCGTCATGGCTAATATGCAAAGATCATAAGGCAAAAAAAAAACCCCGCAGTGTGTAGACTTACGCACTCTATTTGGCGAACGCCAATACGAGCATCTCGAGACTTGGCAAATATTCGGCGGCAATCGGCATTCAGCGAATACCGCATGTCCTGGAGCAACTTTAAGGTGGGCAAATCGGGGAGAGAACACTTCGGGATAAAAGTAAAAAGTACATATTTAGTCCATATTAACATAACAAAAATATGCTTGAAGATACATCACTGTCAATTGTTCTTTCGATGGTATGTAAAATAATTAGGCCATATTAAATCAAATAACGGATCAAATGAAGTATGTTAAAAAAAGTTTATTAAACTGATTATAGTATGAAAATTCCGCTAAATCCTTTATTGTTTTCTTATCGAAAAATATTTAAATAATATTAACCAATATTGCCAAGCGTACAAGTTGAATAAATAACCTACGGGAAAATCTGGAATTTAGATTAGAGCAAAAGTTTGGAATATCTATTTTTTGTGATTCTGATTAAACAAATAGTACGGGGATTCGTAAGTTATATCATGAATGATTTTTATCATTGATGCATGGTTGTTTTCTCTTCCGTACTTTATGGCTTTTACACCAGCGCGCGCAAGAGTCTTACGAAGCATATTTAATTTTATGGGCTCGAGCATTAATACCAACGCGGATAACGGTGTAGATTTGAGTACGAATGTGATAATATAATTCGTTTATATTATTACTAATTCACTAGTATTCGTTCGCGCGGTGTATTATTTTCGATAATTTTTCACGATCTGGATATTTCGTCGCACATTCCTTGACCATTACGCTCAAATGCTTTTATTTCAAGATTATTTTCCGTTGTGTAGTTAATTTTAATAAATCTTGTGTAAGAATAAGCATTGTTTTTTTTATAAATTAAACGAATCGATTAAATCTGTGCATTCTCGTGTATTTTGTACTTAAGTAATAAGATTCCATATTCGCTAGCTCGTAAGTGAACGATTACATTCGAATGAACAAACCCCGTAAATACATGTTTAGCTGCCTAGATTTTAGATTTGAATATGCTAATATAATTGGTTACCGTCATTAAAACAAGGAATAAACTTATCGTAGACTTGCACTTGCGAATTGTTTTAATTACCACATAATAATTTTTAGCGACTGTTGAAAAAAAGCGTTATAGATTACTTTTTTAGTTCAAAGGACAAGGAAATCAATTAATTATATTAGTAATGAAACGAAAAATTATAGTTTTTAAATTCTATACATAAAGAATAGCACGCTTTACTTACAGTAATAATGTACTGTACAGTAATACTTAGTTACAGTAATAATGTGATGTAAGTGATTCAAATAGTTTTTTTTTACTATGTATTCAATATTTGCAAGGGTTTGATTAGGATTTACCCAATCGGATTATTCTGATTAAAGTATATACATAAAGGTTGGACACAGTCCATGGTTATTAGGCATGCAGGAATGCTCGTAATGTGATAAGGTATGAGAAAAACTACCTGAATTTATTCACATTTAAAAATTATGCCGGAAATTCATTCTTTGACAGGCAATACAAAATGGAACAATCAATATCCTTTATCCTTTGATTTCTATATGAACGTACGACGTAAAGTTAGGCTTAGCTAAACCTCACACTTTTTAGAATAAAGTCCCCACTTGCGTTTTAAATGTTTTAAACTTTAATTATTATAACGTAAATTCCATTATAAAAATATTTTCCCACGAGAAAAATACTGCAAAATTATGTGTATATTTATCGTACGCCTATCACAAGAAAACATTATTCCAGATCCAGATCCAAGTTTTTATTATCTTTTCAGGTCTTTCTTTTTATTTTATTAATGAAAATATTGCATTAAGCAGTTTACAGTGGATTAACACGTTGATTTAGAGTGTACCTACTGCAGATTTACAGCAATAATACGTGGACCGGTTTAGTTACCAAACATACCTAATTGACAACACCTTTCGATTTTGATTTAATTACTCATTTATGCATACATTATTGTACAAAAAGAGAAGAGAATTTCATTTATATTTGCCTAAAAAAAGGAGATTATTTTTTATTTTATTTTATTTGTAGTATATAACAACCATGTACCTTCAAATGAGAAAGGAAATACATAATCCCTTAACACTCGCGGTTTTGATATTTGCGGTTTTGACTATTCATGTATGAAAAAATGAGGAAAGTTTTGTCATTTGCGGAAGTCCGATTTCTTTATTCGTGTAGGAAAAAAATAGTTTCGTAAATAATTTTATTTTCGTTTCGGAAAGAATTCTTTAAAAAATGGATTGGAGGCTCTAATTGAATCTCAGAAAACTTTTTCCTGCTTTCAACATACTGTCCCTTCTTTCTTCTCCGTTTGTTTTATTCTCTAGTTGTGTCGCAAAATGCCTCCACTTCCAAACCAAAAAAACCATCCTGACCCTTGCTGAAAGAACAAAATTTTTTGATATGTTACATTTTTTATGCAGGCCAAAATTTTTCTTCATAACAGCTCAGGGCAATTTTAACCTTGAGGGACCAACTTATGCATGTACCAAGCAATGGATTTCGACCCATCTTTAAATCGAAGTTTTAAGTTTAAAAGGGATGTCGAGGCCCCTTCAAATCCTTATGTGGAAATTCTCAAAGAAATTAATTATTCGGCAATACAGCGAACAGTTAATAGTTATTTGATTACTTGCACATCAAAAAAATGCAAACAATGAAAACAATTAACATGTTCAAACACTGTTATGTTTTCTGTTACGTTCATTTCGAATAAACTTTTTTTAAAAAGTACTCTATTGAATCTTGATTTTTGGCGTCATGGAACCTAAACCTCTTTCCCTCCTTATAGCATACGAAAACATTCGCGGATTTAACATCCACGGCAGTTTTCTGGAACCAAACACCCGCGAATGGTAAAGGGATTACTACATATTATACACCACCACTCCACCGATACTAAGATGTTGACTGTTTAATTAATACTTGTGTCATTATCACTTTCACTATCATCATCATCATCATCACTTTCAAGATCTCGCGGCCATCGTCTCTTCAGTCGGCGAGGAGGATTCGAGGGAATTTGTCGAGATGCGAGTTTTCTGGCGTGCTGATTTACGTTGGTTGGGGGGGGGGTTTCGTGAAATTTGCACTAACGGGAACAGATTGCATCTTCATTTAAGTCTGTATATGTAGTTAGGTTCGATAAATAAAATGGAGTTTCTTGTATTTTTTCGTAGGATTGAGGATTGGGCAGTGTGAATAAGGCGGATGTTGGAATGTTTGGCTGAACACAACACTTCCAGTCCGTAAGCCCATAACAGCTTAACTATGGTGTTGTAAAGCAGTCTTTTATTTTTGAAAGGTAAATCCAACGTTTTTCAAAAAGTCGTGCAAGAGTTCTGTATCGAGTTAGTACCTCCTGACGTTCATGTGTGAGGATTCCACGTCAGGTGTTTGAGAGGTACAGCCCGAGGTACGGCACCTTGTCCTCAGTTGGGAGAGTTATATTATTTAAGTGGACTGGAGAGGAAATTTTTTTCCTGCTTTCAACATACTGTTCCTTCTTTCTTCTCCGTTTGTTTTATTCTCTAGTTTTGTCGCAAAACGAAACGTGGAAATAACAGGTTCGGAATTACTAGAGAGAATTGTTGTATCGTCTCTAATGTGAATGTGGTGGTTTGGAATGTAATGGATTGTCAGTTGTTTTTACGTGGTATACTGTGAGGGGCCAGAACACCACCCTGAGGAACACCAGAGCATGGATAGAGAAATATTCAGAAAGAGAATTGCCTTCGAGTTGGAAAAACCAGTCAGTGAGTTAACTGTGCAGTATGAGATGGTAGGTGGATGGAAGGATACCTCATGAACGCATGAGCATTGAAAGCTTGGCTCACGTAAAGAAAGGCCTCAAAACAGTACTGTCCTATCTCAAGGGAGGGGGAAATAATGTCTAGCACGCGATGGCACTATTGAACAGTTGAGTGACAGCTGCGAAAAACCAAACTGACGATCTGGAATTATATTTTCAAAATTTAGAATCGAAAGAAGTCTTTTCAATAGCAGCTTTTCTAAAATTATTTTGGTCAAATAAAGAAAAGTTCAGTTCTGATCGTATTCTACTTTGAATAATTTTTTGTGTTGCTGTGAATTCCGAGGATAAGTGTTAAAACATTAAGTCATTATGAAAAGATGATAAAATCCTGTCTATAATATTAATTTTACTGTTTTGTTTAAACGAAGCAAATAATTATTAACTATTTCATTTTAATTGTTCATACAAACTGCAACGAGAATGCATCAATTAAGGTAGGTCGATCCGAAATTCAGGATAAGATGCATTTCTTACAAAAAACCTGGTGCCCTGCCAAGACTAAAACCTCCTGATTTATCAGAGGCACAAGCCAAACAGTATATGTTGATTTCAGCACAAATTTGCTCCAAAACCCAAAATGTAAACGATCTATTTTCTGTAATTCTAATGATCACAGGTAGTATATGTTTGGCCATCACGACTTATTAAATGGTTTTAACGTTAATTTTACAACAATTACAATCAAACGAACTAAAAACTTTCAGCAGTAAAGGCTTTCGCGGAAAAGAAAAGAAAGATTTCTGCAAGGCTCACAATCAATGGTCGCTCCTAGACCTAGAAAGCAAAGGAATCTGATTTCCATATTTTAAAAATCTGAAAGCTGAGAAGAATTGTAAGGAAAATGTATCAAGAAACAGCCTTCATCACGGGCAATTATAGTTTAATTATTTAATTTATTTAAAGAAATAAATTGAACCTTCAAAATAAAGAAAAGCCTTCCAAATTGAATAAAGTACCACCTGGGTGAAGTATATTAAACTTGGAAAAAATAGCAGATCCTTGTTAAATGTCGCTTTATTTTTCAACTCATGGATGACGTTGATTCCATAAATAAAACTTTTCTCCTGAAGGGATTACTTGATATTGCATATATATATATATATNTATATATATAACGGTGTTTGTTCCACAAAATTCTTTTAGCCTGGTCATTGTCAACACTCAAACTGGTCAAAGCGGAACATTAATTATTTAAGTATCTCAAAGCTCTGATAACAGATATAATATCTTAGGAAAGATTATATAAACGAATTGCCCTGCACACCTTAGTAGAAAAGCCTTAACTTATTTTATCCTCCCAATTGAAAAGTTTTAACCTAACGTTTGTTCTTCGCTGTTTATCATGCCACCCAAAATATTTATAGAAGGAATAGTCTAAATACAAAAACAGTTTTATGGTTTAGCATGGTTACCCACTAAAACTGTGCATCATCGTAGATGTTCTTTTATAAAATAAGCTCGGGGCAAAGCGTTTAGAAGTTCAAACATGCTGGTTAGTTTACTTCGTTAACAAATTGTCAAAAAATGGTATATTTTTTAAAACATAATACTTCTTACAAGAATTCTAAATGATTCAGTGTGTTGTAATTTCACTAATTTTTTTACTGTTTATGGAACCATTGTGCAACTGAAACTTAAACTGAGCCAACCGCTTTACATAGATAAAGTTATGATAAATGTACTTTGACCACAGAAATGTCTTTCGTATATAGATTTCGAGTTTAACCATCGACATCCCTCTATTATTTTCCTTTACAATAGGGATTCGTAACTAACTAAAGCCATAAATAATTGTCTAAACTAACAAAATTAGCTGGGCTTTCCTCTATCTGAAATAACATAGTTTAGTTTATTAACATATTTATATTACCACTGGGCGTTTACCATGATTTTCTTAAATTATTCCATATCGGAAGTTACGTTTTCACTAGTTTTGTCATGAAGCAATGGGAATATTTGGGATTTATTTATTTAAACATTCCTTACCATAAACCATCACACCATATACTATCCCACTGAGCAATCTTTATGATTTTATATTTTTATCCGTCAGATATATCTTATTTTTAATATAATCTCTTCAATTAAGATGATATATCATCAATTTTTTTAACAAGCTTTTCGCAATGTGCTTTTTAACATATACAAACATTACATATTGTATGTAGAGAGAAATTAAATGAAATGTTTATGTTTAATATGAAACACGAGTTTTCGGTCCAAACAACCTTAGGTTCGGGGCATTTAGTTCACAAACATATAATGATCCTATCATAATAATATTGTTTCTACTTCATTTAAAATAATCACCATCTCATAGAAAATATGAAGAAATGTAATTTATGTGATACACTATAAAATTGTTTGACACATGATTTGTAAAGACACTGTTTAACAATTAATCGTTTTACTTATATTTTAACTTAATTATTACGTCAATAACGATTCTACAACCGACTAAAATCCTATAATCTCAAATACTGTTTGAAAACTGCAAAACTAAAGTTGGACGGACTTTTTTTTGTAGTTAAGACAGATAAAAAGTGTGATAACATACATTCCAATGATATTAATATATTATGAATACTCGTCGAAAGTTTCGGTTTCAACAGGTTAAATATTAACTATAAATGTTGTTCCTTACAACATTGGTCTTCTCAAAACCGTAAAAACCGGTATAAAAGCCAAAGCTAAGCACACAGCTTTCCGCTGTTAAGCCTTTTGAAGGTGAAATTTGGGCGCGTTGGATTTAATGTTGTGTAAAGTTATGCCCCTAAAGCGAGATTTAGAAACATATTTTAAAAATAACTACCAGCAGTAACATTACGTGTTTTTTTTAGCTTAAAGTAGTTACTCACTGTTAACTTTTACTCAGAAATTTAGTACAAAAAATGCCCAAGTGTTGGTGCGATTTTCTATCGTATATTAAGGTGATATTTATTAGTAAGCGATGTTTTATAAGACGTTTTGGTGTAAAAAAGTGGTGTGGACTCGGACTAAAATATTACTGCATTTCGTTTATTTTGCTTTATATGGCCTTTCTTCAGTGATTCTTTGTTACCCTACAAAAACTGCCCTTTGAGGCCCACAATGGACGTACATTTTTCAATATTTTCCTCCAGTAATATTTGTTTATATTTTATTAAAGAATAATGTAGCCGTTTGAAGGGCTTTAATTTATCAACTTCACAAATTATAGAATTTGCATTAGTTGAATCACAGTCCTCGAACAAAGGGATAAAATAATAACATCGTTTTCTGCTCTAAAATAATAGTGCAATGTGTTCTCCGTCATTTTACAGTGATATTAACCATGATCATCAATTATTTTAAAAGCCCTACAAGCCGTTTTGCATTTTTATAATTCGGTTGTCGTTCTGAAGTATTTATTTTTTGGTTAAGTTCGATAGCAAACTAAAGATATAATTTCAAATAATAACTGAATGCTTTTTACACTGTAAGCAGTGTCATTATGCGATATTGATAAAATTAATATTTAGAATATTTCAATTTTCTTGTATTTTCCCTCCTCTTCCTACAACAAATCTTTTACTGTAAAAGATTTATGAAGTTAAATCTGATAAGCAGTGTGAGTCGTCTTCGCAATAACTGTGCTTTTAGGCATCTGTTACGCAACAAATTGCATTTATTCAGTTTTTTCTCTTTTCATATTTTCATCTTAATTAATCAGTAAATTTCCAAACAAATTGAGGTACCAAAAAAGAATGGAAAAGAGAATTGCTTTAAAAATGACATCATCTACTCGTATACAAATGGGCCTAGTCCGCAAGAAGGTACGGGGTAGGACCTCTCAGGCCCAAGTCGGTGCAATTGAGAGATGTACCCAGTTCAATCTGAACAAAAGGTATAAAAAAATATATAACCATCATGTCAGCCAAGCAACCATCAAAACTCTAAGACCAAACATCATTAACTCAAAGTTGGTTCTGAATTGCAAAACTAAACTAAACAGATTAGGTATGCAAAACGAATTCACCCTCTGCTGGGTCCCAGGACATGTGGGAGTAAAAGGCTACGATGGCATATTGCAAGAAAAGGGTTATAGCCAAAAAAAAGGTGATTTTGCTAAAAGGGCAAGCTGCTATACCGTTAGTTGTTAGGACCTGAGCCCTTCTGTGGCATAGGAATGTATCAATGAGAACCTTAGAAGGATAAAAAGAAAATGAGGGAACAATGGAACTCACTCATCGGACCCAAACAACCCAAGAACCTTCTCGACAATTTTAGAAGGAAAGAGGTAACAGAACGCATTAAAGGGAGCAAGAAAAAACAGCGAATATCAACAGGATTTTTAACAAAACACTGTAAACTAAATGGGCATCTGGACAAGAATGGCATAACCCAACACGGCAAGTGCAAGTTCTACACACCCCCTACAAGAGAGACCCCATTACAATTTAAATGCAAAAGAGATTCAACCGCTGAAACCGGGCCTTGATGAACTAGGTGTGCTATAAGCACAGAACGGCAGATACAATAGCTTTTACAGGGCGCAGAAAAATATACACCCCCACTAATATATTTACATCTAATAAATCACTATCTCACCCATCCAACGATTTGAATGCTGTTGTTGAATATTGTGAAATCCACAAATTTTCACCGACATACTGCACAATTAGGAAGGCACATGAAAACAGTTCTAAATGCGATTATTAAACAATTATGTGTATAGAAATGAAGCACATGCAATTTAAAAAAGAAGAAACAATGAAAATATACTTGATAGAAATTGAAAATAACTGAGGTCTATAAACGCATGCCAGTCTGAAAATAGCAAATCCTAACAAGCAAATTATTGGGTTTTCCTCTCAAATTACGTCACTTGACGGTGGACGTTCCGAAAGGGAAAAACACAATTCAATAAAAAAAATAAGGAAAAAAGAATTTTTTTTAATAGGCGGCTTTATCTGGCCCATTCCCAACGCATATGCAATTGCAATTGCTTCATCGACACCGATAAGGCGGTGGTGGGGAGGTGCATGCTGATAAGGACGGCATCAAGTTTCAACGGTGGGGAAAATGCACTCGGAAAAGCCGGCCAAAATTTTTCCCCTCCCCACTCACATTTCGCTCGTTGATAAAAAATATTAAAAAATAAATAAAATAGATTTTTTTTTCCAAACGTACGCCACCTGTTTCCACGTCGCCGGCGAACCGTTTAAAAGAATCTCTCTGACCCGTCGAGGCCGAGCCCATTACTATCTCATGTTTAAAATATCAACTTTTTTTATTATTAAATCCACGAGGAAATTTTTGTGCATCGTGGAACACATTTTTAAATGCATTTAGAATTGTTTCTCGATCTTCTGAACGCCGGTTAGTCTACGAATTAGTGCAGTACGTCTTTTTTGTCCGCTATCCCGGAAATTGGTCAAATAATACATTATTTTAATTGGATCAACTGAGAAAGGTCAAGAAGAAAATTTAAAAGGTTGCAGATTTAACGATAATGGGAAAAAAGTGGCGCCCGTTGAAAGATTTTCAGCACTAAATGAACAAAAAACCATGCATATTGTCACACGAAATTATATAATAGCAACAACAACAAACAGGCATGATAGAAAAAGGGGTTTTCTCCGAAACTACAAAATCTAAGCTTTATAAACAAAATTTGAAATTTTTTTCGTTAATAAAAAACGTGTGACAGAAAAAAGGCAGGCACAAACGAAAATAATGAGTTGAATATATAATTGAATTGTCATATTTTGTTTGAAAATCGTTGGTCTACTCACTGTACATTTTCTTGACTTCTCATGGAGATGTGTACCCGAGTCCAGTCATATATTATCTACTCATCTTTTATTTGTGCCAACCCTCAATCTGTAATAAGATTTCAGTTGTAAAAAAAATAATGTGCTATGATTAATATCGCATTACAAGAAAGGGATTGGGAATGAATAAGTAGGGACATTGCGGAAGTGTTTCTGATGGGGGAAAAGTACGCGAGAGAGGGATGGGGAAATTTTTCCAGCCCGGAAAATCCGCGGTGGAAACTGCAATGTCAGAAATGATAGTCGGCCGGCCGGCACCACGTTGTACTCTGCCGGCGGATCGGGACGGCCGCGCTACCCTTACGCATATTCGGATGGGGACGAGATTTCGCAAATATTGCACCGAGGAAACGCGGAAAATCTATTCGGCCCGGGAGTCGGTGCGAGAGGAGAAAGAAGTGTAATTTTGCGGTATTGCAAAACTAGGTCGGGAAGTAGGGGGAGACGCGAATTGAGAAACTGGCCCGTTGCAATTCGGCTTGCACTTGACCTTGCCTACCGCAAATAAACCGCACTTTCCCGAGGGGCTTTCCGACTATTTTTTTCCAACATTAATTTCAAACCGTTAAAATCGAATTTATAGTATTCGAGTTACCTTGTTACGTGAGAAGTGATGCGGGCTCCCACATGAAGGCTCGGACTGTTCCTCTTGGTCGAAATAAAAAAATGATCGAAGGAAAAATCAATCCCGGTATCCGCTAGAAATGAAACACTTGGAAGTTCACTCGGGGATAATTGGAAACCAAAAGAAACGAAAATTAAAAAAAAAAAAAAGATCGTGTCAGGGGAGTTATGAGGTGACGGGAGGTGGTTGGAGTCTCAAGGAGCTGCTTCCCATAGCGTTGGTCGTGCGTAACTGGGTTTGACTCTGCGAACCGATTTTCGTGGGGGGGCTCCCTACCAACTTCCCTCCCCAAAAAGCAAAAGTTGGACGGCATTCCGACCGGCTGCGCTACATTCGCCCGCTTTTGGTGGGGACTCCCGTCACCGGACACCGAGTTCACAGACGCGCTACCTCAATAACCCAGACGTTGCGGCATCTCTTCAACGACCGTGGAGGCCGCAACCGTTCCAACGGCGAGTCCTTTTATCTTCGCCCTAGTAAATACGGCGGTTCGTCCTCTCTCCGTTGCGAACAATTTTTCCACCACATCACCCCATTTTTCACAACTTTCCATTTCGCGGCATTACATATCCTGATATCAGTGATGCTCGGTTTAAGAAATTAACGTTATGAGTAGGATTATTTCTCCCGGTCCATTAACGTTATTGGTCACTAAGAGAGAAACTTTAGGACAATTTTCAATCCGGCTATAAAGCTAAGACCAAGGCAATAAAAACATCCATAAAACAAAATGGTGTAAATAGCCCAAGAAGGTTGTTTGCAAGATTATCACCTAGTACTTACTCAGTTGATAATCAGACTGAACAACCATCAAAACGGTTACCTTATATGTACCATAACTACAAGGCCATAATATGGTTGCAAACAAAACAATTCTTGTGTGTTACCAAATTTAATCTACTTGTCAACTCAATATGGAAGAAAAATATTCCACGCTATCACCACTGGATAATTATTTAACCTAAAGCCCATGCACATGGATCAGACTACAAGTATCTTTTATATATGACATTGCACATAATGACAAAACTATAAGCTGTTCGAAAAAAAGAAGAAATTAACACTAATGTGACTATGCTTATTCCTTTTGAAACCAGCATGCGCTTTTACCCAAGAGAGTTTGATCGACGATCCGTTGTCTATTGTCAACTCCCTTAACTTTCGCCTTATTTCTTATCCTAACCAATTGTTGGTGTTATAGTTTTTAATTGTCATGATAGAAACTTATCTGCCCTTATTAGCAATGATTTACTTTTACACCAGTCTGCCAGTTTAACATGAATTTTGTGACTGGGTTCAAATTTTCATTTTCATAGGAAAGTGTTGCACAACCTACGTTCCCATTAATTCTGCATCCATCGGTGTATGGAGCAGCGCAATGGTCGCAGTCCGTCGAATCTTCCATCGTCAACGATGTTTACAATAAATCCCAGATGGAACCTTTCTCTTAAAGGTAATGGTTTTTAAGTTCTGAACTCTGGTCCAAATAAAATTTCGCTACTATTAGTCACCATGAAAATGTCTATTAACTCTTGTATTTTGATGTCAATTAGAGGAACACCTGCCAATATAAATGACGCTTGAAAAGATATTGTTATATAATCCTTTATTATTGTAATGAGTATTCTGCGTTTTCGTACATTGCATTTTTTCTTGAGGCTGTGTTCCAAATTGGTGAGGCATAGGTTAATAAATGCTGGTTTGTTCCTATATAAATAATTCTAAGACCGCGCAGCCTATGCCTCTATAAACTTTACTACCTGTAGTGCCTTTTCACAAAGTACTTAACTGAGGCTTCCATGAAAACGTCCTATCAAAATAGATTCCCAATCATTTATATTTGGTATTTCTTGTCCTTGATACACCTTAACATGTCTTCCTGTCTTCCTTCTGTTTGTAATATTTAGTGCTTGGAACTTTTCAATATTAAATTCGATTTTGTTTTCAGCTATACTGACGGTCATCTCAAGCTGTGATTCTGATTTCGGTGATACTGGGGTTATGAAGTCATCCGCCAATGAAAATAACTCAGGATTTGAGGTAAACGAGTAAAAAGAATTAACCAATAAACCAGACTGCAGCATGATGCTTTTTCTGCAGAAAGTCGTACTTCCATGGTCGATGTATTAAGATTGACCTTCGTCTCAGAACAATAGATATTAGACTATTTGTACAGGTTAGGTAGCCATTTATTATTATTAGCTGTTTAAGAATTGTTGGCCAATGGTGCGTGAGTTCTCCTACCAATATTCATTCGAACTTAGTACCGGCGATATAGAATAGAGTTGAATTTTATTTTAATTGAAATTTACATAATATTTTTTACGAAGCAATATAAATCATTTATATTTTTAGATATTTGTGTTTTTTATTTCAATAACAGCTCTCCCAAGTAAAAACTTGTGTAGAGAGATGACCTAAGGCCTCGTGTTCGCTAAGTTGCACAATTTTCTTACCTTTATTTTTTTATCAAATTAGTTATATGAATGGATCCTAGCATTGAATCAATAACTGGGCCAAAGTATTGAAATTATTTACCAATATCAGTGAGTTACAGTTTTTATAATCTATTTGATCACAGGTGGGGGAATGAAAGTAAGTGAATTAGTATTGGAGTGCGCTGCTTATTTACATTATTAAATTAACTTCATTAATTCATCATGAAAATTTTTTCTTCGCTGCATCAACAAACTATTACTTTTAACTAGGTAAAATATTAACCTATGCTCTCAGCCAGTACCATAAAGTAACAATTTACTAGAGTGTGATATTGCTTTTAACCACAACAAGTCAGAATACGAAGTTATTTCTTTATATTCCAATTCCGATAAAATCGTCCAAACAGTTTATCAACCAGTATGTAATCGATGGATAACTCAAAGGTATTCAATCATTGAGAGCCATAAAACAATCTCGCTCGAAATATGTTAAATCCATTGATTTAATCGATGGATAACCCAGTAGTTATCAAACTTTCTTGACCTACTCATTGAACCAATTCGATCGTGCAGTAGAATAATCCAACAACGCCAAAAAGCGCAGTCTGAATTAAAAAAAAAATAAACAACAGAAAGCCATATATTTAAAGGGCCATTATTGACAACCTGATAGAACCAGATTACCACAATTTTCAATCTGATTATCTCTAAAGCATATATACTTTATACATCAAGCTATACGAAGTAAAAGACGCGACAAGAATTTGTGTACGTCAAATTTTCGTATAGACTTAATGATTTTGTGAATTTACTCAATGTCGGTAAGAAGTTTGCTTGATTTGCTTCAGCACAACAGATACGAAATTCTACGAGATTATCGATTGAAGACTAGGCTGATTATCATTGAAATCGCCTTGTGGAAGAGTTTTGCCTTATTTCCCATTTTTTTATTTTAGAAAAATTATATTTTTTCGCCTAACCAATAATCGTAAAACTGAACAAACGTTTGTGCAAATATTTTATAATTTTATGCTGCTGGATATAATGATATGTTTTATGCAAACTTTTGTACAAAAAAACAAAAAAGAAAAAACTGTTCGCACCTTAACGGCATAACTTCTAACGATTTGTCTAATATTCGCTAATTATTTTTTAATAAATTGAATATTTAACGGTCATTTTATGCCCAGAAAGATCAAATTTACGTTATGCATTTTAACCATAAAATTGTAGAAATAGCCGACGAATTAAGACATAATTAAGTTCAATATTCAAATACTTTTATGCATACATATATCAAATATTTTTCTTACATATTAGATCCTGAATCCAGCATCTTGTCACAAAAGTGGATACATCTTAAAATGGATTCTTAATGAGTCCAAAATCTGGTTGAACAATACCACCGGCATGGGGCACGCGTAGAGATTTTTATAGAAGGGCCATCCGCAAAACATACAAAGGAATTACTGGAAGGCAACCGCAACCGAACCAGGGATTCTGGTTCAACTCCTGACAGAGCACTGCAACAAGAAAGCACACGACCGGATAGGAGAACAGACAGAAGAAACTCTGTGCCAGGAAGAGAAGGAAACCGCAGAACACATTCTATCTTTTTATGAAGGCCTATCTATGTAGGTGCATGCAACAATGACAGGAAAATCACAAGCAAGATCCTACACTAAGGAGCCGCTGGCTTTGGCTATGGAGGTTGATTAACAATCAGAAGGGGGCCAGTGAGTTATAAAAAACAGTAGAGCCTAATATATATACTCAGATCGAGGTACCGAACGCCTATTTTATCCCTATTCATATACATATTAGATTGTCCAAACAGAGTAAGTTTTAATTGCGGATAATTCTTTAATTTATACCATAGATTTTATGTCAGCATGTATAACAATATAAAAAAGGTCTTGGTTGAGATAAAAAATCATTGTCACGAGCGGGATTCGAACCCACGACCTTCGACTAAATACGCCGCTGCTCTACCACTTGAGCTATCGTGACTTCGATCCTCTCGGACACCAACTCTCCATCTCAACCTACAAACTTCGAATTTTCCCCCTTTTTGCCATTTTGGTGTCCGAGAGGATAAAAGTCATGATAGCTCAAGTGGTAGAGCAGCGGCGTACTTAACCGAAGTTAGTGGGTTTGAATCCCGCTCGTGTCACTGACTTTTTTATCTTAACCAAGGCCTTACATAAAAAGAAGAATTAAGTGAAAGATGTAACTTGGTCAATTGACTAAACTATGATCAAATTTTGTTTTATGCCATTTAGACTCGTCGTTATTCCCGCTATTTCATTTCGAGTTTCACCGTAAAGTAATTAAAGCTTCCCCATGCCCTTTTGTCTAGCATTGTGGCTAAAACGTCACAAGGAACAACACATGTGAGCGGGTTTGGTTTGTTTGCCACGCCGAAAAACTCTGATTCAACAGATTTCTATGGAGGAAGACGTTGTAAGGAAATAAGGGCAATTTTTACCCGTTTATTATTTTTTAACTGGGAAAAAGTATAATATAATAATAGTATAAATATTATTTTTTTGAAAATGTAAATGTGAATTGACCTCATTCCGATTTTATTAAAAAGATATCAACCAGCTCATTGATGGCGCAATGTGTCTAATGTTGTGTCACCTATTCTCAGTACTAACTATTGATATCCTGTTCTCTATATGCTCTTTAACAGCAGACCACCCGCTGAAGCAGTTATTGGAAAGTGTTTTTTATTAATTGGTAACGATGAGGGTGGAAGGACCCGATGACAAGTTCATTCAAAATTATGCAAGGTGAGTTGCGTGACAAAGTCGACGATTAATCTAAATTAATCATTTATGGTCCTTGTATTAATGTGACTGCGTGTCATATTTGTTTGGGTGATTTCCGATCTATCGGTTCTGGGGACTAGAGATCAACAATTCTGATTACGATCCGATTTTGATGAACATGAGTCGTTGCGGTCATCCTCGTCTGCCTGTTCTCGCTGTTTTCGAATGTCGGATGTTTTCATCATTTTGCCATCTTCAGTGGGTCTATTAATCTTTTCATTTTAAAGTCCACGTATCTCCTCTAGACGGGTGAAGACTAATTTACCAGGACTTGGCGAATGGATATATGATTAAACTTTCAAGAAAAATTTTGAAATGATCTGGGTTTGCCTGTCAGACTGGTCCGCCTTGTTTTTTTTACTTTTTTCAGCAATATGCCAAGCGTACCTACATAGCTAATCGTGATAAACGGACATGTTTTTTAGTCTTGGAATCTTACAAACCAAATATTTGCTCCCCTAGGGAAATAATGATAATTTTAGATTAAAAATTGTCTGTAACCGGTCAATATAGAAATGTTGACTATTGTTGACTTCGTTAACGAAACGGATTGCTCTTTGCGGAGTTGTGACATAAGGTACGTGTCGCTGCAGGCCTTGGTCTGCTCCCACCACACCGGAACAGGCTTAAATACTTCTTCACTTCCTCACTAAGATCGCAGCAAGACAAACCAAAAGGGAAAAACTGCAATGATAAATCATTATCCAATGACTACATACGAAAAGTAACGCATACAATATAATCTAAACATGTAAGACGGAAATGAAAATATTTTAAATCTTCGTCCATCATAAATTTCAAACCTAAGTGAATCAAAAGGCCCGATTAATGCACATTTTACTCGTATCGAATTTTATATTACATCTTAATGTATCCATGCTGATATATGACACGATATGAAATATCCACTTACTGGGAATATTAGAAAATTTCGTTTAATGATTGAATATTTAAATGCAAATTGCCAATGGGACAGGATCTGTGTGGAAAATTTCCTTTTTCTTTTCCCTCCCCCCTTTCGGCCATGGGCACATAATTAAACGTTTTAATATTCTGAAAGTATGGCTGATGTGTCTTAAAATTAGAGCCGGCTATTCATATTCACTGTACTATTATCAGTATTTGTCATTGTAGAGAATGTAGCGTCACCACGCTGGGGGAGAGATAAATATTTAATAAGTCAGATGTTGGAAGGAATACAGGAAGGTATATATATACGATATATATATATATATATATATATATATATATATATAGAGGTTATTACCCAACAACATAACTATATATGTAACAGATATTCAGTTATGTTGAAGGGGTAATAAACTAACGAATACAGATTGAGGAGATGTACTATATGTATGTAATATTATGTTGTGGATCTTGTAAATATAAAATTAGAAATGTATGTGTATTAAGGTCGTTGTTTAAGCAGTAGTGTGAAGGTGTAGTGGGAGAGGGGCTTATGGAGAGTATCAATCTCCATCGCCTTAATTGAATGAGTGATATACAATAATACATTTCATTATGTATTTGGTAATGTGAGAGTGTTGAATCAAAATACTCTCAAAGACAAAAACCGGCCACTTGTAATAGTTTGTTTATTTTCCATAATAAAAAGGCATAAAGACTAGTAGTTGACTAAATACGTAAGCACTGAATTAACTACTTGTTGTTTACCTTTATAGAGTATACTTTTACACTCTTTAAAAATAAAGAAAATAGTTCAATTTCATCCTTTCTAGTGTCTATTTGGGGAGACATGATTGGTTTGTTAAATTGTGGTTTTTTTAAGAAACAATAAATTTGAGTAAAAATTAATTATTAATTTTTGTTTAATTAAAAAAAAAACAAATTTTAGTTAAGAAGTTCTCGGCCGCTATCCGTTACGCAGCCCATGTCTGCCTAGGCGCGCTCCACCACCCTCGATGATATACAGCAATTTAGGGCCACCTGAAGTCTCGATGGAAGAGAAGGTAATGGTCGACCGCGACGTACGACGGCTAGCGTCTAGTTTTATTGTTCTTTCCGTCTACGGAACCGTCATTTAACGGCTTCCTTCATAGGTAATCAACTCCATATGGTTCTTAATGTAAGGGTGAGCTCTAAAACAGTCATCTCTTGACGTCACGCGTCAGGTTCTCACTACTGGTTGGTAGGTATCCATCCGCAAATCAACATCTCGCTTGGACACACGAACGCTCTCTTTACAGATGAGTGCAGGTTTGGTTTGTGACATTCAGATGACCAGGTCCGTGTGTGGAGAATACGTGGAGAACGCTCTGCTTCATGAGCCATGTGTTAGTTACAGTCTTTTGAAAGACAGTCAGTTATGATACAGGGTGGAATCCACGTCTATTCCCGTAACGAACTGATTATTATACAGAATGGACCTTTGATTGCACTGGTCCCATTCACTCCATTTATTGGGGTCAACTTCGTGTTAATGCATGATAATGCTCGACCGCATGTAGCTCGAGTTGTCACCCATTACTTGTGGGGGGGGGATTACCACAATAAATTGGCCAGCACGTTCTCCTTACTTACATCTAATAGACCACTTATTGGGCATGATAAAGAGGCGGGTTCGACATCGTTCGCCATCTGAACTACTCTTGTTGAAGGATGGCATTCTTTTTCACAAGAGGAAATTCGGTCGCTTATTGACTTGACGCCTAGGAAACTTAAGGCCAAAACCAGAGGAAGTAATGTGCGTTATTAAGTGCAAAACTAGGCAATAAATTGTTAAATTTTAATATAACTCAAAATGATTTTCCGATGTGTTAGTGGATTTTCTTTTGAACCATTATATTTAAGTAATTTTGATTAAAATTAAAGAATTTCTGGTCTCATTTAAGTTGGATTACATTAAAAAGTATGTCGTAATTAATACAACGATAGAAATGCATATAGTTTGATATAAACAACAAAGTAGAAGTGACCGGCGTTTTTGTCTTCGAGTAAATATGCATATCGAGTTATGGATAGATGACTAACTATGCATGTAATCATCTAAACTATCCATTAAAAACAGATTGTATAGGTTAGACAGATGAGATATATAATATAGAAAAGTTCTCAATATAATAAGTTTATTAGATATTTGGAGGCAGATAGATAAATTATTAGGATCAATTCTCAATGATATAAGGATAGGTATTTTTATACTATACTAGAAGATACATCTCCCCCACCTGGCCTCGAGGAGGATGCAGAATATTTATTACAGCGACTCGACCCCAGAAAGAGATGACCCACGAGATTTTCTTGGGAACCTGCCGCCACATTTAGGGGATCTACCCACCCCGTCCAGAGACCCGGTATTTTCTATGACCCCGAGAAACGATCCTGTAACCTCATCTCTTTTGCAGCTGAGGCCGTTGGAGGGGAGCTACTACTGCTACAAGAAAGAGAGGTTACAGTGGCAGGAGAGTGGTGGGATATCGAGGTCGAGTTGGAGGTGGAAGAGTGGCATAAGGAATGGCAGGAGCTCCAGACAACAGTGCATGTGATCGCAACCCAAATCAGCAAGGGGATAAACTAAGGGAAATTGAACCGGATACACCACTTGGAAATGACAAGGGTCCAGGAGCTGATGGACGGTCTAATTGAGTTGAGCTCCTCTATGTTCTGTATGTTACCTACAGGATTAACTCAAAGACTGTGGTTGGAAGCGTCCTTGCCGGATTCATCGAGGGGTAAGAATGCTTTTCGGATCGGTCCACGATTAATAGACAAAGCAAATCAAATCGCGAAAGAAGCCCAACAGGCCGTTTCTATCATTGAGGGACGGTTACATAAGGTAGAAAAACAAGCTCAGGAGTAGGATTTAATAAATGAAGTAGAAATTTAATGCCCCCAATAGTGTTGTCTAAGGGGTTGAGCCTTCTAGGTTGCCGGAGCACATATCCATGGTTACGGGCACGGACGTAGAGCATATGCACGAATACTACTCACAAATCACCGCCCGCACCTTCGGGGACAAGGACTCGGTAAATATCGAGCTGGAAATTCCGTTGAAGGGCCGGTACCCCGCGTTCATGCTCTTTCGTGTGCACGAGTGGCCCGCCCCCGATAGGTACTTGGGACGCGCCTCCTACGTCACAGGAACCATTGACTACCTATTAGTCAGAGAGGACCTAAGGTACTTTGCCGACCTTGACGAAAAAGACATCGCCGGTTGCAGCGGTTCAAACGTAGCTATATGTAAAGCCACCTTCTCACTACATTCCAGAGACGACCTCTCATGTTCCAGTGCGGTTTACCTGCGGGATGCTCAGAGGATAGCTAAAATGTGCGAAAGGCTTGTGTTAATCAACGACCACCGCCCCCTCTGGGTATTGGGAACAACGGATGGGGTTTGACGGTACAACCTGCCAACTTCACAGGACATTTCCATCTACTGCAGAAACTCCACCGACAGAGAAACCAGAATAGCTAAACTTCACGGACAGGGACAGCTGGCGCTGCAGAAAGGCTGTGAAGTCAC